>NC_000072.6:25690000-26027500 GCF_000001635.26 Mus musculus | reverse complement strand
AACTGTTCTTTAGATGTCTACTTAGGAAAACAAAGTTCCCACTAGAAAATATTCAATAGAATTACATATAGCACTCTCTAGTTTTCACAGACTAGTGGTCATCACTCTCCTAGATAACCCCCGGGGGAATAAACTATTAAAAAAAAATACATGAAACAATTGGTAAATATGCCACTTCAACAGCCTGACTGTCTCAATTTCTCAGTAAACTTAATATGTTATATAAGGCCCTCTTTCTCCTCTCAGCAATAATCCTTATAAGCTGTAATGTGTTTTTACACCTGCAAAGCTGATGTTACAGTTGGTAGTTGTCGATTAGAGCTTGCTAGTGTACAAAGTCAAGAGGCCTCTCCAGAATTGAACGTGCAACTTTAGTTTCCTAAGCACTCTACTTTATTGCCATTGAAATCACATTAGGGAAATCAGTGTGGCAGCTGGGACTAGCTGTGTTGTATTCATTACAATTGAAAGAAAGAATTTAGAAGGAACTTCCATAAGAATTTAAATATTGTATAGTTTAATATTATGCAGCCCTCAAGCTTAAAATCCATTTTATGTGCATGAATCTTAAGAGAAAATAACCAAAGGATAGCCTCCATGCACACTGAAGAAGCACCATAATAAAATCCATGAATAAAATTCAAAGACAATTTCTGTTTTGAAAGTCAAAAGCACTTAGGTTTTGCAACATTCTATGAATCAATAAGTGATAGGATAATAAGATGTTGACTTAGCCTAAGGACATAATATGAAAATCCAGTGTAAAAGTGAAAATATAATTTTAGATATTAATAAATTTCAATTTACTGTTTCATTCTAATAATAAAAAATCCATATGCTATATTTAAATATGTAATATATAATATTTAAATATACACTTGAGAATTACATTATAAGGGTTATCATAATGAAAAATTGAATTAAGCTATCAACAATTTAATTAGAAATTAGCTCATGCCTTTTGTGTAGGCTAGTTTATAAACATAGTCTTTAACTTGATATGATATGTACATCAAAGAGACTATGTTGAAAATATTTTGGTGCTTAACCAGACAAAATCAATTTATCTCCAATTTTACTCTGATATAGACATTAACGAAACTACATATGTCCACATGAAAGTAAAAACTAGATGATAAAAGCTTTAGAATCTCTGTCTGGCTTATTAAAATGATACTAAAATTTTAATGTACTTCTCCATTTTATAGCTAAATACATAAAAACTATATTTTTTCTTTTATATCTATGCTCTACATTTATTTCCATTTTGAACCTCAAATATTGAAATGACACTTAAAAGTATACTCATTAAAATATTTGTTCCTTGATATTATACCAGCAATCTGTGAAGCCTGGAAGGAGTCATTATCCCTAAAAAAGAGAATTATACTGTTTGGGGTAAGATTTTTAAGGGAGTCTTCAAAATACATCCAATACAGTCTCTGACTGCCCATATTATAAAAACTGCTTATAATAAAATTGGGCATTACTTTGATCATTAGAGTGACTGTTCAGAAGTGTTTGGGTATTCCTCATGGAAAAAGTAATTTTACATACAAGCTCACTATAGGAAAAGATATGCAGAAGAAAAATATTTCTAGTTGTAAATGTCTGCTTTAAAATGTACAATGAAAGCACATAGTAAAAGTTTTTAGCCATAGTTAACTTATAAAGCAGAGAAGCAAGCAGGAGGCCCTATTGTTGGCTTTGCCTTTGTAAATGAGAAGGAGTTACAAGGGCAGCTTTTTATTAAATTATAAGTCAAACTACTCAACCTTAGAAAGGGCTTGGGGCAGAGTAGGAATCAGCTTGGGGATGGAGGAGAAGAAGACTGTGGTCACCTTTTACTCCCTGCTAGATCCTAAGCTAAAACCCAAGAATTCTGCCCATTGGTCACCCAGTGAGGCAGGACTTTGAGCCATGTTTCCTTAGGAGTTCATGTCCAGTGATAGCTTGGGCTCATTAGAGGTTCACTGTTAGCTCACAGTTTATGGTGCTTTGGATTACTGTTAATGACAATGCAAAAAATACAGTAGGTCTGACAAAATTGAAGGTTTGTCTCTCTATGTTTTCATCCTTAGTCTGAGTTTCCTTGAAGACAGAACTACCGGGATGGAATAGAGAGTGGGAGTGCATAGGTGAGTGAAGGAATACCATCATAGAAGCAGGAGAAGGGAGGATGAGATAAGGGGTTCCCGGGAGGGGGGAAACCAGGAAAGTGGGTAACTACCACTCTGAAACTCAATATGGACTTTCCTCAGAAAATTGGAAGTAGATCTACCTGAAGACCCAGCTATCCCACTCTTGGGAATATACCCAAAAGATGCCCAATCATGTGACAGGGGCACATGTTCTACTATGTTCATAGCAACCTTGTGATAGCCAGAAGCTGGAAACAACCTAGATGTCCCACAACAAAAGAATGGATGCAGCAAATGTGGTTCATTTACACAATGGAATACTATTCAGCTATTCATAATGTGAATCTCCTGAGCTTTGAAGGCAAATAGATGTGACTAGAAAATATCATCCAGGGTGAGGTAACTCAGACCCAAAAGGGCATGTATGATACGTACTCACTAATAAGTGGTATTAGCCAAAAACAAAACAAATGTCGGGCGGTGGTGACGCACACCTTTAATCCCAGCACTTGGGAGGCAGAGGCAGGCAGATTTCTGAGTTCAAGGCCAGCCTGGTCTACAAAGTGAGTTCCAAGACAGCCAGGGCTATACAGAGAAACCCTGTCTCGAAAAACCAACAAAACAAAACAAATCAAAACAAAACAACGTACAGAATACCCAAGATACAGTTCATATAACTCAAAAGCTCAACAAGCTGAAGTGTCCAAGTGAGGATTTGGGAGAGAGAAGAAAGCAATCAGGAGTGGGGAGGGAGGGAGGGACCTGAGAGGGAAATTGGAGGTGTGGGGGGGGGGAGAGTGGAGGGGAAAGGGAAACCTGCTCTGGTATTGGGTAAGGGAAAAGGACTAAAGCCCTGAGGGCCAGCAGAAAGAATGTAAACAGGAAACCTTAGGAAATAGGAAGTTTGGTGGACACCCCCCCCAAGAATGCACCAGAGACCTGGGAGGTGAGAGTCTCCCAGGACTTAAATGGAGGGACCTTAGATGAACCACCAGACAGTAGAGAGAGGGAACTTATAGAGGCCACCTCCAGCAGGAAGACAGGACATCAAGTGAGGGATCGGGTTGCCCTCCCAGTCACAGCTCTGACCCATAATTGTTCCTATCTGAAAGAATTACAGGAATGGAAATAAAGAAGAGTCTGAGGAAAAGAAGGTCCAGTGATAGTACCAAAGTGTAATCCAGCTCAAGGGGAGGTTCCAAGGCTTGACACTATTACTGAGGTTATGGAGTGCTCACAAAAAGGGATCTATCATGACTGCCCTCCAAAAGACTCAATAAACAACTTAAAGAGTCAGATGCAGATATTTATCCAACCAATGGACAAAAGCAGCTAACCCCTGTTGTTGAATTAAGAAAGGTTGAAAGAAGCTGAGGAGAAGGATGATCCTGTAGGAGGACCAGCAGTCTCAATTAATCTGGTCCCCTGAGATCTCTCAAACACTAGACAACCAAACAGACATCATACACCAGCTGATATAAGGCCCCCAACACACAGAATTCCAGGTCTGTGTTGATTCAGAGATGAGGAACCTAACCCTCTAGAGCCTGGAGCCCCCAGAGAGATAAGAGGTCAGGTGGGGTAGGGAGTGAGGGGCATCCACATGGAGACAGGGTGGGGTGGAGAGGAGGTGTGGGATGTAGAGCAGTTGGAGGGGGAGTGCAGGGAATGGAATATGGAGTGTAAAAAATAAAGTAAAATAAAATAAAACATTTGAAATGTAAATAAAGAAAATATCCAATAGATAGATAGACAGATAGATGATAGATAGATAGATAGATAGATAGATAGATAGATAGATAGATAGACAGACACATAGATACATAGATACATAGATACATAGATAGATACGTAGATAGATAGATACATAGGTAGATAGATAGATAGATAGATAGATAGATAGATAGATAGATAGATAGATAGATGAAAAAAGAACAGATGGGTTGCTGCTAGGAGTGGAGTGGCTATTTTGATTTTTTTATTGGTTATTTTATTTATTTACAGTGCAAATGTTACTCGCATTCCCTGCTGTACTACAGAGAAATTGTGATAAAAACTGCATGGTACTGGTACAATGACAGACAGGTAGATCAATGGAATAGAATTGAAGACCCAGAAATGAATCCTCAAAAAATGATCCCAAAAATCTAGCAGGGAACACCTACAGCTGATAAGCACCACAGTGAAATTGCTGGATAAAATGGCCAAAAATGGCTAAAAAAAAATCACCAGCCTCCCCCCCCCCTTTATATAAATGATAGATGGGTTGAAAGAGAAATCAGGAAAATAAGACCCTTCACAAAAGGCACAAACAATGTAAAAAAAAAATGTGTGGTAACTCTAACTAATCTAGTGAAAGACCTATATGATAAGAACTTCAAGTCTTTCAAGAAAGAAATTATCAGACCTCCCATGCTCATGGATAAGTAAGATTAACATAGCAGAAATTACTATCTTACCAAAATCAATCTTCAGATTCAATGTAATACCCACCAAAATACGAATATAATTCTTTACAGAGCTTAAAATAACAATACTAACCTTCATTTCTAAAAACAACAACAACAACAAAACTAGGATATCTAAAACAATCTTCTGGAATAAAGGAACTTCTTGAGGAATCACTATCCCTGATTTCATGCTTTAATACATAGCAATGATATTGGTATAAAATAGGCAGATTGACCACCAGAATCAAATCAAAGACACAGATGTAAATCCACGTATCTATTGACATCTGTAATATATATATATATATATATATATATATATATATATATATATATATATATACATATATATATATATATATATATATATATATTACAGAATAATACCATGGAAAAAATAAAGCATCTTCAAGAAATGGTGCTAGGCTAACTAGATTATGCATGTAGAAGAATGCAAATTGATCCATATTTATCACCCTGCATAAAACTCAAGTCTATATGGACAAAAGACCTCAATATAAAGCTGGGCACACTAAACCTGATCAAAGAGAAAACGGGAAATAGCCTTGAATGCACTGGCACAGAAGAGAACTTTCTGGACATGACACCAGTAGCTTAGGCACTAAGATCAATAATGAATGGGGCCAAATTTAACTGAAAAGCTTTTGTAAATGAAAGGACACCTTCAAAAGAACAATACATCAGCCTAGAAAATGAGAAAAGATCTTCATCAAACCCATATCTGACAGAAGGCTGGTATCCAAAATATCTGAAGAGCTCAAAAAATTTAGACATTAGCAAACTAAATCATGCAATTAAAAATAAAAATAATAACCAGAAACTGCAAACAACCTAGAATCCCTCTTCTGGGGAATGGGTAATCAGAATGTGTAATGGAAATCTTTTTCACTCATTCTCCAGTTTCTGAATAATGACTAGGAGGCTTATTATTTATTTAAAAATGCCTAAGACATAAGCTAGGCTTGTTCGCTAATGAGCTTGTCCCAACTTCTAATTCTTCTTCAAATTATTGGCCATCAGATTTTTATTGACAGGTGATGCTGTCACACAGTACATAAGGTCATACCTACACGAATGTGGTATATTTACACAATAGAATATGACTTGTCTGTTAAAAAACAATGACATTACAAATTTTGCAGGCAAATGGATGGAACTATGAAAAATAAAGAAAGAAATAAAAAAATCACCCTGAGTGTGTACCTAGGTATGTATGAGTACCAACATTGTATGTACTCACTTAAAAGAGGTTATTGACTACAAAGTAAATGATAACCATGCTACAATCCACCACAGACCCAGAGAGACAAAGTAACAAGGAGGGTTCAAGCAGGGATAAATGGATTTCCCTGAGACATGAAAGTAGACTAGATATTGTGAGTGGACTGGGGAACTGGACCAGGAGGGATGGGGGTGAGGATGAAAGGACAACTTGCATTGGGGAAGAATTTGGAGACAATGTAGAAACCTAGTGCAATGGGAACTCATAGGAATCAGTTAAAGTGACCCTAGCTATGATTCTTAGTAATGGGAAACACAGAGTCTTAGTTGGTCATCTCTTAAAATCAGGCAAAACTTCCAGTGGAGGGTTCATGACACCAGTCCAGCCACAAAACCTTCAACCTACAATTTGTCCTGCCAGCATCATATGCTGGGGTAAATGTGATACAGAAATTGTGGGAGTGGCTAACCAATAAGTGGTCCATCTTTTGACCCATGCTATGACACTACTTGAAGGACACGAAACCAAAGGGTGAATGGCCCAAACCTAGGATAGAACATAAAAAATGACAAAGTGTCAATGAAATGATGCCTAATGGTATTCTGCTGTACTCATAGATTGATGGCTCAACAATCAGCAACTGATAGAAACAGGTGTTATCAGCAACTGATAGAAACAGATACAAAGACCCACACCCAAACATTATGGGGAGTTTGGAGAATCCTGATAAGAGAGGGAGAATGGATTACAGGAGCCAGAGGGCTCAAGGACACCACACACACCACACACACACACACACACACACACACACACACACACACACACACACACACACACACACTCAAATCAACAAACCTAGACTCACGGGGCTCACCAAGATCGAATCCGTGAACCTGCATGTTTATAATGTAGGTCATTTTTTTATATATTGGTTGTGTAGCTTGTTGTTCTTCTGGGGCTCCTAACAGAGAGAGGGCTGTTTCTGATGCTTTCCCCTGCATTTGAGACACTTGTCCTCCTACTAGGTTGCCTTGTCCAGCCTTAATATGAAAGGAGATGCCTAATCATATTGCAACTTGATATGCCCTTTGGGGAAAGAAGGAGGAGTAGGTGAGGAAGAAGGATGTGGTGAGAGGAGGAAGGGAAGGAGGAAGTGGGATTGGAAGGAAGGAGGGAAAACTGTGACCATTATGTAAATATATGAGAACATAAATTAATTTGAAAAAAGAAAAAAGAAAAGAAATAATAGGTAGGCCAACTTAAGATATTCACCCATGCCTCTTCTCCCTCAAATACAATTCCCCAGTTGCATCCCTAACTCTGTAGTGGACACCCTGCTGAAGCTTCCTTCCTTCCCTTGATCCCATATTCAGTGGAGCACATGAATGTTTTCCTCCTAACTTGTTTATCGCTTATTACTTTATCCCAGTTTCCAACTCTAGTAGGCATTCCCTGAGAACTCATGGGCCACTTCAGCAGAAAAGTAGAAAGGATAACTGCAGATTTTCATCTATTTCTCAGACTCAAATCAAATTCATTAATAGTCCATCTCCATGGACTCTTCTCATCCTCTATACCCATTCCCATGAAACTGGATAAATGCTGGTGTAACCCTTTTTTTTTCCTTCCTCTCTGTGGAGCCTCCTGCTCACCCCATAGCCAATCTTTAGATGTCATATCACAAGATATAGAAACACATTTTACTTGGAACCACAAATGGCCATACCTATCAGCATCCCAGAAAAACTTTGTGTCAGATAAAACGTAGCTGCATTATTCTACTAAAGTCAGGAAGGATCAACAGAAACCAAGAGAAAAACAGCTAAGTAAGACAAGTCCAGATATCAGGATGTAGAATTATAATCTCCCAAATCATGATACCTAGGGGCCAACATAAAAACACAATCAAGAAATTGTGTCTGTACTAGAGTTTTGAATCCGTTCCACAGCAGGCCCTGAGTATTGCAGCATAGCTGATGCATGAGAATAAAATAGCCTTAAAATAACCTTCATGAATATACTAGAGATCCGTAATGAAATCTATGAAAATATAATAGAAGAAAATGAATAAAACAATTAAAAACCTGAAAGTGAGAATAGAATAAACAACAAAATCTGACAAAGACCTGTTTAGGAACTCTAACAGAATTCTGTTGGCAAGCCCTACCAACAGAATAAAAGAGGTAGAGAGAGAATTTCATGCATTGAAGACACCATAGATCAAATTTATTCCTCAGTCAAAACTCACTAAAACAAACAAAGAATGCTAAATCTAATAAACTCCTGGTATAAAAATCAAGAAAATCTAAAAATCTATGATAAGACAAAATGTGAGATTGCAAACTGGTACAACCACTCTGGAAATCAGTCTGGCAGTTCCTCAGAAAATTGGACGTAGTACTACCAGCAGATCCAGCAATACCTCTCCTGGACATATACCCAGAAGATGTTCCAACTTGTGATAAGGACACATGCTCCACTATGTTCATAGCAGCCTTATTTATAATAGCCAGACACTGGAAAGAACACAGATGTCCCTCAACAGAGGAATGGATACAGAATATGTGGTACATTTACACTGTGGAGTACTACTCAGCTATTAAGAACAAAGAATTTATGAAATTCTTAAGCCAATGGATGGATCTGGAGGATATCATCCTGAGTAAGGTAACCCAATCACAAAAGAACACACATGATATACACTCACTGATAAGTGGATATTAGCCCAGAAGCTCAGAATACCCAAGATACAATTTGCAAAACACAAGAAACTCAAGAAGAAGGAAGACCAAAGTGTGGAAACTTCGTTCCTTCTTAGAATTGGGAACTAAATACCCTTAGAAGAAGTTACAGAGACAAAGTTCAGAGCTGAGAGGGAAGGAAGGAGCATTCAGAGCTGCCTCACACGGAGATCCATCCCATATACAACCACCAAACCCAGACACTATTGAATATGACAGCAACATTTTGCTGACATGACCCTGATATAGCTGTCTCTTGTGAAGCTATGCCAGTGCCTGGCAAATACAGAAGTGGATGCTCACAGTCATCTATTGGATAAAATACAGGACCCTCAATGAAGGAGCTAGAGAAAGTACCCAAGGAGCTAAAGGGGTCTGCAACCCTATAGGTGGAACAACATTATGAACTAACCAGTACCTCCCCCCCAAGATTGTGTCTCTAGTTGCATATGTAGTAGAGGATGGCTTAGTTGGCCATCAATGGGAGGAGAGGCCCTTGGTTTTGTGATGATTATATGCCCCAGTACAGGGGAATGCCACAGTACAGGGAAATGCCAAGGCCAAGAAGCAGGAGTGGATAGGTTGGAAAGCAGAGAGGAGGGAGGGTATAGGGGACTTTTGGGATAGCATTTGAAATGTAAATGAAGAAAATACCCAATAAACTTTTTAAAAAGGATAATAGAAATAGAGGAATGAGAAAAAAATGTACAAGAAGTATACAGAGCACTAAACAAATTGAACAAGAGAAGATAGCCCCCATAGCACATAATAATCAAAACACTAAACATACAGAACAAAAATTTTTAAAACTTGAGGAGAAACGGACCAAGTAATATATAAAGGCAGGAAAACCCCAACATAAAGAGGTTATTGACACCCAAGAAAACATAGGTAATAATCCCAGATAAGCAAATCAAAGAAGACATACAACAACAACAACATAAACAGAAATCAACAGATCCTAAACATTGATGTCATTTTTTAAAATTTTTTATTAGATATTTTTCATTCACATTTCAAATGCTATCCCAAAAGTCCCCTATAACCTCCCCCTGCCCTGCTCCCCTACCCACTCACTCCCACTTCTTGGCCCTGGAGTTCCCCTGTACTGGGACTTATAAAGTTTGTAAAACCAAGGGGCCTCTCTTCCCAATGATGGCTGATTCTGTTCTTGTGGCTGTCTTCTTTTAAGTTTGTTGAAGCATTACTGTCTTGCTTTTTCTAGGGGTAGTTTCCAACTTTGTGTTGGTGTTTTCCCTTTATTATCCTTTGAAGGGCTAGATTCCTGGAAAGATATTGTGTGAATTTGGTTTTCTCATGGAATTCTTTGGTTTCTCCATCTATGGTAATTGAGAGTTTTGCTGGGTATAGTAGCCTGAGCTGGCATTTGTGTTCTCTTAGTGTCTGTATAACATCTGTCCAGGATCTTCTGGCTTTCATAGTCTCTGGTGAGAAGTCTGAAGTAATTCTGATAGGCCTGCCTTTATGTTACTTGACCTTTTTTCCTTACTGCTTTTAATATTCTGTCTTTATTTACTGCATTTGTTGTTCTGATTATTATGTGTCAGGAGGAATTTCTTTTCTGGTCCAGTCTATTTGGAGTTCTGTAGGCTTCTTGTATGTTCATGGGCATCTCTTTCTTTAGGTATGGGAAGTTTTCTTCTATAATTTTTTTGGGTTCAAAATATGCTTTATGAAAATATATGCAATATTCCAATCATGGTAAAATATGCATCATAAAAGGGTTTTTTGGTATTTTCAGACAAGGCTTTGTTTCTTTTTTTTTATTACGTATTTTCTTCAATTACATTTCCAATGCTATCCCAAAAGTCCCCCACACACTCCCCCCCCCCACTCCCCTACCCACCCATTCCTATTTTTTGGCCCTGGCATTCCCCTGTACTGGGGCATATAAAGTTTGCCTGACCAATGGGCCTCTCTTTCCAGTGATGGCCGACTAGGCCATCTTTTGATACATATGCAGCTAGAGTCAAGAGCTCTGGGGTACTGGTTAGTTCATAATGTTGTTCCACTGATAGGGTTGCAGATCTCTTTAGCTCCTTGGATACTTTCTCTAGCTCCTCCATTTGAGGGCCCTGTGATCCATCCAATAGTTGATGCTGGACCTTTAAGTTATAAATCTTCATTCTCATCTACTCCTATTATCCATAGGTTTCGTCTTCCCATTGTGTCCTGGCTTTCCTGGATGTTTTGAGTTAGGATCTTTTTGCATTTTGCATTTTCTTTGATTGTTGTGTCCATGTCCCTATGGAATATTCTTCACCTGAGATTCTCTCTTCCCTCTCTTGTATTCTGTTGCTGATGCTCACCTCTATGGTTCCTGGTTTCTTTCCCAGGGTTTCTACCTCCAGGTTGTCTCCATTTGGGTTTTCTTCATTGTTTCCACTTCCAGTTTTAGAACTTGGATGGTTTTGTTCAATTCCATCCCCAGTTTGGTTGTGTTTTCCTGTAATTCTTTAAGGGATTTTTGTGTTTCTTCTACCTGTTTAGCAGTGTTCTCCTCTAATTTCTTGAAGGATTTTTGCATTTCCTCTTTAAGGGCTTCTCCCTGTTTAGCAGTGTTCTCCTGTAATTCCTTGAGGGATTTTTGTGCTTCCTCTTTAAGGGCTTCTAGCTGTTTAGCAGTGTTCTGCTGTATTTCTTTAAGTGAGTTATTAATGCCCTTCTTAAAATCTTCTACCACCATCATGAGATATGAATTTAAATCCACATCTTGATTTTTGGGTGTGTTGGAGTATCCAGGACTCGCTGTTAAGGGTGTACTGGGTTCTGATGATGTCAAGTGTTCTTGGTTTCTGTTAGTAAGATTCTTATGTTTGCCTTTTACCATCTGGTAATCTCTGGTGTTAAAGTCCAAGCTGTCTCTGGTAGGACCTTGATCCTTCTGTGATTCTGTTAGCCTCTGTCAGCACTCCTGGGATTCCAACTCTCACTTGAGTTCCAGTGGTCAGAGCACTCTCTACAGGCAAGCTGTCGTCTTGCAGAACAAGTGTCCAGATGTCTGGAGCTCTGATCCACCTCCTCGGTCCTGGTGTCTGAGCCCTTCCTGTAGGCCAACTCTCCTCTGGCAAGGAAGGTGCCCAGGTGCCTGGGTCTCAGCTCTGCCTCCTGGCTAAGGATGAAGGCCCAACAGGACCCTGTCCAAGAAGCTCTGTTGCTTCTGTCACCCATAGGCTCTCAGGTGATCACTAGGTCCTGGGTGTGCTAGGGGTCCTGTGGCATGGAGAATCCTCTGGGGCCCCAGACGCCCTCTGCTGGGTTCATGCAGAAGATGGCCTGGCTGGCCCAGACCTGACCGGATCCCAGCCTCTGTGTCGGGCGGGGCTCCTCCATCCCTGTCCCCACTGGACAAGACCCTCCTGGACTCTCTGGAGCTGATGTTGTGCTCCACTCACCCGTGATCCCCAGGTGATCCTGAGGTCCTGCGGCATAGAGAGCACTCTAGGGCTCCTGGCAGCCTCTACTGGGTTCAAAAAGAAGATGGCAGGGGTGGCCCCTACAGGAACAAATCTCAGCCTCTGGTTGGGTGGGGTTTCCTTGTCCCTGCTCCTGCTGGCACAAGATCCTCCGTGATTCTTTGGAGCTAATGTTGTGATCCACTCACCAGTGATCCTGAGGCGATCCCTAGGACCTGCGGTGTGGAGAGCACTCTGGAGCCCACAGTGGCCTCTGGTGGGCTCAGAAGGAAGATGGCAGAGTGTGACTGTCTCATTGATATCTCTTAACATCAAGGATCAACATAACTATTAATGGTCTCAATTCCCCAGCAAAACAATATAAACTAACAGAATAGTTGCAAAACCAGGATTTCTACTTCTGCTTCATCTAAGAAACACTTAATATCAAGGATAAATGGTTGGAAAATATTCAAAGAATATGAGCCTAAGGAAAGAGCTCATATAGCCATTTTAATATTTGACAAAATAGATATCAACCAAAAGTTAATCAGAATAGATAGAAAAGAGTACTACATAACAGTCAAAGGGAAAATCCACAAAGACAACATTGAATTTCTTTATATCTATTCCTGAACATTAAGTACCCAAGCTCTTTCAAGAAACAGGTTCAATTACGTATTGACTTTTACAAACTGATAGGGGGATACTTCAATACCTACTTCTATCCCAAAGACAGATCATTCTTCCAGAACAATTTAAACAGAAAAATGCTGGAGATAACTGATTTTATAACCTAAATGGACTTAAATATTTATTAACTACAAACAAATATACCTTCAATTCAGCAATGTGGGGAGTGGGTGTGGCAGCAGTCCCAAAGGCGCCAGGGACTGCAGCTAAGTCATATGACTTGCACCTGACTTCCTCATATAAGACACAAACATCTTGAGTGCTGCAAGGCGCCAGGGACTGCAGCTAAGTCATATGACTTGCACCTGACTTCCTCATATAAGACACAAACATCTTGAGTGCTGCGCAGGTGTACCAGGATACAGGTGAATCCAATTTGGTGGAGATTTGCCCCTGCTGCCCTGATTAGCTGAAGCCTCGTGACTGGCGAGGGGGCGTGGCCTGCGGTGCGTAGATGAGAGAGAGTATAAAAGGAGTGAGAGGCCCAGGGTTCCGGGGAGATATAAACAAGAAGAATCAGGACTGAATAAACTGCTGTTAGAAGGACTGGTGGTCGCGTCGTTCTTACTGGTCGAGAGTGGGCACAACACAGCAACTCAGTTGCTTTCTCTAAAACTTACCACATACTTGGACACAAAGCAGGGGTCAACAGAAAATTGCAAGAACACCTTGCATTCTGCCTGACCACCAGGGATTAAAGCTAGATATCAATAACCAGAAACACAACAAAAAGTCCTATTTATGTTTTGACTGAAGCTTTCAGTGTGCCTTCTGGTGTACTGTGGGAAGGGTTTTCAGGGCAGAGGAGTCATGGAGAAATTTTATAGCTAAATTAGTATCTAATGCTTCTAATCAGATGAAGGTGTATTTTCTTGTAGTTCAGTAAATTTCTGTTAAGTCCATTTGGGTTATGAAATCAGTTGGCTCTGACATATCTCTGTTTAAATTGCTCTGGAAGAATGGTTTGCTTTTGAGCTAGAAGTGGGTATTAATCTAAAATTATTAATAATAAAAATTACTTCTGTCACTCACAACTAAATTTGTACCTGAAGTTTTGATTTTTAATGAGAGAGAGACAGAGGCAAAGAGAGATAGAGAGACTGAGAGAAAAAGGAAGAGAAAGACAGAGACTGAGAGACAGAGAGACAGAGAGACAGAAAGAGAGAGACACAGAGAGAGACAGAAAGAGAAAGACAGAGAGAAAATGAATGAATGAATGAATGACCCCCAACAATTATACTTGAAATACAAAATTCTCCTTAATTTCAGACAAAGTTCATAAAGTTATATTTCTTCATTCTGATTAAGTACACTTTGTCATGTAATCATAACTGTACAACTGTCAGAAAAATAAATTGAATATTTAAATATCAGCAAGCTGAGACTCCTAGCAAATGCCACATCATCACATCATGCTTAGAGCCATAGCCAGATCATTCCTATTTTTGCAACAGGATCTGATGAGAGGATTCAGATCTAAATGTCCAACAATCATGATGTCTCATTGACTACTGCACTTCTCATGGATAAGTGGCTTTTGTTTAAGAAGTTTAGAAAGTGTGTATTACTAGTAAATTTCTTTAAATAACACCTGTCACCATGACTTTAGAAACAAATGGTCTTAAAAAAAGCAAAAAGCTCTAACATCATAGACATTCATCACTATTTTGTGTTGTCTATATATTACAGACAATGGATGGTTCCTTATATAGTTGCTGTTGAAAGAAGTTTTGAACACTGTATGACTTATTAATTTAAATATTATAAAAAAGTAGCAGAGAGGCCCACATAGGACACCTGAAGAGAGAAGTTTGTAATTTTGATTAACTGAACTGAACCAGGTAAATCTAGAACATTTGCATGATATTCATTCATTTTTATTTTCACTCTCATTTAGTAGGGGTGTTTGTGTGTGTGTGTGTGTGTGTGTGAGAGAGAGAGAGAGAGAGAGAGAGAGAGAGAGAGAGAGAGAGAGAGAGAAGATAGGGGAGGTAACACCATGGATGTCAGAGGACTATTTGTGAGAGTCAAGTATTGAATGTAGGTTGTCTGGCCAAGTAGTAAAGAAATTTACCCATTAAGCTATCCTGCCAGTGCATTTACATGCATTTACATGACATTTAAATCACTTAAAATCAATACAAACCAAAAGATATCAATATTCAACATTTAAATATTAAAAACTAATCAACTTTAAATAAAGTGAACAAGAAAATTAATGAAGAACTTGAGTCTCAAAATCTGCCAAGAATGGACTATAAATACTGAAGAAACTAGGAGGACATTTTGGACTTGGCTTTACCGAGGTAGATCATGATAGAGAAATTGACATAAATAGTGATGTTGAAGATGGTAGGGGTAGGGCTAGGGATGGGGTGGGTTAGATCATGATAGGGGCAGGAGTAGGGGTAAGGGCTGATAGGGGTAGGAATGGCCAGAGTGGTTGGAGATGAGGTGATGACAGTGACTTACCTCATCCTAAAATTCCATATATCCTTAAACATGATTCTTAAAAAAAGAAGATGTTGAAGTGGTCAAAAATCCACTGACCCATCCCCAAGTAAACATAGGGTCTTAAAACAGTAATAGCCACAATAATAGTAATATCAATTCTGTATTAAATCCAGTACTTCATAACTTCTATACAATTATTTTTCTATAATGTGCTATTGAAGATTTCTCAAGTAGATAAGCCTTTTATTATAATTTTCTAAAGGATATCTTATTTATAGAATGTTTTTTTCAGAAACCACGACTTGAATTTTTATGTTTGTGACTGAATTTATATTTGAAAAGAGGAAGAATTGTAGAAAATAAGAAGTAAACTCAATATTTAATGTCCAAAACAAAAGAGCATATTTTTATACCACTTTGATATGAAAACTATACAGTCATCTGTCTATTCATCTAGTTTTCTATCAGCAAAATATCAGCCCAATTCAGATTTATTTATTAAGTAAGACATAAATGCAGAACTGATTTTCTTGAGATTACTAACAAATTGTGACTAGCAGTCAACTAAAATGAAACAGATATGCTAGAAAAAGTGATAGCTAAAACCTCAAAAATAAACACAAGAACCACTTTGCATTTAATTTCTCATTTTTAAAATAGTTCTGAGAATAATTGTAGGTATTACTAATAAAATAAATGGTTGCCATATACGCAAGTATAACTATAAAATTTGTGTTTAAAAATGACTTTATGATAACTTCTTTTAATGATGTATAACAGGACCTATCATTTTTGGTAAATTCTATAAAATATTAATGATACATGTAAGCAAAACCTCTGTTATTATTTAACCCATACCTTCCTATTTGTTATCACTATGTTTATTAAGTTGTATTAGGTTTATCCATTTCATTACTGCAACCTGTTTCATTGATAACAAAAACTCATTTATATCTAACACTGTTGGTTAACAAAGCAGTTTGGGTTCTTAATGAAAACCCTCCGAAGTAATTGTCCACAGCACAAAGCCATTATACTACCATGGATCTTTAACAAGACACATGACTAGACTATCAATCACCTACCAAATCAGTATTGAGACTTTTTTTTTTCAGAGAAGCCTGCAACAGTCCGCACAGTCCTAATCTCCAGAAATAGTATCTATCTAAGCAGCAAACATATACTATGCCATATTGGCTGTTTACAGGATCCAATACATATTGAATTCTCTAATTCTATTTTGTTTCCTGGAATGCATTTAAATTGGGGAAATTGGCATTAAGATGGCATGTGACCAGTCAAGAGGGAGACAACAATGGTAGAGGACCAAACACTGAAGCAACCTGAAAATCAACCTCTAATGCCCCACTTTCCTTTGCATGTATTTCTAACGCCCCTCCCCGACCCCCATCCACTTCTGTTTAAAACTGTTTTCCTTAGGACTTCATTATGCTACTCAGAAGACTATTTCACACTCTATTAGTTACAGTCAATTTTATCGCATCACTTTCAGTATTACACAGCCACAGGTCCTGACGCCTCTTAAAGCACATCTCTTCCTTCTTGTACTTAATAATCTCTAGCCTGGCACTTCAATTATGGAATAATTTTACCCTTTATGTCAATGTAGTTTTAAGTAAAGGACTTTTACTTGCCAGTTTCAAATTCCAGACTGAATGGGTAAAGGAGAAGTACTGAGACACACAGCTATTTTGGGTCTGAATTATTGTGCACATCTTGGAAATAAAACTTGAATATGGAATACTCATCTTGCTAGACTGGGACTGACTCTACTGTAAGATGGGCTTGCACAATGTATATGGTTCATTTTGAAAGTTTTTAAACTTTCTATGTTGTTAGTGTGTAGATTATGATTAATAAAAGTGAAATTATTTTTGTCTTCTTGGACAGTAATCCAAAGATACATGAAGTTTAAAATATTAAAGAGTTTCAGATAAAAGTAAGTGATGCTGAGTAGTGGCACATACTTTTAATACCAGCATTTGGGAGATAGAGGCAGGTAGATCTCTGAGTTTGAGGCTAGCCTGGTCTACACAGCAAGTTTCAGGACAGCCAGACCTGCACAGAGACCCTGTCTTGAGAAAAAAAAAAGCATCATGGCCTAATGTTTTTGATAAGTTCCTATAAATACTTAACACTTTAGTTTTAAATAATGTTTTTTATATATTTTTGATCTTTTCACACATGTATAGTGTATCTCTTAATCATACTTATCTCCCATTTCCTTTCCTCCTAACTCCATTAGGTTCTGTACAGTATATCTCCCACCGAATTTCTTTCCTTTCCTTTTATTTTTTGGTTTGGTTTGGTTTTGGTTTTCCTGTTTTCAATAATCTACTGAATCCAATTAATGCTGCCTATAATTGCATGAGTATGGGGGTCTTCTAATAGGGAAAGGACAGCTTTACAGAAACCATTCTCCAAGGAAAAGTAACTCTCACTTATTATGAGCTGATCCATGGACCCTCAGCTACAGGTGGTACTTCAGAAATCATCTCCACCCTTCTCCCAATCAAATATTTAACTGGTTTACTCTTGTGTGGGTCTTATGCAGGCAACCATGACTATTGTGAGTTCATGTCTTCAACAGCCATGTCTTATCTAGAGGGCAGTATGACTGAGCACTCCTCCCATCCTCTGATTTATTCTTTCATTCCACTTCCCTTTTACTCAACATTTCCTGAAACTTGGGAAGAGGATGGCACAGATGTCCCATTTAAGTTTCATCACTCTCAATCTCTTATTCTCAGAACCGTGAATGGTAATGTATTTACATTAATCACTCTCCATTACAAGAAGAAGCTTCTCTGACCAAGGTTGAGAGCAGCACAAATATATGGATATAAACAGAACAGTTTAGAAGGCAGTTTGATGGTATGATCATTGAGGAAAATAGTGTATCTAGGTTCTTCTGCTCAGTTTATGACTTCCTTAACCTTGGGTTTTGTCTATGGTTACAGCATCAGACGTGAATGACAAAGTATAGATCAGAACTCAAGTCTGATTAATAAAAAGACTATTTATCCCATCAACAGTGTTGCCATGGTTGCCACAGTGGGCACAGCTTACCTAACTCTTTTAATCTTTAGACTTTACCTACTTAGTGTGGGTTTCTTGCTTATTTTTCATTGATGCAGGTTCATCTGTTATTAAATCTTTTCTGACTTGTTGATCTATCAACCACTGACTACTTATATGCACCTTCAGAAGTCATGCTGTTATAAAAAGATACTTGAGTATCCATTAATTTATCAAAGGGAATAATTGCTAATTCGCCATCTTCTGTTGTAATATTTGAACTGTACTGTAGGGAACCATTATGAGGCTAACAAATTAGTTATGATACAGACATCATCACTATTTGGATACATTATTGACAACAATATTACAGAGAGAAGTTATTAATTTGTTAGAGATTCAACTCAGAAAACCATTTCCCATGCCACTGTCTCCATGATTGGCTTGTTATTACTTGCTACTGACTGGGATAAACTGTACTATAATGATGATTTAAAACTACAGTAGGTACAGCCAAGTACATAACAACCTAGAAAACTAAGTGCAGTATATAGCAAATGGGTCACAGGTACCACTTTACGGAGAATAGGAGCAAGGGTAGAAATTAATACAGACATAAACTATATTCATCATTATCTTCTGCTTGAATAAATAAATATGGTGCTCAGCATTCCTCAAGAACAACCTCCTTCCCCTACAATGCCTCCTTCTAACCAAGCTACATATAGAGTGGCAAGTCCTCGAACACAGTACAATGAGACTATCAACTAAAATGTTACTCATGTGACATCCCATGACAAGATGAAGACATGAGATCAGATACTGTAAATGAAAAATGTTTACTTTAAAAGATTAAACATTTGGAACACTTAGCACAGCTTTGCTTTGGCAAAGGGGAACTTTGCCTTCTGGTTATACCTTAGGTTTTCAATCATAATGAATATATTTTTATTTTACTTTCTGTACCAAAACTAAAATAAAGTCAGCAAAGACAAACTGAAAGCTGTTGTTCAAAAAACTGATATAGCATCTTTAAGTGTAAAAGCTTACCCAAGTAACACAGGAAGTTATTTTGCATGACTACACATGCACATTTATGTAAATGTTTATCATATATTCAAACCAACATGGGCTCCACTTAACGCACTTCCCAAAAGTGATATTTAAGACCTTTTTACACACCTTGTCCTCAAATAGACTTTCTCAGTTGTACCTAACGCAGTCTTTTCAAAGTAGTTATGTTAAAGCCCTTCTCACTTCTATAAAAAGATGTTCTTCCAATTTAGCATCAAATTCTAGGCTGATATATAGCAGGTTGACTGTGTCTCATCACACTTGTATGTTAAAAGAGTTTCTTTCACATAAAATATACAGAATACACAGAAGTATTACAATTTAGAATGAATTAAAATACAAAATATAAAGCATTAATTATAAGATCACAAAGTATATTAAAATTACTCCTATACTTTGTACTAAAATGTCAACTATAAAAGTGTTACCTTGGATAGAAGAAGTGGTACCATACATAGAAGGAGCTATGACTATTGAAATAACTTGACAATGACATATTCTAAGTTACTAAAATTGAAAATATCTACCCATATCTTTAGTAGACTTCAATGTATAACTCAGGTTTTCTTTAGAAATGTTATTTCTGTAGTTTAAAATGTGTGCATACATTGGTGACCTACATGTTACCGTTGGCTCCTTAAATAAGTTTGAGTGTATTTGGATTGTTTACCTGGAATGAAAAAATTAAAGGAATACCAGATATTTGATTTTAGCTGAGCTGATTCTTTGAGAAATCCTTTCCAGGTGCCTGGAGATATAAAATACACTAAAGCATATTATCCTAATTCCATTTCAAAGATGGATGGCTCAGAAGTAAATAGAAGCTGTTTCTTTCATCCACTTTTTCAATGACAACTAATCAGCCCAACCCACAAGAATGAGTCTCATAATTAATAAAGCTTTTAGAAATAATGCTCCAAATAAGACTCCCTGCTCATTCTCAAATCTCCAAGTTATTGGATTCCTGTGACTAAAAACTCTACCCAGCTAACTTAATAGCATTCTCGGGTCTGAATTATGTTACATAGATGATTTAACATATAAATGGTGATATTCTTCTTCAAGCAACATAAATGTAGTTAAAGTTTTTCTAGGAATGTTTGAAAATCAACTTCCTTCTCTGTGTTACAAATATCTATGATGCACTGTTGACTCATCATATCAGATAACAGCAGGATTCATCTTATTTAAGGTATAGTTGCAAAACAATATAAAGAGAAATAGATGTTTGACTTGAAAATTGTATAAATCAATAAGATGATGTGAGTTTCAGAGTTGTGAGTTGGCTAAGCAGGCCCTTTATCCTTGATAAGAGTTATTTTCCCTTTTTACCAGGAGTTGCAGACACATAAAATTTTGTCCAAGTCATATATACACAGTTTATTTTTAAAGAAAATAAATATATGGTTTTATTACAAATTTTTAAGAAAATGCTCTGAAAACCATAGTAGAAGCTAGCATAATAATATGTCTTCTTATACCTCAAATATATCTATCTGTATTTCCAGTAGTCTTAAGCAACATTTCCTGGGTTTGAATGTAAAAGAAATGAAGCATACATATGTCCTGGGATGCCTTCTTTTACTCATTTTATGTATGGAAAACAGTATTTTAATTAATATATCAATATTTGTTTCATATTTATTATAATATAGCATTCTATAATATGATTATGCCATACTTTAAACATACCACACATGACAGACATTTGGGGAGTTCTTACAGTCAGGTTACTAAAAGTATATGCAGATAGACCATGTCAAAATTACAGACTTTTGTAAACAGTAAAAAAAAAAAGTGACCTATTAACATATGCAAGGCAAAAAACAAAACAAAACAAAACAAAACAAAAACCAATTCATGCATTTAGTTAAGATGTCAATATCCAGGGCTTATAAAATATGAATATTGAGAAGTTACACATTTACCATGAAAAATAAGAACAAAATAATCTGATTTATAAGCTGCAAAATGTGTGAAAAGAAAAGGTTCCTGGATAAAACCCCAATATCACTTAACATGAGAGAAATAAAAATCAAAATAATAATATCATATAAGATATATATCAAGATGGCCATAGTTAAAGCATACAAAACAGAAGCTGCCTTCATGTTGGCACCAGAGGAGAACCACCTTGGGCATGAACTCTGCAGACTGTCCCACAGTTTCCAGAGGATTCTCCATGCCCCAGGCACCCTAGCACTCCCAGAATCTTAAAATCACTAGTGAGTGGAATGCAACATCTGTTCCAAAAAAAAAAAAAAAAAAAAAGTCATGAGGGGCCTGTGCCAGCAGTAACAGGGACAGAAAACAAGCCCAACCAGCAGCTCAGGTTTCTTCCAGTCTGCACCAGCTCCTGGTCACCTTGGACACAAACTCAGCAGACCATCCCACAGTCCCCAGAGGTCTCTCCTCCTAGCAGGCCCAGGATCTTAGAATTCCAGGATCCCAGGATCCCAGGATCCCAGGATCCCAGGAGCCGGGTCACACCAGGATTTCAGGGTCTCTGAGGAAGCTTGACTGCCAAGAACTCTGACATACCCAGATTCTCCGGTTCACAGGATCCTTGAATCACAGGATCACAGAGAAAGCTGGACTCTGAGGAGTCCTAACGCAACTGGGATTACAGGAAGGACAGATTCCAGTCATATAGAGAGAGAGGGCAGTGAGAACATGAGGTAATCAGATGGCAGGAGGCAAACATAAGAACAGAAGCAACAGAAACCAAGATTACTTGGCATCATCAGAACCAAACTCTCCCACCATAGCAAGTCCTGCATAACCATCACACCAGAAAAGCAAAATATGGATCTAAAGTCACTTCTCATGATGATCATGGAGGACTTTCAGAAGGAAATAAAAACTCCTTAAAGAAATTCAGGAAAACACAGGTAATGTACTAGAAGCCATTAAAGAGGAAACACAAAAAACCCTTAAAGAGTTACAGGAAAACACAATCAAACAGGTGAAAGAATTGAACAAAACCATCCAGGATCTAAAAATGGAAGAAGAAATAATAAAGAAATCACAAAGGGAGACAACTCTGGAGAGAAATCCTAGGAAAGAAATCAGGAACCATAGATGCGAGCATCAGCAACAGAATACAAGTGATGGAAGAGAGAATCTCAGGTGAAGAATATTCTATAGAAAACATGGACACAACAATCAAAGAAAATGCAAAATATAAAAAGATCCTAACTCAAAACATCCAGGAAAGCCAGGACTTAATGAGAAGATCAAACCTACAGACAATAGTAGATGAGAATGAAGATTTTCAACTTAAAGGGCCAGCAAATATCTTCAACAAAATTATAGAAGAAAACTTCCCAAACCTAAAGAAAGAGATGCCCATTAACATACAAGAAGCCTACAGAACTCCAAATAGACTGGACCAGAAAAGAAAGTCCTCCTGACACATAATAAACAGAACAACAAATGGACTAAATAAAGACAGAATATTAAAAGCAGTAAGGGAAAGTGGTCAAGTAAAAGCAGGCCTATCAGAATTTCTCCAGACTTCTCACCAGAGACTATGAAAGCCAGAAGATTTTGAACAGATGTAATACAGACACTTAGAGAACACAAATGCCAGCCCAGGATACTATACCCAGCAAAACTCTCAATTACCATAGATGGAGAAAGCAAAGTATTCCATGACAAAACCAAATTCATATCTTTCCATGAATCCAGCACTTCAAAGGATAATAAAGGGGAAACACCAACACAAAGATGGAAACTACACCGTAGAAAAGACAAGAGAGTAATCCTTCAACAAAACTAAAAGAAGACTATAAGAACAGAATCCCAGCTTAAAAACAAAATGACAGGAAGCAACAATTACTTTTCTTTGATTTCTCTTAACATCAATGGACTCAATTCCCCAATAAAAAGACATAGAGTAATAGACTGGCTACACAAACAGGACCCAATATTTTGCTGCTTACAGGAAACCCACCTCGGGGAAAAATACAGACACTACCTCAGAGTAAAAGGCTGGAAAACAATTTTCCAAGCAAATGGTTTAAAGAAACAAGCTGGAGTATCGAATAAAATTGACTTCCAACCTGAAGTTATCAAAAAAGACGAGGAGGGGCACTGCATACACATCAAAGGTAAAATCTAACAAAATGAACTCTCAATTCTAAATATTTATGCTCCAAATGAAAGGGCAGTCACTAAAGTTCCCGGGTTTCTTGGCGCCACTTATCCCGAGCTTTTGTTCCCACCGGAAAGAACACACTCAGGACAACTGGAATCTTCTGCGGCAAAAGCTTTATTGCTTACTTCTTCAGGAGCAAGAGAGAAAATGGTAAAACCCCATCCCTTTTAAGGAGAATTATCCTCTGCCTAGGACGTGTCGCTCCCTGATTGGCTGCAGCCCATTGGTCAAGTTGTCATCACGGGGAAGGCAGAGCACATGGAGTGGAAAACTACCCCGGCACATGCACAGATTATTTGTTTACTACTTAGAACACAGGATGTCAGTGTCATCTTGTAATGGCGAATGTGAGGGCGGCTCCCCACAAGTCACATTCATTAAAGAAACTTTAGTAAAGCTCAAAGCACACTGCACGTCACACAATAATAATGGGAAAGTTCAACACCTTGCTCTCACCAATGGACAGATTCTGGAAACAGAAACTAAACAGAGACACATGGACACTAACAGAAGTTATGAAACAAATGGATTTAACAGATATCTACAGAACATTTTATCCTAAAACAAAAGGATATACCTTCTTCTCAGCACCTCATGGTACCTCCTCCTAAATTGACCATATAAATGGTCACAAAAAAGGCCTTAACAGATACAAAAGTATTGAAATTATCTTGTGCATCCTAATATATCACCACAGACTAAGACTGATAACAGCATAAATAATAGAAAGCCAACATTCACGTGGAAATTGAACAACACTCTACTCAATGATACCTTTGTCAAGGATGAAATAAAGAAAGAAATTAAAGACTTTTTAGAGTTTAATGAAAATGAAGCCACAACATACACAAATTTATGGGACACAATGAAAGCAGTCCTAAGAGAATAACTCATAGCCTTGAGTGCCTCCAAAAAGAAACTAGAGAGAGCATACAGTACCAGACTGACAGTACACCTAGAAACTCTAGAACGAAAGGAAGCAAATTCACCCAAGAGGAGTAGACAGCAAGAAATAATCAAACTCAGGGCTGAAATCAACCAAATGGAAACATAAAGAACTATTCAAAGAATCAACCAAACCAGGAGCTGGTTCTTTGAGAAATCAACAAGATAGTTAAACCCTTATCCAGACCCACTAAAGGGCACAGGGACAGCATCCTAATTAACAAAATCAGAAATGAAAAGGGAGACATAACAACAGATCCTGAAGAAATCCAAAACATCATCAGATTCTACGACAAAAGGCTAAACTCAACAAAACTGGAAACCCTGGATGAATTGGACAATTTCCTAGACAGATACCAGGTACCAAAGTTAAATTGGGACAAGATTAACGATCTTAACAGTTCCATTTCCCCTAAGGAAATAGAAGCAGTCATTAATAGTCTCCCAACTAAAAAAAGCACAGGACCAGATGGGTTTAGTGCAGAGTTCTATCAGACTTTCAAAAAAGTCCTAATTCCAACTCTCCTCAAACTATTCCACAAAATAGAAAAAGAAGGTTCTCTACCCAATTCATTCTATGAAGCCACAATTACTCTGATACCTAAACCACAGAAAGACCCAACAAAGAAAGAGAACTTCAGATCAGTTTCCCTTATGAATATTGATGCAAAAATACTCAACAAAATCCTCACAAACCAAATCCAAGAACACATCAAAATGATCATCCATCATGGTCAAGTAGGCTGTATCCTAGGGATACAGGGATGGTTTAATGTATGAAAATCCATCAATATAATCCACTATATAAACAAACTCAAAGACAAAAGCCACATGATCATCTCTATAGATGTTGAGAAAGCATTTAACAAAATACAACACCCTTCATGATAAAAGTCTTGGAAAGATCAGGAATTTGAGGCCCATACCTAAACAAAATAAAAGAAATATAGAGCAAACCAGTAGCCAACATCAAACTAAATGGAGAGATACTTGAAGCAAACCCATTAAAATCTGGGACTAGACAAGGCTGCCCACTTTCTCCATACCTATTCAACATAGTACTCAAAGTCCTAGCTGGAACAATTAGACAACAAAAGCAGATCAAAGGGATACAAATTGGAAAGGAAGGAGTCAAAATATCACTGTTTGCAGATGATATGATAATATATAAAAGTGACCCTAAAAATTCCACCAGCGAACTCCTAAACCTGATAAACAGCTTCAGAGGAGTAGCTGAATATAAAATTAACTCAAACAAATCAGTGGCCTTTCTCTATACGAAGGATAAACAGTCTGAGACAGAAATTAGAGAAACAACACCCTTTACATTAGTGACAAATAATATAAAATACCGGGGTATGACTCTAACTAAGGAAGTGAAAGATCTGTATGATAAGAACTTCAAGTCTCTCCTGCCATTGGTGGCCAGCTAGGCTATCCTCTGCTACATATGGAACTAGAGACACAGCTCTGGGCGGGGGGAGGGTGGTGGTACTGGTTAATTCATAATATTGTTTTTCCTATAGGGTTGCAGACCCCTTTAGCTCCTTGGGTACTTTCTCTACCTCCTTCATTGGGGGTCCTGTGTTCCATTCAATAAAGGACTGTGAGCAACCACCTCTGTATTTGCCAGAACTGGCCCAGCCTCAAATGGGAGAGCTATATCAGGGTCCAGTCAGCAAAATCTTTCTGGCATATGCAATAGTTTCTGGGTTTGTTGGTTGTATATGGGTGTGGAGAGTCGTGCTGTGAGCAATCGCCATTATATGGCGCTGCCTTCCGCTGTGCCTAACTAGTAAACAAGCCTTGTGCGCAAGTGCGAGAGTGAACTCACGCCTATTCACTGCCCATCTTGGGGCGTAGTAATGAGGTGATGGGCGAGCAACAAATCAGGAGCTGACATGCCACACCAGGTGCTGAAACGCCACACTGAGGGCTATATAAGCAGCACCATTTTCCGGGGTCTGGGTCTTCCCTCCTTAAGAAGCGATAAAGCTTGCCGCAGAAGAATCCGGTTGTCCGAGTGTGTTCTTACCGGCGAGAACGATAGCTCGGGACATATGGGGTTGTATATGGGAGGTGTGGAAGTCTCTGGATGGTCCTTCCTTCCGTCTCAACTCAGAATTTTTTCTCTGTAACTCCCTCGGTGGGTATTTTGTTCCCCATTCTAAGGAGGAGCGAAGTATCCTCACTTTGGTGTTCCTTCTTCTTGAGTTTTCTGTTTTGCAAATTGTATCTTGGATATTCTAAGTTTCTTGGCTAATATCTGCTTATCACTGAGTGCATATCATGTGTTTTCTTTTCTGATTGGGTTACCTCACTCAGGATGATGTCATCTAGATCCATCCATTTGTCTAAAAATTTCATGAATTCTTTGTTTTTAATAGCTGAATAGGACTCCATTGTGTAAATGTACCACATTTTCTGTATCGATTATTCTGTTGAGGTACAACTGGGTTCTTTCCAGATTCCGGCTATTATAAATAAGGCTGCTATGAACATAGTGGAGCATGTGTCCTTATTACAAGTTGGAACATCTTCTGGGTATATGCCCAGGAGAGGAATTGCTGGATCTTCCTGTAGTACTATGTCCAGTTTTCTGAGGAATCACCAGACTGATTTCTAGAGTGGTTGTACAAGCTTGCAGTCCCACCAGCAATTGAGGGGTGTTCCTTTCTCCACATCTTTGCCAGCATCTGCTGTCACCTTAATTTTTGGTCTTAGCCATTCTGACTAGTGTGAAGTAGAATCTCAAGGAAGTTTTGATGTGCATTTCCCTGATGATTAAGGATGTTGAACATTTTTTTCAGGTGCTTATCATCCCTTAGGTATTTCTCAGTTGAGAGTTCTTTGTTTAGCTCTGTACCCCATATTTAATAGGGTTATTTGATTGTCTGGTGTCCATCTTCTTGTGTTCTTTCTCGATATTGGATATTAGTTTCCTATCTGATTTAGGATTGGTAAAGATCCTTTGTAGAAGAAATAATATGTATTTCTTCTGTGTAAGCAAGGTATTTGGAATCAGGCCCTGGTTATGCTTTTAAAATAGGTGTATCATTGGTGCCTTAGAATGAAATATCTTCCTTATTAATTTCAAAAATTATGGAGAATATCTCTTTGGAGTCGTATGGAGTTAGTAACCCCAAAGAGAAGCAAAGGTCCAAAAACAGGAAAATGATTCAGCAAAATTGGTGGAAAAATATGCTAAGGGTAACATAGTTTGATCTATCTGCCCAATTAATTATGATGATGATCACCATTGTCATATATATAACACAGTCATTGTCTTCATGACCATATGTGAAAAATGTGTTTATATTTAAAAAAAAAAAAAGAACTTCAAGTCTCTGCAGAAATAAATCGAAGAAGAACTCAAAGGATGGAAACATCTCCCATGCTCATGGATTGGCAGGATTAATATAGTAAAAATGGCTATCTTGCTGAAAGCATCTACAGATTCAGTGCAATCCCCATCAAAATTCCGATTCAATTCTTCACAGAGTTAGAAAGTGAAATTTGCAACTTCATCTGGAATAACAAAAACCTAGGATAGCAAAAACTATTCTCAACAATAAAAGAACCTCTGGTGGAATCACCATGCATGACCACAAGCTGTACTACAGAGCGATTGTGATAAATATTGCATGGTACTGGTACAGCGACAGACAGGTAGATCAATGGAATAGAATTGAAGACCGTGGAATCATCCTAAGTGAGGTAACCCACTCACAAAAGAGCACACATGATAATCACTCACTGATAAGTGGATATTAGCCCAAAATCTCAGAATCCTTCTGAGAATGGGGAACAAAATACCCATGGAAGGAGTTACAGAGACAAAGTTTGAAGCAGAGACTTAAGGAACAACCATCCAGAGACTGCCCCACTTGGGGATTCATCCCATAAACAAACACCAAACCCAGACACTATGGCAGATGCCGACAAAAGCTTGTTGACAGAAGCCTAATATAGCTGTCTCCTGAGGGGCTCTGCCAGTGCCTGACAAATACAGAAGTGAATGCTCACAAGTATCCTTTGGATGGAGCACAATGTCGCCAATGAAGGAGCTAGAGAAAGTACCCAAGGAACTGAAGGGGTTTGAAGTCCCATAGGAGGAACATCAATATGAACCAACCAGTAACCCCAGAGTTCCTTGGAACTATACTACCAATCAAAGAAAACAGATGGTAGAACTTGTGGCTCTAGCTGTATATGTAGCAGAGGACAGCCTAGTTGGGCATCAATGGGAGATGAGGCCCTATGTCCTGTGAAGTTTCTGTGCCCCAGTATATGGGAGTGCCAGAACCAGCAATGGAATTGGGTTTATTGGGGAGCAGGGGGAGAAGGGAGAGGATAAGGGATTTTCAGAGGGGAAACTAGGAAAGGGGATAACATTTGAAATATAAATAAAGAAAATAATAAAAAACCAGAAGTTATAAGCATGAATGCTGGGACATTATAACCTTGTAATGTTGGTAGGAATACAAAAAGTGCAGTTACTATAGAATAACAATATACATATTTATCATAAATTAAATGTGGAGGTATATCACAAAAGAATTTGAAGCCATTTCTCAAAACTAAATCACAACATGATTTACAATATCTAAGCAAAAGTATGGTAGGAAAAATGGATCAAGAAAATATGGTATATGAATAGTAATAGAATACTTGTCATCTTTGGGAAAGAAGGGCAGTCTCTTGTGTGATAGAGCATACCTCTGTGACATTTGCCAAAGCAAAACAATCTAGTTCAGAAGAACAAAGACTGCCTGAGTCTGCCCATATGAAGTCCCTAAAGCAGTGGTTCTAAACCTCTAAGTTGTGACCCATCAGGCAAATCTCTGTCTCCAAAAATTGGTACAATATGATTAATAACAGAGGCAAAGTTACAGTTAGTAATTAGCAATGAAAATAATTTTATATTTGTAGTTACTAAAACATGAGGAATTGTGTTAAAGCATTGGGACGGTTGGGAATCACTGCTCAGCATTCAGACACAGTCATATACTTCACATGTGTCAATTACTTTACAGTTATATATTTATCATGAACTGAGTCAATGCATATGTGTGTACTTACTCCTATTTTTATCCTAATATATTGTCTATCAGCCAGTGTTATACCTCTCAATACAATGAATATTAATACTTTTTTCTATGTAAGGATGATTCTGGCAATTTGAGGCCCTTAAAACACCAGTACAAAATTAATTATATAAATTTTCATAAAAATAACTAATAACATATTGCTTGGCATTACACTGATCAATTACAGTTCCCATCAAAGCATATTGTAGCCAGAAAGAATATATTCTGAATTTACTGAAAAGAGGCAAAAATTTTAACAAGAGTACAATGCCATCCTTATATCTTATTCAAAGTTTGAATTCCAATCACAGGCAGTGTCATAAAGAGATACCACCCCAGACCCTTTGATTCCCTGCCTCTGGGGAAGATAAATATTCATGCCCATCACCATGATTTGTTGTTCACCATCCTTGGTGAACAATAAAGATCCTCGCAGTTCAAAGAGAACCATCGGACACACCAGATCCAGACTGGTCCCACATCTGTCATTCTGAGAAATAAACCACAGAAACTCACTGGCCTTCTATGGATTTCATTCCTCTCAAGAGCAAAATTAGACAGGTAAATTCCATTTTCTCTTAAAATCATTTTCTTCTGTAAGATGATCGATACTTTTTAAAGAACATCTGACTTCAGGAAAATATTTTCTGTTAAATTTGATGATGAGGAAGCTCCATGTCTCTCACGAATTGCAGAAATTGCCACACAACAATGTTTCCCCCTAAACAAAATGCAAAACTCAGCATGAATTTAAGGGGGCAGTTACACTCAGTAAGAACTCTCCAGCTATAGAGAATACAGCACTTAAGAACCTCAACAATCCCACAGACATGAGGTTCTGGTCAGTGCTGCTTTCTCGCTTACTCAGACCTCTTCACATCCAACTTGCTAATTAGAAGTCATTTTAAAGCAAACTCTGCAGAATGCATTTTTAATCTGGAAAACAAGGCTAAGAAGTAGTGGCTTCCTACTAACACATGGAAGCACACACTTGAAGAAAATGCCTAACATCTATTTAGAGGAAAACCACCCCATCTTAAGGCATCTAGTCCTAGCAGTTCTAAGCACATTCTTTCCCACTGAGGCCCAACTAGGCAGTCCAAGTAAGAGGGAAGGGCATCAGTGGCAGGGAACAGAGATGGAAACATTCCCCATTCCACTTGGTAGGGGATCCACATGAAGACCAAACTGAACGGGGGGCTGGGTCCAGTTCCTGCATACTCCCTAGTTGGTGGCCCAGGCTCTGTAAGCTCCCATGGTCTGAGGTTACTTTATTATGTGGATGTTCTTATGGTGTTTTTAACCCCACAGACTTGCTAACTTCATATATATATATATATAAATGTTCATATATATATATATATATATATATATATATATATATATATGAACATTTTCTTTTTTATTGAATATTTTCTTTATTTACATATCAAATGTTATCTCCTTTCCTGGTTTTCACTCTGAAGACCCCCCTCCCCCTATACTCCCCCTTTCCCCCCTACCGTCCACCCTCCCCCTGCTCACCAACCCACCCACTCCAGATTTTTCGCCCTGGCATTCCCCTACACTGGGGCATAGAGCCTTCACAGAACCAAGAGCCTCTTCTCCCACTGATGTCCAACTAGGCCATCCTCTGCTACATATGCAGCTGGAGCAATGAGTCCCACCATGTGTACTCTTTGGTTTTTGGTTTAGTCCCTGGGAGCTCTAGGGGTACTGGTTAGTTCATATTGTCATTCCTCCTACGGGGCTGCAAACCCATTCAACTCCTTGAGGCCTTTCTCTAGCTCCTTCTTTTGGTACCTGGTGCTCAGTCCATGGATGGCTGTGAGTATCCAGTTCTGTATTTGTCTGGTACTTGCAGAGCCTCTCAGGAGACAGCTATATCAGGCTCCTCTCAGCAAGCACTAGATGGCATCCACAATAGTCTCTGGGATTGTTGATTGTATATGGGAAGACTGGCCGTTAGCATGTAGAAGAATGTGTATCAATCCATTCTTATTTCTTTGTACAAAGCTCAAGTCTAAGTGGATCAAGGGCCTCCACAAAAAAACAGAGACACTGAAACTTACAGAGAAAAAAGTGGGGAAGAGGCTCAAACAGGCTTGTGCTATAAGATCAAGACTCAACAAATGGGACCTCATAAAATTACAAAGCTTCTGTAAGGCAAAGGACACTTTCAATAAGACCAAAAGGCAACCAACAGATTGGGAAAAGATCTTTACCAATCCTATATCCGAAGAGGGCTAAAATCCAGTATATACAAAGAACTCAAGAAGTTACACTCCAGAAAACCAAATAACCCTATTAAAAATAGGGAGCAGAGCTAAACAAAGAATTCTCAACTTCTCAATACTGAATGGCTGAGAAGCACCTAAATAAATGTTGAACATCCTTAATCATCAGGGAATTGCAAATCAAAGCAACCCTGATATTCCATCTCATACCAGTCAGAATGGCTAAAATCAAAAATTCAGGTGACAACAGATGCTAGCAAGGATGTGGAGAAAGAGGAACAATCCTCCATTGCTGGTGGGATTGCAACTCTGGAAATCAGTATGTTGGTTCCTCAGAAAACTAGACATAGTACTACATGAGAACCCAGCAATACCACTCCTGGGCATATACCTAGAAGATGCTCCAAGATGTAATAAGGACACATGCCCCACTATGTTCATAGCAGCCTTATTTATAATAGCCAGAGGCTGGAAAGAACCCAGATGTCCCTCAACAGAGGAGTGGATACAGAAAATGTGGTACAGAGTGGAGTACTATACTGCTATTAAAACAATGAATTTATGAAATTCTTATGCAAATGGATGGATCTGAAGGATATCCCTGAATGAGGTAACCCACTCACAAAAGAGCACACATGAAATGCACTCACTTATAAGTGGATACTAGCCCAGAAGCTCAGAATACCTAAGATACAATTCACAAACCACATAAAATTTAAGAAGAAGGAAGACCAAAGTGTAGATACTTCGATCCTTCTTAGAAGTGGGAACAAAACACTGATGAAAGGATGTACAGAGAGAAAGTGTGGAACAGAGACTGAAGGAATGACCATCCAGAGACTTGCTAACTTCTATCCCCCACTCTTCCACAAAACTTTCCATGCTCCATCTGATGTCTGGGTACCAGTTTCTAATATTTTCTAAGGAGAAGGAGAGGGAACAATGGGGGAAGGAATTTGTAAGGATGGAACAGGGAAGAGAGGAGGGTGGAGGACTGTGATGTGGACAAATAAACAAAAAATTAAAATGAAAAACAGCCCAAAATCCACATGCATAAGTATTATATAATTCAAGAACGTATAGAAAACTTGTTTTATAAAAATATAATTTTCTGCCTGCTTTGAAAAGATCATTTTATACTTTATATGACACTTTATTAATGGTCTCTATGTAAACATGAAACATACATTTGTTTTCTTTTCTTTTTCTTTCTTTTTTTTTTTTTTTGAGACACAGTTTCTCTGTATAGCCCTGGCTGTCCTGGAACTCACTCTGTAGACCAGGCTGGCCTCGAACTCAGAAATCCACCTGACTCTGCCTCCCAAGAGACATACATTTTCTTAACATGAAGAAAACATAGAGTTTTCATGCTGAGCAGTTATTTCTTGTATTTAGTATATCCTTTTGGTAACACTATATTGGTTATGATCATAGACACTGTATTCTGAGCTTTGATGAAGAATTAACACACCACAATAAGTGTTCAAAGGTTCCATTAAGTATTGCCATGCTTGTTATATCAAGCATCATCAGTGCTATGATTCCCAGTGACAAAGCTGCACTATGGTAATTTTGAGAACAGCATATGGTGACAGATGCCAAGGGCATACTAATTAATGAGAAAATTAGCTCATAGATGTTAGTTCATCATAATCCATTTGCAGCCAACACTTGAAGTGTAACTCCAAATCCAATTTAAAATGCTAAGGTTAATGCCGAGCAAAAATTTATATTAGTCCATCCAAGTAACACACACAAACAAAAGAACTGTAGTATTTTGAACCAATAGGATGTAAAAAATGATAGTTTTCCATATTGCAGATTCTTGCTCCAAGCAGGAAATGTGCAGCGAGAAAACATACCTCTTAGGCTTGGAGTGAATGTCTTTGAAAAGAAATATTTTTAGCCTTCCGTTTAATACATCAAAGTATAGAGAGGGCACTGTTTTTATTGTGGGCAGAAGGTACAGGCTGAACACACCCCAAGGCTGGTCTCTTTTCGCTTCATCTCTTTCAGATAGCTGTAACTCAAACAGCTACCCAGGAGAAGGTACCATGCTCATTCAAGAGGTCTTGGTAATTAATCTCTGCTCCTATCTCAGTCCATTTTCTAAACATATGTATATGCTTTACAGTTTTAAAGTGATATATGTTTTGAAAAAAGTACAAACAAAAAAACATCCCTAACGAGAAATAGGAAAGTGATAAGTATAGATTTTTATAAGAAAAGGAAAACACATTCAGATTTGTTGTTTATTTTCTAAATGATGCTTTTTGTAAATATTGCATAATGGACCTGAAGGGCATCATCCTGAGTGAGGTAACCCAATCACAAAAGAACACACACAATATGTACTCACTGATAAGTGGATATTAGCCCAGAAACTTAGAATACCCAAGATATAAGATACAATTTGTTAAACGCATGAAACTGAAGAAGAACGAAGACCAAAGTGTGGACACTTTGCCCCTTCTCAGAATTGGGAACAAAACACCTGTTGAAGGAGTTACAGAGCCAAAGTTTGGAGCTGTGACGAAAGGATGGACCATCTAGAGACTGCCATATCCGGGGATCCATCCCATAATCAGCCTCCAAACACTGACACCATTGCATACACTAGCAAGATTTTGCTGAAAGGGCCTAGATAGAGCTGTCTCTTGTGAGACTATGTGGGGGCCTAGCAAACACAGAAGTGGATGCTCACAGTCAGCTATTGGATGGATCACAGGGTCCCAATGGAGGAGCTAGAGAAAGTACCCAAGGAGCTAAAGGGATCTGCAATCCTATATGTGGAACAACAATATGAACTAACCAGTACCCCCCGAAGCTCGTGTCTCTAGCTGCATATGAATCAGAAGATGGCCTAGTCAGCCATCACTGCAAAGAGAGGCCCATTGGTCATGCAAACTTTATATGCCTCAGTACAGGAGAACGCCAGGGCCAAGAAATGGGAGTGGGTGGGTGGAGGAGTGGGTGGGGGAGCGTGTGGGGAACTTTTGGGATAGCATTGGAAATGTAAATGAAATAAATACCCAATTAAAAAAAAAATAAAAAAAAAAGAAAAAAGTATGAGTTCTGGAGACAGATTCCATGTAGATAAATCCAATGTGACCACTGTGAGCTGATGGTTCTGGGGGTGTGTTGGACCCATGCCTCTGACTTTCTTATTTCATTTGTAGTTGAAATCACTAGTGTCTATTTCAGAAAGTTGTCAAAATAGTTAATTGAGAGACATATGCCATGCAAAACAATTATCACAAGACTGCCACATAAGAACTATTGTGCAATTGTAATAATTTGTGTAATTATTGTTTCAGCAGTCAGATGACATGGTTATTACAGTCACTATTACTATTATTGATGAAGAAATGACAAGAAAAGAATTTTAAATAGTTTTGCAGAGATCAAAATCACAGAGGCAGCATTGAAACATTAATCCATGTCCCTGAGTTCTAAAGTCCACATTCCTCTCTGCTCCTTTCAGTTAAGACAGAAGACAAAGAAAAAAAAAAAAACTATTTCACTTCATTGAATAGAATATGTCATGTTTAGTCACTGTACTGGCTAGTTTTGTGTCAACTTGACACAGCTGGAGTTATCACAGAGAAAGGAGCTTCAGTTGAGGAAATGCCTCCATGAGATCCAGCTGTAAGGCATTTTCTCAATTAGTGATCAAGGGGAAAGGCCCCTTGTGGGTGGGACCATCTCTGGGCCGGTTGTCTTGGGTTCTATAAAAGAGCAGGCTGAGCAAGCCAGGTGAGGCAAGCCAGTAAAGAACATCCCTCCATGGCCTCTGCATCAGCTCCTGCTTCCTGACCTGCTTGAGTTCCAGTCCTGACTTCCTTGGTGATAAACAGCAGTATGGAAGTGTAAGCCGAATAAACCCTTTCCTCCCCAACTTGCTTCTTGGTCATGATGTTTGTGCAGGAATAGAAACCCTGACTAAGACAGTCACCATTCTCAGAGTTGCTTTTCTTCTATTTAACCATAATTAACATATCATCTCCAAGATCCCTTTAATGTTCTCTTCACACTTTAACACAGATGTGTATTTGACAGACTATATTGCTCATTAAAGCTGTGGGAAAACTGAAGGAATGAAACTTGTGCTGGTAGCTACTCTTTTCAGAAATGCTAATCCTGCCTCGATGCTATGAAATGCGAGTCAAACATAAACTGGAATGGAAAATTCCAGGTATTGAAAAGAACACTGAACATTACAGGTTTTGTACTTTAGCTTATCCTTTTTATAGATTTATAGGACAAGTAGTTGCAATTAGAAAGCATAGAGTTTCTAGGTTTGAAAATTAAAAAAAAAAAAAAAAACAAGCAAGAAGAAAAGTCTTAGTTTTGCAAGAAGATGTATCATTACTGTTGGCAACTATTCTTGAAATACCACCTCTAGCTTCTTTTATTTATGTTTCAAATCTCTTGTAATGATCTTTCCATTCTTGCCCAAATATTTTGAATCAGAAATTACAGTAAAATGAGTGATGTTTTCATAAAAATCCTGAAATAGTTAATACTGCCCAACAGGAGAAACAAATGGAGTAAAGTTCCCAGAGAAACATTTGCTGAGGCAAATTGGGAGGAATTTTTCTGAGAATGGTCTTGCAATTTGAAAGGCTGAAGCCTAAATGACCTACATCAAATGAGATATCAGGATGTGTTCAGTATATAAATACCAAAGCATGACCATTCATCGAAATAGAACCATGGCATTCTTGTTAAAAATACACTAGTCATTATCAGATTTCATTGACTCTTCAATGACCCTATAAAGAGTAGCTTGAACCTTAAAAGGCAGATCTAATTTTGAAGAGGCATTGTCCCTGATTAAATGGACACTTTTCAAAATGTATTTTTATTATCTCAAGTACATCTAAATTTTTATCACAATATAATTTCTCTTCATTTTACTTTTTTATCTCTTACAATTTGAATAAAAACTCACTTGGATATTTTTATAAAATATTTTAAGTGCCAAGTAATCCGTGAACTGGCTAGACTAAATTAATGGAAAAATTAATTTAGTATTTCCATAATGTAGTTTTATTACATTCTGGTGTAGAAATAAAATCTAATTAACTTCGAACTACTACAACAACAAAATCTACACATGAAAAATCTGTCTGAATGCTCAGCGAGGACAGACATTTAAGAACATCTGGCTCAAATTCTGGTCTTCTCAACCAAAAGGAAATATTATGAGATTTTTACATAGGAGCCAAATTCATGATGCTGATTTCAGTCTGCAGAACTTAATATAAATTTAGTGTAATTGCACAGTTGCTGTTGGTTCCATTACTTACAAAACTGTGATATTAGTGCCTTTTCTCCAGTCTAAGGGCTGTACAATGTTTTGTATAGTCTTGAAATATTTATTCCTTACAAATCATTAAACTAGCCATATCACAGCAATTAAATGGCCCTCATTTCTTTCCTATGTAAAATACTCCCTGGACCAGCAAGATGGCTGAGTGGGTAAAAGAGCTAACCACAAAACCCTGGCAAATTGAGTGAAATCCTGTGAACCTAAAGTTGAAAGAGAGGACTATTTCCCTGAAAATGGAAAGGTCTCTGATCTCTACATACAATCCTATAGAGGAATATGCCCACACATAATTTTGAAATTATTAACATATTAATATTAACTACGTACCTTGAATTTACACAATAATAAGAAAAAAACTAAAAATAGATAGTAAAATACTTACTCTATCTCCCTGTCATTTAAAGCGATCTTCAGAATTAAAAAATTCTGAAAAGTTCTGAGGCGGGACTGCAAATGCTAAATGCTGGACAATTTCTCATTACTATTTAAAGAGGGCAAAACAATCATCCTGAGGAAAATGCAATTGATTTAAATATCTTAAAATATACAAAGATCCTGCTATCCAGAAGCTGCATTTAGTAGTTAGGGAATCAGAGGCCCTCCTTCCTTACCAGTAACGGGAGTGTTTACTTCTCTCCTACATACAACATTGAAGCAGTAGGCAGTCATGTTCTGAGGTGCTACCTTCGGGGTACGTAAAGACCCAGGTTCTAGCTTTACCCCTTACATCAGAGCTACAAGATAACTGTGGAACATCCCTTACCACATCTGCAACCAATGGGAGAAAGAATGACGGCAGCCATTATAGAGGTTGTTAGAATTTTACCCCTCTCTCGAGGAAATCTCATTTATGTAACAGAGTCACATATCACCAAAGGCAAGGACATTCCACAACACCACAGGGGAAAAAATGGACAGTAGAGACTTGGTAAATAGTTTGTAGCCTTGTAAATTAAAGAATGGTCAAGTGTTATTGGAGATCATAATTAGGAACACTATAACAAAAATATGAGAAGTTTCGGGTACTTTATGGAAACTAAATCTAGGTAAACAGACAGTCCAAACTTAAATGAATCATACACATATATGAAAATTACTACTTGGGTAAAACAATATAGACTAGAAGACAGAATGAAGTAAGGATAGTTAACACAATTTCAGATCAAAAGAAAAAAGCTGTTATTCTTGAAGAAACACTTTTAAGTCTCACAATGAAAATGAACTGGGTACTAGCTTTTTGTATAGAAATTTGATAAATATCTCTAGAAGAGACACCTACTTGAATAAGTTGACTCGTTAGACTATTTTAGCTTATTCTGTATAATAATTGAATTCTTAGTAATTTCGCAGTCAGTTGTTAACAGTTCCCACTTTCCAGTATTTCATAATAATCTTGATTTAATCAATGAAATTCCAAACAAAAATGTAGTGTTAGTTACCACGTGCAGGCTTTGGATGAGACAAGTCCCCCACAGGCATATTTGGTGCTTCTAACAACTGAAGACCAAGGTTTTCAATAAATGAGGGCATTGCACGTTGAGCTCTGCTGCAGTAGGTCTTGCCATTTCAAAGTCTTCCCATGGTTTTAATCTGATACTTGTCTATGAATGAAAGATGACGACCCTTGGCGGGCCGCAGACAGCCGGCCACCATCCGGACCAGAGGACAGGTGTCCGCCTGGCTTGGGAGGCGGCCTCAGCCTCAGCAGCAGCGGTCGCCATCTTGGTTCCGGGACTCAGCAGAACTTAGGAAATTAGTCTGAACAGGTTAGAGGGTGCGCCAGAGAACCGGACAGCTTCTGGGACGGGCAGAAGCACAGAGCCGCTGAGGCAGCACCCTTGGCGGGCCGCAGACAGCCGGCCACCATCCGGACCAGAGGACAGGTGTCCGCTTGGCTCGGGAGGCGGCCTCAGCCTCAGCAGCAGCGGTCTCCATCTGGGTTCCGGGACTCCGCGGGACCTAGGAAATTAGTCTGAACAGGTGAGAGTCTGCACCACAGAAGCTGACAGCTTCTGGGAACTGTCAAAGCAACACAGCTTCTGAGAGAGGCCCTGTTTTGGGCCTTCTTCTTCGACCAGGAGGAGGTCCAAAAACAAGATATCTGCGCACCTTCCCTGTAAGAGACCTTGCCAGCAGAGAGTGCTCTGAGCACTGAAACTCAGAGGAGAGAATCTGTCTCCCAGGTCTGCTGAGAGACAGTAACAGAATCACCAGAAGAACAATCTCTAAACAGAGTCAACTATAACTACTAACTCCAGAGATTACCAGATGGCGAAAGGTAAACTTAGGAATCCTACTAACAGGAACCAAGACCACTCACCATCATCAGAACCCAGCACTCCCACTTCGCCCAGTCCAGGGCACCCCAACACACCCGAAAACCTAGACCTAGATTTAAAAGCATATCTCATGATGATGGTAGAGGACATCAAGAAGGACTTTAATAAATCACTTAAAGAAATACAGGAGAACACTGCTAAAGAGTTACAAGTCCTTAAAGAAAAACAGGAAAACACAATCAAACAGGTAGAAGTCCTTACAGAAAAAGAGGAAAAAACATACAAACAGGTGATGGAAATGAACAAAACCATACTAGACCTAAAAAGGGAAGTAGAAACAATAAAGAAAACTCAAAGTGAGGCAAGACTGGAGATAGAAACCCTAGGAAAGAAATCTGGAACCATAGATTTGAGCATCAGCAACAGAATACAAGAGATGGAAGAGAGAATCTCAGGTGCAGAAGATTCCATAGAGAACATCGGCACAGCAATCAAAGATAATGGAAAATGCAAAAAGATCCTAACTCAAAATATCCAGGAAATCCAGGACACAATGAGAAGACCAAACCTACGGATAATAGGAGTGGATGAGAATGAAGATTTTCAACTCAAAGGACCAGCAAACATCTTCAACAAAATTATTGAAGAAAACTTCCCAAATATAAAGAAAGAGATACCTATGAACATACAAGAAGCCTACAGAACTCCAAATAGAATGGACCAGAAAAGAAATTCCTCCCAACACATAATAATCAGAACAACAAATGCACTAAATAAAGATAGAATACTAAAAGCAGTAAGGGAAAAAGGTCAAGTAACATACAAAGGCAAGCCTATCAGAATTACACCAGATTTTTCACCAGAGACTATGAAAGCCAGAAGAGCCTGGACAGATGTTATACAGACACTAAGAGAACACAAATTCCAGCCCAGGCTACTATACCCAGCCAAACTCTCAATTACCATAGATGGAGAAACCAAAGTATTCCACGACAAAACCAAATTCACACATTATCTCTCCACGAATCCAGCCTTTCAAAGGTTAATAACAGAAAAAACCAATACAAGAACGGGAACAATGCCCTAGAAAAAACAAGAAGGTAATCCCTCAACAAACCTAAAAGAAGACAGCCACAAGAACAGAATGCCAACTTTAACAACAAAAATAACAGGAAGCAACAATTACTTTTCCTTAATATCTCTTAACATCAATGGTCTCAACTCCCCAATAAAAAGACATAGACTAACAAACTGGCTACACAAACAAGACCCAACATTTTGCTGTTTACAGGAGACACATCTCAGAGAAAAAGATAGACACTACCTAAGAATAAAAGGCTGGAAACACACCACTTTCACCAATGGACAGATCATGGAAACAGAAACTAAACAGGGACACACTGAAACTAACAGAAGTGATGAAACAAATGGACCTGACAGATATCTACAGAACATTTTATCCTACAACAAAAGGATATACCTTCTTCTCAGCACCTCATGGTACCTTCTCCAAAATTGACCACATAATAGGTCACAAAACAGGCCTCAACAGATTCAAAAATATTGAAATTGTCCCATGTATCCTATCAGATCACCATGCACTAAGGCTGATCTTCAATAACAAAAAAAATAACAGAAAGCCAACACTCACGTGGAAACTGAACAACACTCTTCTCAATGATACCTTGGTCAAGGAAGGAATAAAGAAAGAAATTAAAGACTTTTTAGAGTTTAATGAAAATGAAGCCACAACGTACCCAAACCTTTGGGACACAATGAAAGCATTTCTAAGAGGGAAACTCATAGCTCTGAGTGCCTCCATGAAGAAACGGGAGAGAGCACATACTAGCAGCTTGACAACACATCTAAAAGCTCTAGAAAAAAAGGAAGCAAATTCACCCAAGAGGAGTAGACGGCAGGAAATAATCAAACTCAGGGGTGAAATCAACCAAGTGGAAACAAGAAGAACTATTCAAAGAATTAACCAAACGAGGAGTTGGTTCTTTGAGAAAATCAACAAGATAGATAAACCCTTAGCTAGACTCACTAGAGGGCACAGAGACAAAATCCTAATTAACAAAATCAGAACTGAAAAGGGAGACATAACAACAGATCCTGAAGAAATCCAAAACACCATCAGATCCTTCTACAAAAGGCTATACTCAACAAAACTGGAAAACCTGGACGAAATGGACAAATTTCTGGACAGATACTAGGTACCAAAGTTGAATCAGGATCAAGTTGACCTTCTAAACAGTCCCATATCCCCTAAAGAAATAGAAGCAGTTATAAATAGTCTCCCAGCCGAAAAAAGCCCAGGACCAGATGGGTTTAGTGCAGAGTTCTATCAGACCTTCAAAGAAGATCTAATTCCAGTTCTGCACAAACTTTTTCACAAGATAGAAGTAGAAAGTACTCTACCCAACTCATTTTATGAAGCCACTATTACTCTGATACCTAAACCACACAAAGATCCAACAAAGATAGAGAACTTCAGACCAATTTCTCTTATGAATATCGATGCAAAAATCCTCAATAAAATTCTCGCTAACCGAATCCAAGAACACATTAAAGCAATCATCCATCCTGACCAAGTAGGTTTTATTCCAGGGATGCAGGGATGGTTTAATATACGAAAATCCATCAATGTAATCCACTATATAAACAAACTCAAAGACAAAAACCACATGATCATCTCGTTAGATGCAGAAAAAGCATTTGACAAGATCCAACACCCATTCATGATAAAAGTTCTGGAAAGATCAGGAATTCAAGGCCCATACCTAAACATGATAAAAGCAATCTACAGCAAACCAGTAGCCAACATCAAAGTAAATGGAGAGAAGCTGGAAGCAATCCCACTAAAATCAGGGACTAGACAAGGCTGCCCACTTTCTCCCTACCTTTTCAACATAGTACTTGAAGTATTAGCCAGAGCAATTCGACAACAAAAGGAGATCAAGGGGATACAAATTGGAAAGGAGGAAGTCAAAATATCACTTTTTGCAGATGATATGATAGTATATATAAGTGACCCTAAAAATTCCACCAGAGAACTCCTAAACCTGATAAACAGCTTCGGTGAAGTAGCTGGATATAAAATTAACTCAAACAAGTCAATGGCCTTTCCCTATACAAAGAAAAAACAGGCTGAGAAAGAAATTAGGGAAACAACACCCTTCTCAATAGTCACAAATAATATAAAATATCTCGGCGTGACTCTAACTAAGGAAGTGAAAGATCTGTATGATAAAAACTTCAAGTCTCTGAAAAAAGAAATTAAAGAAGATCTCAGAAGATGGAAAGATCTCCCATGCTCATGGATTGGCAGGATCAACATTGTAAAAATGGCTATCTTGCCAAAAGCAATCTACAGATTCAATGCAATCCCCATCAAAATTCCAACTCAATTCTTCAACGAATTGGAAGGAGCAATTTGCAAATTCATCTGGAATAACAAAAAACCTAGGATAGCAAAAACTCTTCTCAAGGATAAAAGAACCTCTGGTGGAATCACCATGCCTGACCTAAAGCTTTACTACAGAGCAATTGTGATAAAAACTGCATGGTACTGGTATAGAGACAGACAAGTAGACCAATGGAATAGAATTGAAGACCCAGAAATGAACCCACACACCTATGGTCACTTGATCTTCGACAAGGGAGCTAAAACCATCCAGTGGAAGAAAGACAGCATTTTCAACAATTGGTGCTGGCACAACTGGTTGTAATCATGTAGAAGAATGGGAATCGATCCATACTTATCTCCTTGTACTAAGGTCAAATCTAAATGGATCAAAGAACTTCACATAAAACCAGAGACACTGAAACTTATAGAGGAGAAAGTGGGGAAAAGCCTTGAAGATATGGGCACAGGGGAAAAATTCCTGAACAGAACAGCAATGGCTTGTGCTGTAAGATCGAGAATTGACAAATGGGACCTAATGAAACTCCAAAGTTTCTGCAAGGCAAAAGACACCGTCAATAAGACAAAGAGACCACCAACAGATTGGGAAAGGATCTTTACCTATCCTAAATCAGATAGGGGACTAATATCCAACATATATAAAGAACTCAAGAAGGTGGACTTCAGAAAATCAAATAACCCCATTTAAAAATGGGGCTCAGAACTGAACAAAGAATTCTCACCTGAGGAATACCGAATGGCAGAGAAGCACCTGAAAAAATGTTCAACATCTTTAATCATCAGGGAAATGCAAATCAAAACAACCCTGAGATTCCACCTCACACCAGTCAGAATGTCTAAGATCAAAAATTCAGGTGACAGCAGATGCTGGCGAGGATGTGGAGAAAGAGGAACACTCCTCCATTGTTGGTGGGATTGCAGGCTTGTACAACCACTCTGGAAATCTGTCTGGCGGTTCCTCAGAAAATTGGACATAGTACTACCGGAGGATCCAGCAATACCTCTCCTGGGCATATATCCAGAAGATGCCCCAACTGGTAAAAAGGACACATGCTCCACTATGTTCATAGCAGCCTTATTTATAATAGCCAGAAGCTGGAAAGAACCCAGATGCCCCTCAACAGAGGAATGGATACAGAGAATGTGGTACATCTACACAATGGAGTACTACTCAGCTATTAAAAAGAATGAATTTATGAAATTCCTAGCCAAATGGATGGACCTGGTGGGCATCATCCTGAGTGAGGTAACACATTCACAAAGGAACTCACACAATATGTACTCACTGATAAGTGGATATTAGCCCAAAACCTAGGATACCCAAGATATAAGTTACAATTTCCTAAACACATGAAACTCAAGAAGAATGAAGAGTGAAGTGTGGACACTATGCCCCTCCTTAGAATTGGGAACAAAACACCCTTGGAAGGAGTTACAGAGACAAAGTTTGGAGCTGAGATGAAAGGATGGACCATGTAGAGACTGCCTTATCCAGGGATCCACCCCATAATCAGCATCCAAACGCTGACACCATTGCATAAACTAGCAAGATTTTATCGAAAGGACCCAGATGTAGCTGTCTCTTGTGAGACTATGCCGGGGCCTAGCAAACACAGAAGTGGATGCCCACAGTCAGCTAATGGATGGATCACAGGGCTCCCAATGGAGGAGCTAGAGAAAGTACCCAAGGAGCTAAAGGGATCTGCAACCCTATAGGTGGATCAACATTATGAACTAACCAGTACCCCGGAGCTCTTGACTCTAGCTGCATATGTATCAAAAGATGGCCTAGTCAGCCATCACTAGAAAGAGAGGCCCATTGGACACACAAACTTTATATGCCCCAGAACAGGGGAAAGCCAGGGCCAAAAAGGGGGAGTGGGCGGGTAGGGGAGTGGGGGTGGGTGGGTATGGGGGACTTTTGGTATAGCATTGGAAATGTAAATGAGCTAAATACCTAATAAAAAATGGAAAGAAAAAAAAAAGAAATATGACTAGCCAACTATTTGCTATCACAGTCCTGTTTTCCCAAACTGTTGCTGTGCTTTTCCTACGATAATAGTCTCTATCCCTCTGTAACTTTAGTCAAAACTCCATATTTTCTGCTCTGTTGCCTTTGGTCACAGTTTTTTGTTTGGCTGTTGACTTTTAACAACATTTTTTATTGTTTATTTTATCACATCAACAGTAATATATCATGCCAAATCTACACACACAAAAAAAGACATTTGTGATTTCTTTCACCATAGTCTTCCATATTTCCAATGTAAGGAAGCACAGCATTGCTGTCAGAATGTATGTTTATAATTAACCAGATTAAAATCTCTTGAAACTATTGATATAATTGATGTTGGACTTTTCAGTCAGATAGAAACCTTGCAATGAATGCTTCTGTGTCAAAATGTTTAAAGAATTCATTTTACAACATAAATAGTCCTATTAAATTGGAGATTGTATTCTTTCGTGAAGAAAAGGATGGCCAGACCCCGATGGCTCTGAACACATTCAAGGAATAAATCTAGCAGTTCTCCTTTTGTGATGTTTTTCTTCAGTGATCATGTTTGTTTTCACTTGTTGCTTTGGAAACAGCATGTTTCTATTTTCTTACCAATTTGATAAAAAAAAATACATATTAGTACACTATTTTATTCTTCTAAAGTTCTTGCTTTGTCAAACTTTACTTGGTTTTCTTTGTTTTTTGAAGTCTAGCTTCAAATTTATTTATATTTTTTTATTGGTGTACCCCATATGCTTATACATAGAAAACAAAAGGCACACTGAAATACACTCAAAGAGAGTCAAAAAAGGAAAGAAAGCTTTTCAGGACATACAGTGAAAATGAACAAGCACAGAGAATTGAGTGCACAAGATGAGTGCCATAGCCTCAATTGAGATTCTTTTGTCCCCTCATTCTAAATCTTGGCACCTTACTTTTACAATATTGTTCTATCCAATTCAGTTCTAGAGTCAGGTTTTTTTTAATATTTTTATTACATACTTTCCTCAATTACATTTCCAATGCTATCCCAAAAGTCCCCCACACCCCCCCCACTCCCCTACCCACCCATTCCCATTTTTTGGCCCTGGCGTTACCCTATACTGGGGCATATAAAGTTTGCCTGTCCAATGGGCCTGCAGCTAGAGACAAGAGCTCTGGGGTACTGGTTAGTTCATAATGTTGCACTACAGGGTTGCAGATCCCTTTAGCTCCTTGGATACTTTCTCTAGCTCCTCCATTGGGGGCCCTGTGATCCATCCAATAGTTGACTGTGAGCATCCACTTCTGTGTTTGCTAGGCCCTGGCCTAGTCTCACAAGAGACAGCTATATCACGGTCCTTGCATCAAACGCTTGCTAGTGTATGCAATGGTGTCATCACATTTTGTTTTCTTTTTGAGTGTTGCATCAAATAATTGAAGAAATCTTTCCTTTCTACAACTATTGTTTTACTTCTCCGTTTTTACAGCTTCCCATGCGTTCTTTATTTCTGTTTGTTTACCTCATTTTGGATGATCCATTGTTTCCTGAATAACAGTATCATTTAGATCATTCTAATCTTCTTTCCTATAATTGGATGTGGCAAATTTCTACAATCATTTTATACTGCTGATGCCTTAGCAATGCTAATAGAGAAGGAATCTTGGCAAGCATGGCTTCCTGTATCAGTAGTTTTGGGTTTTACTTTTGTATTGTAAATACTTCACATCAGCTTTTCTGAGAACCAATGACAGCTGTCTCCTTGTGTCTCTTGTTTCCAGTCTTCTAAGCTTCTTTACTACTTTTTTTTCTCTTTTATTCCTAGTCAGTGCCATCTTCTCAGATTTCTAAATACCTAGTAGATAGATATCTCAGCATGTCCATAGAAGATATATTGATTAGATTGCTTGAGGAGGGAAGACAAACATGCTAAGGTTATGATTGTTCATTGGCTGGGGTCCTGAAATATGTAAATGGAGGAAGGAACTAGAGAAATGCATTCTTTGCTCTCTGTTTCCAATGAGAAGAACAGCTACTTCAGAAAACTGCCTCTTTGACTTCCCTACCATAATATGTCATAACCTGTAATCATGATCCAAAATAAGCCTTTTCTCTTTTCTTAAACCTTAAGTTACTTTTGCTGAGATATTTTGTCACATCAACAAAATGAGAAAGACAATTGAGAGTCTACTTTCTCAGACTAACTAGTAACACCTTAGTTTTCCACATTCCTTCTATATACATTCATTCTTAAAGTCTTTACTCCCATTTTTGGGTAACTGATCTTCTAAATTTGGCTCACTGAAATCCCTATATTAACTAGGATAAAGAGGGTCTTATTTTGAGATCTGTTTTCTTTGAGAGTCACTTTGCACAGTTGCTAAACAAATGTGAATTACAGCTATTGTTGGGTGAATTGATACATTTATATTTTGGGTTTTTAAGACTATAAAATTGGTTTAAGAGCTCTTTAATTTTAAAAAATATGTCAGTCTACATGGCACTTTGTGTTGGATTTTAGGGAACCAGAAGCTATACTTCTAAATCATAAATGCTACATTTCCTGTGTGTATATTCATTTTATCATATAAACATGACAAATAAACTGTACAGCCTCCTATGTGTTCTCATAGTTCTTTTATTAGTACCCAAGTGGCTGTTAAGACATGTAAGATTTTGCTGAAAGGACCCTGATATAGCTGTCTCTTGTGAGACTATGCCGGGGCCTAGCAAACTCATAAGTGGATGCTCACAGTCAGCTATTGGATGGATCACAGGGCCCCCAATGGAGGAGCTAGAGAAAGTACCCAAGGAGCTAAAGGGATCTGCAACCCTATAGGTGGAACAACATTATGAACTAACCAGTACCCCGGACCTCTTGACTCTAGCTGCATATATATCAAAAGATGGCCTAGTCGGTCATCACTGGAAAGAGAGGCCCATTGGACTTGCAAACTTTATATGCCCCAGTACAGGGGAATGCCAGGGCCAAAAAGTAGGAGTGGGTGGGTAGAGGAGTGGGGGGGAGGGTATGGGGGACTTTTGGGATAGCATTGGAAATGTAAATGAGGAAAATACCTAATAAAAATATAAAAAAAGACATGTACAAAAGATAAAACGACCACTAACATTGGAAAAACTAATTATGATTAATAAGGAAAGTTGTTACTTTGTTATCTATATTTTCTTTTTTTCCATTTTTTTATTTAATTTTTTTTTACAGTCCAAACTTTATCCCTCTTTCAGATCTTAGCCCTTTTCCAGTTTTTGATACAATGAAACACCAACCAAAGAGTTCACATGGAGAGACCCATGGCTCCAGCCACATGTGTTGCAGAGGATGACCTTATCAGGCATTAATCAGAGATGAGGTTCAGCATCCTGTGAAGGCTCTATGCCCCAGTGTAGGGGAATGTGAGGGCAAGGAGGCAGGAGTGAGTGGGTGGATGGGGGCACACCTTCATAGATGCAGGGGAAGGGGAAATGGAATAGGGCGTCTCGGGGGGAACCAGAAAAGAAAATAACATTTGAAATGTAAATAAAGAAAATGTCCAATAAAAATATTTTAAAAATTTTAAAAAACTCAAAGGTAGAATCTTTTCTCCATTGAAAAGGAGAAAATATGGTATCTAAGGGAGTAATATTTTCATATCAGCCAGGAGGACCTCACTGTAACTCACAGTGATAAATCCATCCTCAACTTCATGTTTAATATTCCAGTATTACTTTTTATAATAATTGCCTGGCAACCCATTTCATGGTTACAAGAAACCAAAACTATACTGAAAATTTCCAGTAGTTTTAATACACAGTGTGTTTTTACATTTTTGTACCTTCCATGTTGAAGGAATCAGCTGCAGTACACTAAAAATATCTTGCACTTTTTAAAATAGCATAGCTAATATTGGTTATGTCCCTAAACTTTCAATATACATATCTCTAAAGTCAAGATATGTGTGAACAAATTGTTTTATGGAAAATGAATGCCACTAAACAGCATTCCTAAGTAGATATAACATTTCTGATGTGATACTGTAATAGGCATTTTCTTGGATTATAGGATTATTTTCGAATGAGAGTCAAAAATGTTCCTTTTCATGATGTCTTTGCAAAAAAAAAAAAATGCTGACAGCTTCTATAAATAGTTGAGAGTGACCTCAGTCTGAGTAAAAAGGAAGTGTGTTTCACACGCTGATGCCTTTGTCATCTCTCTCTGATGTTCTTCTTCATTATTCATTATGTATATTTTGTTTATGGTATGAACTGTGTACATCTCCTTTTCTATTCAGAACCCAGACACAGTTGCACTACTCCATTTGGACAATACATCCTAAGTTTTATAAGAAAACAGGCTTTGCAAGTCATAAAGAGTGAGCAAGGAAGTAGTATTCCTATATGGTCTCTGCTTCAGTTCCTGCCTACAGGTTCACACATTGAGCTCATACTCTAGTTTCCTGAAATAACTGTCTGCGATATGCAAGTTGCAAGATGAAATAAAGCCTTGCTTCCCCAGTACACTTTTAGTCATGGTGTTTATCACAGCAATAGAAGTCCAACTAGGACCACAACCTTGTTCTGACAGATAAATCGGAAAAGGATGGTCTCTGAGAGATTGTCAGATGTACACCCTGCTAATTCTAATGCAAGTACAAATTAGCCTTTTGGAATTTTCTTGAAATAGGTAGAAATTTTTCACCTTTTCAGTTAAGTATTTTTCACAGCAATAATTCCCATGGGACAATGTTTGACAGTAACCCATAATAAAGCTAGGTCTGAATTACAAAATCAAAAACAGAATCTATGAATTATTTAACAACTGTTCATTTATACAATATATTTAGTGACACTGCCTTTTTAAATATTGTACCAAAATTGGGAAGGTTTATTCTCTATAAAACAATAGGTCAAGCTGAAACACTGCACAGCCCGCTTATAATCTGTGCCAGATGATTTTGTGGACATGGACCTCTTGTTTGCCCCTGTACCATTTTTTAAGGGTTATAGTGCTTTGAAATGCATTTTTGAAGAATTAAAGACATGTGTCTGGGTTTTGAGACCTCCTCAGGGGTCTGTACCCTTCTGCTCATCTCAAAAAAATCTTCTACCTTTGTGTCTATATTATATTATTGATAAAGCTGTAATGATTTCTGATTGCATTAAGGTGCACAGCTGAAAGAACATGCATTCTATTATACTTTTCTCAACACAATCTTTTATGTGTCGGGAGAATTAGAATGTATTTTGCTATTGAATGCTTTAGCAAACAGAAAGATAGAAATAGAGTAAATTGCCTAATCAAAGGAACAGAGGTTTGCAGGAGCAACACTAAAGTTTTAATGGCAGGGTCTCACTGGGGGCAGTCCACTAAATTATGGGTTATTTTCCTATTTCATTTGCCTGGTTTACCTTTTATATTGAAATAATGAACCCGGGAGTCATGCTCAGATGAATTCTTCTGTTAGCTGTGCTTCTGGCTGTCCATTAAAAGAAATAAAATGGGTGGTAATCTTATAACATTCTAACCGGAAGACTGTAAATAAGAGAAATGGGCCAGATTGCATACTCCACATCTGTGAGCACACTCTCTTTTAAGGTCATTATTCCAGTCCTTTCATTTAGAGATCTACCGATGTCAAAGGATATAAAGAAAATTATGGTTCTTGTCCATTTGAGACATCTGCAGTTGGGTGTCGGTGAAAGGTGTCTTTTCCTGTGTAAACATGGTGCGGACCAAAGCAAACCAAGTCCCAGGAGCCTACAGAAAAGCGCTGGCTTCTCAAGCCCCTAGGAAGGTGCTCAGCTCCTCCACCTTCGTCACCAATTCTTCAAGTTCCTCGAGAAAAGCTGACAATAAGCATGCAGGAAGAAAACCAATCTGTGTGCGCCCAACTCCCAAGTGGCAAAAAGGCATCGGGGAATTCTTCAGGCTGTCCCCTAAAGATTCTAAAAAAGAGAACCACATTCCTGAAGAAGCAGGAAGCAGTGGCTGAGGAAAAGCCACGAGAAAAAGCGTGTCCTTTGCAACTTCATCACAGCGATGATGAAAAGGAATAGAATTCACTTATCTGAATAATGTCTTTCATTTACCTACATTACTTACATGTACATTTGAGTAAATGAGTGTGTCCAATTGGCTTGTTGATAGGGAAAAAAATTAGGCTAAAATTTAGCCATTCAAAAGAAACCAGATGCTATTTACTGTTGGTTGTTTTTGTGCGGCATTATTGTCTTCTCAACACAAGTTGTTTCCCAGATTTACATATGCATTTCATATAAAGCATTTTTTCTTTCCTATCAAAAAAGAAAAGAAACCAGCTATTAAAGTAGAGAATTTTTATAATTTGTAAATTCGAATTGCATACTTAAATTTATGTCATATGCTCCTTCTTTTACCTGTTAAAGCTTCTTTGTAAAATCAACCTTACCTGATACTCTAATTACTAATCTACTATCTTTGATTAAATTTTTGTACTGATGCCATTTTATGGGCATTGATTATGAAAATGGTGCCATATTATTATGGCATGTTTGGTTTAAATATTTGACTTAGTCTTTTTTGCATTAAAATTTTCAATATTAAAAAAATTATTTTTACTTCCATTTTTAGATCTTGGATGGTTTTGTTCAATTCCTTCACCTGTTTGGTTGTATAGAAAAGAACTGTTTATAGAAGCTTTAACCATTCTTTCAAGGACATTATGAAAAGTAAGTGATATTTTTAACTCTCATTCACAATGATCCTATAAATGAAGAAACTGCCTATTACACTATCATGAACTGTTATATCTGCTTAGAAATGATGCTTAGTAGAGTTCATTTTTGATAAAAACGAATTTGTTCACATGTAACCTGGCTTTAGAGACATTTATTCTGAAAATGTAGGGACATAATCAGTATCAGCTATGCTATTTTTAAAAACACAATGTATGTTTAATGCACTGTAGCTGCTTCCTTCAACATGGAAGGTAGATGGAACAACTGCTTTCTCAAGCTAATCAGTAACATCTTAGGTCAGGGCTGGTAGTATGGGCTGAAGGCAAATTAGGAGGATAAGAGCTATAGTAATCAGAAGGCACTTTATTCATGCATGGAATTATCAAATGAAAAATTTAGTAAAAGTTACAAAAATAAAATAAATTTATTAATAAAGACACCTTTTTTTCATTTTTTTCTTAGTTAATTTTTTATCTTTTTCCTCTTTAATGCATTTACCTTAAAATTAAAATGCAAGTAAGAGGGACTTAATTGAACCAGAGTGATAAGCTATAAAATTCGGCTGCCTCGTACACAAGTACAGAGATTGTGGTGATTATGCTCAGCATATCTGCGATGGTTCCCAAGACAAAATTGTGCAATATAATAAAAGCTTCCTTCTCTGGCTGTGCCCCTGATACCTCTGGCCATCTTGGTCTAATGATGCAATGACCATGGGTTATCTTCATCTAGGTTATCATTTCAGCTCCTTCTATCAAAGTATATCCACCATCGTAAAGTGATGAGTGACTCCTCACAGAACCAATTCAGCTGCATCAGCCTGCAGATGGAAGACTGCAGTTGATACACAAAGAAATAGAAAATTCTAATGATTTCTGCTTCTTGTTTCTTTTTTAAAATAACTGTTTATAGCAGCATTGTTCATATAAGAACTTTAAATTTTTATGCTGGGCCATGGATATAGCTCATAGAAAAAGCAGTTGGGTTCAGTCCCCAACAGTGCAAAAAATCAAATAAACAGAAAGAATCTCAAATGCTATTTCCTGAATTTAATGTCTTAAAAAGGCATGCAACTAGGTCTCATGCCATATTTACTTTGCAAGTCTACTTTAAAATAATCCAATTTATAAGAAAATAAAAAAGTCAAGTAGAAAAAAAGAAAGATGATAACTAACAAGAAGGAAAAAAGGAAGAAGGAAGGAAAGAAGAGTGAAGGAGAAGGGGGAATTATTTCAACTCTTATTCCAGCTGTTTCTATAAAACTTGTTAATTTCCTTTTGTTCTCATAAAATTCAATGCAACAATAGTTACATAACTGATAATAATTAGGGAGAAATGTGTTTTTTATTTTTTTTTAATGTTTTTAAATGAAAAATAAAAGCACATCACTTTCCCTCCTCCCATCTCCCCAGCTATTCTACCTTAAGCCCCTCACATTTCAAGATGTTACTTTTTATTGATTATCCTTTTTATTTATATATGTATGCACACACATATATAAATGTGTGTGTATATATGTATATATATATATATATATATATATATGTCTATAGATATAGATACACACACACACACACTGTGTTTCTGCAAGTTGTATATGTACGTGTGTACAAGATATACCCACATACAACTTGCTGAATCCATTTTTGTGTTTTAGTTTTATTTTTTAAGGTTAAGTTTAGGAATGTGTGACTTGACTATTGTAGCATTACAAAAGTTGAGAGCCATATGGATTTTCAAAGAAGCTGCCTGGTCTTCTGGAAGACTCAATTTCATTCATTTCTCTGTCCTTTTGATAAATCCTTATACCTAACAGATTGCCTAGCAAGTTTATTTTCCCATGGAATAAACAATACATAAATGTAAGAGTCATGACTAAGTTATAATTTCAGCAAGACATTTTTGAAACATATTTTTCCATTTGACTATTTCTTGTTTGTTATTGCTGTCCAGTGCTGCCTGAAACATATACTTTTAGTAACACACAAGCTGCTACATCTTTCATCTCAGTTATATGATAACTCTAAACTTGACTTGCAACTCAACTCATTAAGAAACTCTTCAGCTCTTACTGTATTTCCCTAGTTTTGTTGACAGTTAAGGTACAATGCATGAACTACCTGTGTTCATTTTGTTGTTGATATGATGCTGTTGTTGTTTTCAGTAAATTTACTTTTCTTTTCCAGAGAAACGACATAAAATAGTTGTATGAAGTGTGATCAGAATCACATAGGGAAAATGCAGTTGGTTATGGTAATGTGGAAGAAAGGGTTTGTATGTGACCCCTGATATCATATACAGCCACAAGTCACAGGAACAATAAAAACTTGTCTAAACTTGTGATGCTTTTTGACTTGGCATCCCTTTCAGCTAATAAAACCCCTGAAGTGGTAATAAATTAAAGCTGCACTTGTCTGAAGAAGCTAGTGAAGTAACTGGATTGCTTTGAAAGTAATGATTCAAGTGGCAGACAAGAAGACACTACAGGGTGCTACTGTCAAATTGCTAGAACTGTTTCTCGTCATTTTGCATTCTGTGCATGAGTGCAAATGAAATTGAATTCCCTATGCCTAAACATGGGAATAGGACAACAAAGATACAAAAGCTCAAAAGGAATGTACAGGTCAGTGTATATTAAATCAGTATACATGAGAACAGTGAATATAGTTTCCAAGGAGAAACATGATGTGATGCTGGGATTGTAGCTCAGTAGTAACAGGTATGAGACTTGAGGTTCATTCCAAACAGCTAGGAAAAGAAATTAAAGAGGAAACCAAGGAGAACTACTAGATGGAAAACATTGACACTCCTACAGGATATTGAGACCCTTGTAGTTATAAAACACAAAATTACCTACCACAGGCTTCAAAGCAGGACATTGCTCATCAGAAACATGGACTTCCTGCAAGTAACTGACCATAATTTAGCCTAATACTCTCTCTTATGTCAAATTTCATTATAACATTGTCTCCTATTCTTTCTTGCTCTCCTTCCTTCTCGTCCTCCCCCTCCTCCTCCTCCTCCTCCTTTACCTCCCCCCTCCTTCTCCTCTCCCTCCTCTTCTACCTCCACCTCCTCCATGATTAGTTTTGCCCACTGCTTAAAATATCAGAGGATAATTTTTAACTTTTTCATCTTGAGTATTGCATCTCCAAATCATGTTAATATACAGGTATAAATGGTGCAAATGTTTTAAGATAATTCTGATATTTTATACTTTTAAAAACACTTTACTATGAAATGTCTTTATAACAATTTTGATTTTGTATGTATGCATATAACAACATTTAAACTTCTTCAGTAATTTAAGACCTGTCATTTTGTATAGCTTGATTCTTGAGACAAAGATTCTTGATATTTTGGTTATTTGTAATGACTATATGGCAGAGGAGACCCATCACTGTTTTGAGCAATTCTACAAAAAAAAGAAGAAGTTATTACAGTTAATTGTTAGAAATCACAAAATTAACAACAATGATGGTACACATTTATTTTTATATATTTTATATTTTATCTACTCATATATACTAAAATATAATTTGTCTACTCGTCAATCTCAGAATCATACAAATATTTTGGCATATATAAGGGATTTTGACTGCTAAAATATATGCTATTACTGCCTATTTTGATTCATGCTGTAACCAAGCCGTATTTTTAATATATCCACAATAAATCTTACTGCAATAATGTAAAAGTCCCTTTGATTTTAAGGGGACTACAGATAAGAGATTCTATGACTCTCTAGAAACTTCAAAATTTGGAATTTTAAAAATTGAAGAGACTGTGATAGATTTTGAGGATTTTTGAAGTTGGACTAAATGTATTTTGCATTATGCTATGGCTACATATGGCCCCATTGAGTCAGGTGATTGCAAGTCTATTGGGTTGAGGGGTTTAATTTGGTAGTTTGAATATGCTTCACCCAGACAGTGCCAATATTGGGAGGTAAGTTCAAGTAAGAGTAGGTGTGGCCTTATTGGAAGAAGGGTATCACTGTCGGGCCTTAAGATCCTACTTAAAGCTTCTTGAGGGATTCAGACATGGTCTTTTTTCCTTCAGAACTAGATGTAGAACTCTCAACTCCTCCAGTGCCATGCCTTCCTGGATGCTGCCATGCTTTCCATAGTGATGATAATAGACTAAACCTCTGAAAGTATAAGCCGTCCCCAATTAACTGTTGTCCTGTATAATAAAACAAAAGAAACAAAAATGAATTTTAATTAACTTTCTTGATTATATATTTATGATTTTTATCTTTGGCAATTTTCAACTTAAAAATGGTTATCGTTTAGGACCTAAACATTCAGGAGGGAGGCATTCATGATTGGCTCTATAACATTTACCTCTCAATGGAACATATATGCAAGTTCCTAAATCTAAAAGCAGTTCACATTAGAGTAGATGTCATAAATACAGCTACAGGGACATCACCATTCCTTTAAAAATACAAATCATGTCAACTTCCTTTTTGTTAAAATGATCCCTTATAGCTTTCATTCAAAGCTACTCTAGCTTTTCTATATGATTCAACAGGCAATAGTATAATGTTTAGGGCAGCTCTGATTGTCTATTCCAACAGTTTCTTGCCTTTTATCTTTGTGAACTAAGGGCACACTAAGATCACCCAATGTGCAAGATGGTATTACATCTTAAGAGAAGATGAATGTTAGTGCACCCATCGTGTAGTGCTCATTAAATACATATGCAACCCATATGTGCAATGTGGGAAAGGGGGAATTGTTTTGGCTTACTCTTCTAAGCCACAGTCTTTGAACTGAGTGAATTCAGGGTAGGAACCTGGAGGCAAGGATAACGCGGAGGGGAAGGATGAACGCTGCTTAAGAGCATCTACCTCAACCTGGTTTGTTTTCCATATAACCCAGAACAATTGCTCATGTATTATACCATCCACAGTGGGCTGCACCCTCCATATAAATTATTAATCAAGAAACTGACACCTACAGTCTGATGTAGAAGAGATAGTTTTTCATTTGAGGTTGTTCTTTTCAGTTGACTCTATCTTGTGTGAGCTTAAAAAAAAGCTAACTGGTACAGCAGTAGAATAAACCAAACAGGAAAAGATCTTTTATTTTTTTGTGAGACACTGGATTTGCATGTGAAATTGATGTGATATGGTTTCTTTCTTAGATATTCCCACTTCCATATGTAAACATAAATACTCTCACCAACAGACAAACACACACAAACACACACACACACACACACACACACACACACACACACACACACATGCACACAGAGAAACACATATCTAAATACAAAATTGAAAGCAGACAGGGCCCAAACATTTGTTTAAATCCCAGTAACCAATTTTCTATGATTCCCTCTAATTTCTTCATGGCCTTGAGCAATTCAGGTAGTTTTGTTTTCGTGTTTATTAGTTACTTTTACATGAGGTAGGTCTGTGGAGAGACTGCTAGGGAAAACTTATTTCTAGAAGTATAGCTTCCCTCCAGCTAAAATGAAACCTATTGCTCAACTCCCATAGATAGAACAAATACAGAAACTTAATTTCCAAAGGTGACTCAAGGCAGTGGCTAATTCATTTTTAGATTTGTAGGAGTGCAATGTAAAGGAGCTTTCCAGAAAGTGAAAATGATCCTGATGAAATTCAGTGGTTCTGATCAAGGAAAAAATATATATTGCCCACCTTAGGAGAGGTAAGTTGGTTCTCCCTTATACATTTTAGTTACAGAATTTTTTCAGAGTTCAAAAATTATGGGATATTTTTTTAATCATGGCAAAAAATAGCAGCAGCATTTGAAAGCAAGTTATTTGTGAGACAGAAAGGTGGCCTGGATTTGTGGAGAAATTGCTGGAGGATAAAGATATTATTTTTCTGGAATATCAGCTGAAGCCCATCTGTGCACACTGTCTGCTGATGTCTTAATTCTGAGCCTTATTACCAAAGGCTCCCAGCAAAGGTCATCAAACAAACACATGGAACCATTTGTTAGAGACAGAGATTAGGAGCAATATGCGTGAGTCATAGTGTTCCTCTCTACCTCTCCTGAGCAGCAAAAATGTGTAAATTTTCCCCAAAATTATTACATATTAAAGCAATAAAGTCACTCAACCTAGAAAATGCTCTACTCCTTGTTCCCAGTTTCTATTAAGCTTATTCATCTTGTACTGACTTTTTCACTTTCAAAGTACAAACAAAAAAGGTCCCTAAAAAGAAATAGAAAAGTGATAAGTATAGATTTTTATGAGAAAAGGAAAACACATTCAGATTTGTTGTTTATTTTCTAAATGGTGCCTTTTGTAAATACTGCATAAAAATTATACACAAGAAAATGCACTAAAAAGAGTAACTTTAGCTGGTTCGCACACAGATTCCAAAGGAAAGAGTTCTTTTGTCTGGAGTGAGTCTAACACTCCCATGCTCAATACAGGAATTAGGAGCCTTACTGGATGAGTTATCTCACCAACCCTCATTAAGATTTCCAATGTCTCGATATTCATAAGGGAAATTGGTCTGAAGTTACCTTTCTTTGTTTGGTCTTTGCATGGTTTAGGCATAAGCGTAATTGTAGCTTCATAGAAGGAATTGGGCAATGCTCATTCTGTTTCTATTTTGTGAAATAGTTTGAAGAGAATTGGTATGAAGTCTTCTTTGGAGGTCTGATAGAATTCTGCACTAAAACCATCTGGTCCTGGGCTTATTTTTGTTGGGATACTTTTATACAAAGAACTCAAGAAGTTAGACTCCAGAAAACCAAATAACCCTATTAAAAATGGTGTACAAATCTAAACAAAGATTTATCAATTGATGAATACAAAAGGGCAGAGAAGCACTTTTAAAAATGTTCAACATCCTTAGTCATCAGAGAAATGCAAATTAAAACAACCCTGAAATTCCACCTCACACCAGTCAGAATGGTTAAGATCAAAAATTCAGGTAACAGCAGATGCTGGCAAGGATGTTGAGGAAGAGGAATACTCCTCCATTGCTGGTGGGATTGCAAGCTGGTACACCTACTCTGCAAATCAGTTTGGCAGATCCTCAGAATATTGGACATAGTACTACCTGAGGACCCAGCAATACTACTCCTGGGCATATACCCAGAAGATGTTCCAAATGGTAAGAAGGACACATGATCCACTATGTTCATAGCAGCCTTATTTACAATAGCCAGAAGCTGGAAAGAATCCAGCTATCCCTCAACAGATGAATGGATACAGAAAATGTGGTACATTTACACATTGGAGTACTGGTCAGCTATTAAAAACTATGAATTTATGAAATTCTTAGGCAAATGGATGGATCTGCAGGATATCATCCTGAGTGAAGTAACCCAATCACAAAATAACACACATGATATGCACTCACTGATAAGTGTATACTAGCCCAGAAGCTCAGAATACCCAAGATAAAATTCACAAACCACATGAAACTCAATAATAGGGAAGACCAAAGTGTGGATACTTCAATCCTTGTTAGCAAGGGGAACAAAACACCAATGGAAGGAGGTACAGAGACAAAGTGTGGAGCAGAGACTGAAGGAATGACCATGCAGATACTGCCCCACCTGGGGATCCATTCCATATACAACCACCAAACCCAGACACTATTGTGGATACCAACAAGTGTTTGCTGACAGGAGCCTGATATAGCTGTCTCCTGAGAGGCTCTGCCAGTGCCTGACAAATACAGAAGTGTATGCTCACAAACATCCATGGGCCTGAGCACAGAATACCCATGAAGAAGCTAGAGGAAGTACCCAAGGAGTTGAGGGGGTTTGCAGCCCCATAGGAGGAACAATAATATGAACTAACCAGTACCCCCCAGAGCTCTCAGGGACTAAATCACCAACTGAAGAGTACACATGGTGGGACTCATGACTTTAGCTGCACTGCACATGTAGCAAAGGATGGCCTAGTAGGACATCAATGGGATAAGAGGCCTTTGGTCTGTGAAGGCTCTATGCCCCAGAGTAAGGGAATGCTGGGGTCAGAAAGCTGGAGTGGATGGGTTGGTGAGCAAGAGGAAAGGGGAGGTGATAGGGGCAGGGAGTTTTCAGAGGGGAAACCAGGAAAGAGGATAACATTTAAAATGTAAACAGAAAATATCCAATAAAGTCAAAAAAGAACTAGAATTTAGCATTGCCAAAAAGAAAAAGAAAGAAAGAAAGAAAGAAAGAAAGAAAGAAAGAAAGAAAGAAAGAAAGAAAGAAAGAAAGAAAGAAAGAAAGGAAGGAAGGAAGGAAGGAAGGAAGGAAGGAAAGAAAGAAGGGAAGGAAGGAAGGAAAGAAAGAAGGGAAGGAAGGAAGGAAGGAAGGAAGGAAGGAAGAAAGAAAGAAAGAAAGAAAGAAAGAAAGAAAGAAAGAAAGAAAGAAAGAAAGAAAGAAAGTGTCTGAAATCCCTGTGGATCTATCAAAGCTACAGACATTTTTGTGTGTGTGTGTGTGTGTAGGTTTGCTGGAAGATTGGGGTTTGGTTATATACAGAAGACAAAGAAAGTTTTGTTTAAAAGGACCTTAAAATTTTCATCCTATTCTCTTATCATCCAGAGATATCATACAGAGGGCAGAGCATAGGTGAGAGAGGTATGTCATGCGCTGGTACAGAGACAGGCAGAAACCAAAAACAAACAAACAAACAAACATAAAACATACTTGAAAACAATTATGAGCAACATAGGGTGGATCCCCAGGAGGATTGGCAAGTCCACAAAACAAGAATCTCAGCCAATTTGTAAAATAAGTGCTGACAAACAATCTTCTTTCCTCCCATATCCAAAGCCATTAAAAAGAAAGTCAACCACTACCCAGGCAGCTCTGGAGGCTAAAATTCTTCCCTTCAAGCTCCACTCAAAGAAAACAGGACAAGACTCGGGAAACTGTCCACTGGGTCTAAGAAGCATACCTCTAATCAGAAGGAGAAAACTCTGAGTTAGATACACACAATAGAAACCTTTGAGCCATAGACCCAAGTGAGACTTACTCTCTCCCAGAATGGGGGATAAGAAGGAGCAATTGTTTATCACATCAAGAGAGCTACTTACATCCCTTTACAGTACTTAGAGGTGAAAGTCACTCTTCTTTTAATGTTCACTTCTCGGCCCATGCACCATACCCTGCAGTTCTAGTGCAAACCACACAAAAAGCAACACAACATTTCTGATCTTCTCTGAGAACAATATGAACACACACACACACTCACATATGTGACTGACCACACAGGTAGAATACACCTGTGCACATGTACCAAAGTATATAGATAGTCTGTGCCTGCTCATACATGCAAAGTTGTTCTGGGAAGATGGTCTGAATGTTCACACCCATACACGTGGCTAAATGGAGACATCTCTGCATACATGGACAAATGATGTGCTTTGGATGTGAAATGCTCCTGTAGGTTCATGTATTTGAGCACTTGGTTTCCACTGCTGCTCAAAAGAAAGGCAGGGATGGAACAGAGTGAGGGAAAATTGAATCAATAACTGGCTCAACCAGAGACCCCCCCCCATGGCCAAGCACCAGTCCCTGACACTATTAATTATACTCTTTTATTCTTGCAGACAAGAATCTCTCATAACTGTCCTCTGAGAGGATCTACCCAGCAGCTGACTGAAATTGAAGCAGATACTGATAGCCAAACATTGGGCAGAGATTGCAGACACTTAAGAAAGAGTTGTGGGAAGGATTGAGGGTATAAAGGGGAAAGAAACCCCATAGGAAGATCAACAGAGTCAACTGACCCCTGGGAGTTCTTTTGAAAAAGAAACTGACTTTTACCAATTCACCTAATCAATATGTGCCCATCATTATTCCAGAATATAGTGTATTCGTTTGGGTAAAAAGAAAGATAACTTCTTGTTCTTTGTGTATCTTATATGATGTAAAAGTTTGTTTTTGCATATGTAGACAAGGAAATATGTAAACAAAAGAGGTTCATGAATAGCCAAGGCAAGCTCAAGTTTATAAAGTGTCCTATTTATGCCTATGTGAAACATTCTGTCATCATGTTCACGTGTTAAAAGTTACCAAGGCCAGCCTGGTCTACAAAGTGAGTTCCAGGACAGCCAGGGCTATACAGAGAAACCCTGTCTTGAAAAAAAAAAAAAGTTACCAGCATTCCCTTGGGCCTCTTATTTAAAGACAATTATTTCATTCTTAATGGCAGATCTTTCTCATGATATATCCATCTCCAAGAAGCCCCACTGTTTAATACTATATTGAGAGGTGCATTTAAAATACAAATCAGGCAGTTGGACGTACTCATTCTGACCACTGTAACCCTGATTCTTACTTCTGTAAAAGCAAGACACAAATATCCCATACCACTTTCTCTCCAAATCATAGCTTTCCTGGCATCCATTCCAAAATCTCAAGCTCAGAGTCTTGTCTCAAAATAACATCAAACATATTTTAGTGAGACTCAAAGCACTCTTTATCCTGAGGGAAACTGCTCTCCAAATGTGAGCCTATAAGATCAGCCAAGTTACATGTTTCCACAATACGGCAGTGAGACAGGCATATAAGCCAGCCATTCTATTGTAACTAGGATAAATGAGAAAGGTTAAAGATATAACAGTTCCTAAGTCCAAAGCCCCAACAGTGTAAGAGCAAGTCATAAAACTTGAGAATACTATTATCTAACGCTTTGAGTCACTTGGCCAAGTCACTAGGGCAGTAGTTGGGTCCCCAGTGTCCTAGCCTCACTCTACAGCCTTGTTCCATTGATGATGGGTACCCAGCTTTACATTGACATAGAAGTCCAAGTTAATGACTTTATGATTCCATGGTATCAAGAACAATTCAGCTTCAATTGCCCAACAAACAAGGTTCCAGTGTTGATTTCCCAGCATGGGAAAGACATTTGCCTAGCACTTGAAGCTATATAGGCCATTCTATGAAATCTAGGTTGCGGTAATCAGTCTCCCACAGCTGTTTTACTCTTTGTTTCTAGACAGTTGTAGTATGTAGACAAACACAAGGTTTACTACCTAGACTCTCAAAAGAAGCAGTCACTGATGTATACACCTTGTCATACTAGAATTATGTAGGACAGATGATGATTGTGTTATTAATGTACAGCAAGAAATGTAGGGGACTACATAGCAGCAAGTCCCAAATTCATGGAGGCAGCCTGGACCTCTCATTTGGAACTGCTTGCATTAAAGCTCTAGAATGCTGGGAAGTGAGTGACAGAATAAACAATCTCCAAATGTCCTTTGTGGTCACTTTTGTTCATCTTCCTGAACGACACAGAAGTTATCCTTATGGGCTTTTGATATATAGTCTGGATGCTTTTTCTCAAATATGCTATCTCATCTGTTATAAGGTATACAAAGCAGATTGAGTATTTTTCAGATCTTTAAATTCTGCTTGCTTTGGCTTGTCCATTTTTCCTTCAAGTAAGTTCTTACCTCTTGAATTTATACCACAAGCAGTCATGGTTATTCCTACAAACCTTTATGAGTGATTCTTTTCTATCAAGTATCTTATTTCGTCACTCACAAGTTCTTGCTGCACAATAGTTGTTTTTCACCCAGTTTTAAGAGTGCTACTAACATTGGAATGCCATTAACATGACTTTTACCCCTCCCCCCCGTGTGCCTCTACAACTAGTATCCTATTCATGACTTTTAAGGTACTATCTAAGGTAACAGATGTTTCTTCCACAGTTTTCCTACTCTTCTGAGCTCTCACTAAAATTGCTTTCACATCCTATTTCAGCAACACTGGTTCAGGAGTTTCACCACGCATCCATTCTTTACCAGTTACCCAGCTGCTGAGTAACTCCCATATATTCTTTTATTTATTGCAGAACTTAGTACTGAATTCAGTGCCATTATTTCAAGTTTCTATTCCTAAAAGTCTGACTTAGACTGGGTTAGTTATAAACTATCAAATAAACTTATTGTTCAATGTTGTAAGAATTATCAGATGAAAGTGCAAGTCATGTGGTGTCTGTTGAGGGCTCATCCTTTGCCCTAAACGCCATGCCTTTGTAGGGAACTATAACCAATCCCATTTATAAATGCAAAATTCTCATGGCATTACTCTATCCCCAAGACAAATTTCTTACTAACTGTCTGGGAAGCTTCAATTTATGAATTTATGGATAGTAGATATATGCTTGGAGGAAGCCCCATTCAAACTAGAGTAGAAGAAAATAATCAATATAGACCTATAAAGAGTGAGTTGAACAGAGGCTAGAGGTGTCACAGCTCACCAGCTATTTCATCCAAGCCTCTCACTAGCTCTTCCTCCACCAATCAGTGCATAATGATACCCTACTTTCTACAAAATTATAAGATTTCAGCCCATAAGCTTTGAGAAAAAAAGTTCTGTATTATATGCTAATGACACAATCTTTATATAAAATTAATGTATGAATTTGTCAACAGTGTACTTCATGTAAGATAAGACAAACTATATAGATGTTCCTAAATTATATACTTTAGAATATTCACACATAAACATTGACAGGACAGAAACAGAGGGCATACTGTGCATACTCATATTTGTATACGAGTGTTTGCTACCTATATGTCTGTGTACTACATGCTTGTTTGGTGACAGTGGGGGCCAACACAAGAGCATTGATCCTCTGAGACTGGAATTAAAATGGTTTTGAGGTGCACGTGGTTGCTGGGAGCTGAGCCGGATTCTTCTGGAAGAATAGTGGGCACTTTTACCTACTTAGTCATCTCACAAGCTCCCTCTACTATTTTTTGTTTTTTTGCTACCATGAGCCTATATTTACTTGAAATTTTTCATAAGTTGATTTAAAATTTGATGTATATGAGAAAAAGATGCCATATTCTTTTTCATTTTAACATTTTAGTCAGATTAGAAAACTTGAACTACTCAAAATATCCTGTAAAGCCACCTGCTTATTTTCTAAATTTTCTTTCTTATTTCTGATGAAATTATAAGCATATGATAATATTCTATTTTTAACATTTGCTACCATATTTATAACGCTACCATTAACAGTAAAAGTACTTTCATATTATATAAGTGATACTAAATTAATCTGTCTCGTTGTTCAGTGACTCTATGTTCCATTTGTTTAAGGGAATTTGTTAGTAATTCACCTATTTCTGACTCCCCTAGGGGGAAAAGAAATGTCACTCAGAATCAAGTGGCAAAGTCGTTCCTGGCGTTCTCATCATTGATTTTATTCTGCTCAATTGCTTGCAGTTGCCTGACCTCATTTTACCATGTCAATACTTCTCAGACAACACTCTGTCTTACATGAATCTTTCCAATTTGATTTTTCATATATTAATTTGGTAGAGCTGCTGTCAACTGTATAGTATCTTCACCATTCAGTGAGACTACTCTGTCACTTTCCTAGCTCACAGGAGGAAGTCAACCAGGAAAAAAAAAGATAACCACAGAAAAATTAAATCTTATGTTCTGGGTTGGATTGCACAGATAGATGAATTCCAACTTCCCCAGGACATTCAAACCCATTTCCAAAAGTTAAAATCAGTGCAAATAATTTAAAAATATTATATGAACCATGCAAACCCAATCACCTGAAGCAAGTGGCCATAATCCAAGGGGAGGGGGAAGAAAGAAAGAAAAGACCTTCAGTAACTCCCGTCAGACACACTCACTGGACAGGGACTTCTGACATTTATCTGAGTAACCCCTTTTCTCCTCTTGCCTCTGGAGGGCGAGGGTTATCCGGTTATTTATTCCTATCAACCTCAGGAAATTACGATGTTTCTGAGGCTTCCCTGCCTGTCCTCACACTTAGCATCTCCTTAACTGCCCTCCCATTTGAATATGATATATATTTCTTGCTGACACTTTACTCACAACCAATAAAGGATCAAATATTATGCTTGGTAGAATGCTCAGTGGTTAAGAGCATCTGTTCCTCTTCTAGAGAACCAACATTCGATTATCAGAACCATGCCAATCACAACCAGCTGTGACTCCAGGTCCAAGTGATAAAAAGTTTCTGGCCTCCATGACACCTGTCCTTTTTGTACCTACCAACATAGAGACACAAATATCTACACATAATTAAACATAATGAAGATACATTTTAAAATGTTGTTTCCAGGAATAGTACTGAAAAAATGGTTAAACTATTATTACAAAAAATATATAATATTGATACATTTGTGGTTTAATATCAGCTGCATACTTCAAGCACACCAGTGAAGACACTGCAGTGTCAGGAATGTGGGATCTGAAAGCTAATAGATTAAGAAGATCCCTTGCTGGACTTGATAAGAGCTGTGGCAACACTAATTCTAACACTGTGTGAGAAATGCAAATACCAAATATCAATGCTGTATGAGGAATGAATCTTTCAGTGTAAGTAGTTAGCATATGTGGTGTAACAGTTTAATGGAGGAATGAGGAATAGCAGAAGAATAGAAGAAGATTATAATGGGCATGTGAAAAAGTTAACGTTCTTTACTTAATCTATGTTTGCCATACTTTATTTGGTCCATGTTTGGTATATATTGATTAATTCTATTTAATTTTGAGAACCATTGATTTATGAGTCAGTGTACTAAATTGTGCTCACTAGGCCTGTTTTTCTTTCTCTTTTCACCTGGTCCAAGTCCCAGCAGCATGTGGCACATTAACTATTTCCTGGCAGGTCCTGATTGCAACTACTTCTCTCCATTGGAATCCATATTCAAACACAATGGCACTTTTTGCAATTTCTTATTACCACATGCTGTTGACTGTTCATCATGCCAAACACAAGGCAACACGTGGCAGCTCCCCAGTCAGTTTAATGAAGATCTCACTAAAGGAATGCTGCTAATTCTACATTCTCAAATAACTGTGTATTTCTGTAGTGATAATTTTATATGTTTATGGATCACAACATCTATACATTTCTTTCCTTAGTCTTATATTAGTGTCAAATGTAAACAATGGATTAATGAGAGGAGGGATGGTCAAACAGATGCATGGAGGATAAATGAATGGGTGAAAGGATAGCTGCATGTATGGATGTCTGCATAGATGGGTGGATGCATGTATTATGCATGTATGCATGCATATATACATTTCTGTACGGACTCATAACTTCATTAGAAGACTGGAAAGTGACCTCACTTACAATATTTGGATTCTGGACTGAAAACATAAATATTTATTCCATACTATAGGAGGGAAATGTTTTCTTATTGAAATTAATTAGATAGGTATTCAATTAGCTTATATTAGTTGAGCACTTGATACTATAAATGAATAGGGATATTTGTTACTTGGTTTAAATTGAACAAAATTTTAACAAAATCTCTGGAAACATCTCACATTAATTGAACTTCATTTAGAGAACTAGTAAAATATATGACACAGAGAAATATCACAGGCTGAATCTTGCCTTTAATGTTATAATGGTTGAGAAAGATGCTCAGAATATCTGTTAGAATCTTTCTTACATAGATTTATTTTAACAGTAAACTGCTCTTTGAAAGACTGGAAAATAAAATGATGAATGACTGTATAGAAAAATTCAATGATATTCCTCTATATGATAATACAGCAGGAGTTGATGACTAAGGATACTTTCATGAAATTGGCCCACAATTCTCACAATGACCATTCTAAGTCTCAAAAGCATGTAGGCTGACCAAGCCAGCATGTTCCCTCTCACTGTAAGTATGCCAATGTAACTGCTTATTTCACTGGGCTTTATAATTCTACTATCTCATGATTTTGTAGTTGCTAGGCAACCTTAAGAACACTGTGGTGTGCATACTTAATAAGATGAAGGCAATAAGATATGTTTGTTGGCTTCTTTATAGAGTAGAAAAGATCCAGATCCAAAATAAACTTGTTTCAGAGTGGTACATGGCAGTGACTGGGTACAAATTTTCCATTTTCCTGCAATTGCACTGAGACTTTTTTTCTGAAAAGGTAAAAATGACACTGAGATATTTCCTCATTTTATGTGGACATTTGTGTGATTATTTTTGATGGGGATAAAGCATCAGTATCGTAAGGGGTTTGGGGCCATGGAAGTTCATGTGATGAATGGATTGCAGGGACAGGGCATTTGTAGGACAATATTAAGTATGAATTATTGCAATCCAATTATCCACTGGGCAAACTAAGCCATCAAGCTATATAAGTTGTCACCAGATGTACTGAGGCATTCCATTTGACTCAGGTTAGATGGAATAAGGGGCAGAAGTTTGACTCATAAAATCCTGGCCACTACAAGGTAATAGTTACTGATTCCACCATATTTATAGGTCACTAATGGGAAGTGATCCAGAAGAAATGGTGGCATCCAATTGTCCTTGGCCCTCGTCAAAAAAAAAAAAAGAAAGAAAGAAAGAAAGAAAGAAAGAAAGAAAGAAAGAAAGAAAGAAAGAAAGAAAGAAAGAATTCAGGATTGTAGTCAAAGAGCAAAAGCTTAATCTATTCTCAAAGTCAATTTATTAGCATAATACAGAAATAACATTGAGCCATAATATATTGTTTATTTTCAAATTTTCCAATATAATCATTCTGTTGTAATATTTGTGGACAATCTGTCATACAGAGGAAAATAAAATACCCCTGCATGTCCCTTATAGTCATAGAAGGTTAAAATAACTATTTTCCCTCTCTTAAAAGATCCATTTAGTTTATTAAATGTATGTGAGTGATCCTACCTGGACATGTACACACTATGAGTATGGAGGAGTTTACAGAGGACAGACAAAGGTATTAAGTCTCCTAAAACTGACATCTCAGGTAATTGTGAGCTGTCATGTGGATACTGGTAACTGAACCTGGTCCTCTGCAAAGCAGCAAGTGCTCTGAAAGGTGAGCTATCTCTTTGGTACAGATGTTCCCATTTGAACACTGACAGTTAGTTAACAGGACATTAGAACACGTGACAGGTCACTTCCCTTCTCATTGAGATGTTTCTTTTTACATGAGGAAAATATATTGGACTGAAATCACCCTTCCTCCCTGTATCTGTGATATCACAGATATTTTCCAAGTTTCTACATTTTATCTTTTAATTCTATTCTTAAGAATTTTAATCTTTTTTAATCTTCATTTTTAATTGTTAGACTGTTTATTCCAGAGAGCACTTACAATAATTAGCATATTTTCTCTAGTCTTCTCATCCCCCTCCCCCCACCTTGGATATTTTCTTTATTTACATTTCAAATGTCTTCCCCTTTCCAGGTCTCCCCTTTGGGAACCCTCCATCCCCATTCCATCCCACATCCCCCTGCCTCTACGAGCATCCTCCCCCACCCAGCAACTCCTATCTTCCTGCCCTGGCATTCCCCTACACTGGGGCATTAAACACCCTCAGGCCCAAGGGCATCTCCTCCTCCTGATGTCCAACAAGGCCATCTTCTGACACATATGTGACCAGCGCCATGGGTCACTCCACTTGGTTGGTGGCCCATTCACCGGGAGCTCCAGGGGGTCTGGCCTGTTGAAATTCTTGATTCCTCCATGGGGCTGCAAACCCCCTCAGTTCCTTCAGTCCTTTCTCTAACTCTTCCATCAGGGACCCCTGAGCTCAGTCCAGTGGTTAGCTACAGAGCTTCCTTCTCTGTATTTGTCAGGCTCTGGCAGAGCTTCTCAAGAGACAACTATATCAGGATCCTGTCAGCAAACAATTCCCAGCATCCACAATAATGTCTGAGTTCGTTGGCTGTATATGAGATGGATCCCCAGGTGGGATCTGCTCCATAATTTGTCTCCATATTTCCTCCTGTGATTGTTTTGTTTACCCTTCTAAAAATCACTGAAGCATCCACATTTTGATCTTCCTTCCTAGGCTCCATGTGGTCTGTAAATTGAATCTTGGATAATCTGAACTTTTGGGCTAATAACCACTTATCAGTGAGTACCTACCTTGTTTTTTCCTTTGTGACTATGTCACCTCACCTAAGATACTCTTTTATACAACGTTTCAAAGAAAATAACATTGATTAAAGATATTTCTTGTGATTCAATTCACATTTATTGAAGGTGCTCGATAATCTCAATTTGATACCATTTTAGGTTATTTTTAGTTTTTATTTGCCAATATAATTAAAAAAAACATCAAATCATCCAGAATCTTCAGTGAAGAGCAGAGAAAGGAGTCAGATGAAGCCTCAATATTTCCTAGGGTAGTAAAAGCCACAGGGAAACAACATAAGGGAAGAATAACTATTCCTAAAATATAAAGTGTTCTTACTTTTATTTGTCCACTATTTCGATGAATTCCATTACATAATACTTAAGCTATTTATAAAATATTTGCTCAGAGTCGTTAAAATTAAATTATGTGATCAACAGAAGTCAGCCACACATTGCCCCTTTCCATAAACTTTTTGCTCAAATAATATTTCTCTCAAGACAATAGTAAAAGTTTTCCAATTATGATGGATTTCACCTGTAATATCAGCATTTGGGAAGCCGGGGCAGAAGACTTGTGACTTTGTATATAGCCTGAGTTATATAGTGAGAGATTCTGTCAAAATATAAAATGTTTTACAATGAAATATAATAAAATAAAATAAAATAAAATAAAGCAAAATAAAATGAAATGAAAATTTGTTATAGGAAGTACAGCAGACTACCTCATAGGAAGGACAACCTTTGATAGAGAGAGATATATTGGTTTGAATGAACATACAAGAGTCTGAATATTCATGACTTTTCTATGGAAAACCTGGTGATTTTCAGTTTCCATTCACTATATTGCACACAGCTGCAAACATGTCTATGCTTATATGAGCTTCCTGCTGGGCAGAGTACCACACTAACTTACCACAATGAAGATGGAAAGAGCCTTATACTCTGTTCTCAATCACACTTGTCTAAACCCATTTGGGAGCAGCTTCCTTTGTTTATGTGTTGGCTCACAAGTGGGTATTTTAGTGAGGACTGACAGGTTCCTTTATATCAAGAAGTCAAAAGGGTTAGGAAGTGATTTTCAGTGTGTGTCAGTGATGGGCAAGGCAGTTGACAACCTCAGTTTCCATACACAACTCTAACTCCCACCACCCAACCCTCACCCCCTCACCAATGGCAATGTATGTACTCGTTATCATTTTTGTTTCTTTTTGAAATTCTTTCAACTAGTGCTATACTTGTCATTTCATTCTCCATTTTAATGGTTGACTCTCACAAATTAAGAGAATGATGGCTACAGAATGAAGTAATGAATTTCAGTTTTGTACAATAGATGTTCAAGAGTAGTTACAACTACATTTGTATCTGAGAACAATTAGTCCTTTTCTGGATTGGTTAATGAATTGATTATTTGTTTTTATTAAATATGTCGAACTTCTACATTTATATGTTTACTCAATGAATTCTTTAAACATTTAAAATTATTTATATTATTTCTTGGACAAATTTTCTTAATGTGGCCACTCAATTACAGAAAAAATTTGTACTCAAATAAAATTTCAGTAAGTTTTAGTATGTTAAATAGAGTATGAAAATAGATTATTTAAAATATATCATGCATTTTAATTATGATTTTATTTTTGAGACTATAATGTAATTATATCATCTCTGCCTCCACTTTTCTCCCTCCAGAGCCCTTTGCTTCTCTCTAGCAAATTCACCACTTCTTTTCTTTAGCTGTTATATACATATATCTATGTGCATGTGTGTACACTCATGTTTATAAGTACAAAATGTTCAGTTTGTAGTTTACTTCTATGTATGTTTGCAGGGCTGACCATTTGGTGTTGCATATCCAATTGGTATGCTATTTCCTGAGGGAAATTATTTTTCTAACTCTCTGCATATTTTAGTTCTCTTTAGTTCTTTGTACAGGGTTAAGGCCCTATAAAATCAAGAATCCGTAAGAAAGACAGGCTGGAATGATTTTAAGAGCCAGAGGAGCAGAAATGTTTCTGTGAGATTGTGTTTCCTAGGAATGTCGGTCAGAAGCTATACCCATGAATTCTCAGCAATGAGGCTGTCTGAACATGGACTGAACTAGGATGCCATCAACAAACATACCATTGGAAAGGAGAAACAAATCATTCTTAACAGCTGTACAAAATATATAGCCATTTCAATAATATATTTCACATTATAACACATTATAAAATATTTGGTGCTGAATTAAGGAACTAATGCATTGTAACATAAGCTTGGAAACAATCATATTACTTAGTATAAAAGGGGCTGAGTTATAACTATCTCTGGAGCTGGGAAGATAGTTCAGTGATGGAGTACTCACCATCTTTGCCCAAGGCTCTGAGTTCCTTAGTGCCTGAAGAAGAAAAACATAATCAGTAAATGCACATAAACAAGATTAAGCCACAATCATAAAACTATAAAGAAAAACCCACAGGGGTATAATTTTTATTTTCTAAATATTAAATCTGTATTTTCCCCACAAAAGAAATAAAATAAATAGGAGAAAAACATGATATTAAAACACATTATTCTAATAACAAGAGTTGCTTGAGCTCAGGTATCTAAAAAAAACTAATATTATAATGTAACGTCTGAAAAGCAGAACATTGTTGATGTATTAATTATTGAGTAACAGCTCAAGATTAATTTTATCACATCAAAGGGGAGTCAAAACTAAAAAGTGTTTTTTGTGCTAATTTTCTGCTTTGTATGATTTACCCGTCTTTGTTTTTGTTTTTGTTTTTAAAGTTCATCACTACATGGTAAAATAAACCTTTATTTATAGAAATTGTTATTATTCAAATATTAAATAAAGTTCAGAAAAATGTTTTTAAAATTTGAAATGTCAGGCAATCATTATATGCTGGCAATTTTACTCTTGAACATTCAAGAACTGTTTCAACTGTGTAGAGGGTGGGAAGTGGGGATCGAGGGAGTGAATACAACAAGAAAAAAGAAAACTAAGGGCCATTTGAAGAGATCATAAGGAAACCTAGTATAGTAGACACTTTCTAAAATGTATACAAGTATACAAATAGTAAAATAGACATCTGGATAAATAACTGAACATCTCTTATCAATAAATGAAGTTTACAGTGCATCTAGTAAAGTTGTTAATAATAAAGTTGTTAACCAAAATGGCCCATGGAGATCATGAAACAACCTAAGATATTACTAAGGCTGTTCTCCGTAAAAATTGATAGTAAACCTCTATCTATCACTGAAGACAGAATCTACACAACTCATGAGCTGGTGCCTACCTAGAGCCTTCATTCCTTCTGACTATTGTTCATGGAAGGTATGTATCTATTTCCAAAGGAGAAACATAAACACAAGCCCAGCTACAAAACCTTTACTCTACAATGGTGACCTACAAACTAGAGTCATGGTGGTACAAAGTTTATGGGAGTAACCAGCCAATAATCTGATTGAATTTAATGTCCACTGCATGAGATGGAACCCAATTCTGATACCAATCAAGTTCCAGACAATCTAAGACTTAATAATCCAGGGACTAGATAAAAACAAATAATACTGTTCTGCTAAGGGATTGCAGCAATAAAATGAGTCCTAACAACATTATATTTACGTACTGATCAGTCCCTTGCTCAGCCATCATCAGAGAAGCTTCCTCTTGCAAAAGATAGGAACAAATACAGAGATCCACGCCATGACAACTGGGTAGAAATTAGGAGATTTTGGAACACTCATTCCTAAATGGGATGCCTTCATGAAGTCACTTCCCTCAGGGATTGGGAAATTCAGGGATTGGGAAATTAAGGGGAGTGCAGTTTAAGAGGAGGCAGAAAGATTGTAAAATCCAGATAAAATGAAGGATCCCAAGGAAACAAGACTGATGCACATATGAGCTCACAGAGGCTGTGGCATCAGGCACAGGTCCTACAGGGATATACACCAAATGAGGTCGAGTGCTAAAAGAAGACACAAGCCCCAAATCTAACCCATAACTTAAATTCAATTAATAACTTCTCACCAAGGAAAAATCAAATTTCTCCAGTAGAGTCTTACTTCAGATACAGACCTAAGGCCAGACCTCATACCCAAGAATAAATGGCAAGCACCACATGAACTCAGTGGCATCTTTGAAGGTTCATTGTCTCATAATTACTTTCATGCCATTTTTCCAACATTGCAGATCCTTTTAATATATTATGGCTCCTGATTTTAGTTTTTAATATCTGTAAATCTGTTTGTCTCTGCATCCATGTGTTTCTCACTCTTTTGCTTTTTTTTTCTTCCATTTGCTTGTTTATTTTGTCCTATTCCATTTTATTGTTATTATTATTATTAATTGTTATTATTTAGATCCATATTTGTTTTCTTTTTTCATTAATTTATTTATTTACTCACTTTAAATCCAACAACAGGACCCTCTCCCTCTCTCCCTCCCAGTATCCCCTTAAGCGTACCCTCTTCCCATTGCCCCCTCCTCAAGGCAGTTCAGCTATGAGAAAATTATCTAAAGGCAGGCAATGGAGTCAGGGGCAGTTCCACATGAAAACCAAGGTACACAATCTGTTATACATGTACAGGGGGTCTAGATGCAGTCCATCCATGATCTTGGATTGATGATTCAGAGTCTGGGAGACTCCAATTGCCCAAGTTAGTTGACTCTGTAGGTCTTGTGATGTCCTTGACCCATCTGTCTCCCTCAGACTTTCCCTAGTCTCTTCTACAAAGTTCCCTGAGCTCTGCCTAGTGTTTGGCTGTGGGTCTCTGCATCTGTTTCCATTAGCGTGGGGGTGAAGCTTCTCTGATTGTAATTATACTAGGCTCCTATCAGCAAATATAGCAGAGTATCATTAATAGTGTCATGGTTTGGCTCTCTTTCATGGGGTGAGTCTCAAGTTTGGCCAATTATTGGTTGGCTATTCCCTCAAGCTCTACTCCATTTTTATCCTTGCATATCTTGTAGGCAGGAAACATCTTAAAGGTTGTGTAGGTAGGTTGGTGTCCTCATCCCTCCACTGGAAATCCTACCTGGCTAATGGAGGTGGCCACTTCAGGCTCCATATCACTGACTGTTAGTAATCTCAGCAAGGTTCACCCCCAGGTACTCCCTGGATCCTCCCCCATCCCAGAGATGTTCCCACCCATGAATTTCTGTCTCCCCCCCCCCAGCCCTCTCTTTCCCCACTCTGCCTACACCGGATCACTTGATTTCTCAACCATATTCTTTTCCTCACCTCCTGTCTCATCCAGTTCCCTTCCATCTCCAATGTGTATTTTGTTTTTTCTTCTAAGTGATATTCAAGCATCCTCCCTTGGGTCCTCCTTGTTCCTTACCTTCTTTGAGTCTGTGAATTGTAGTGTGGTTAGTCTATACATTGTGGCTAATATACACTTAGAAGTGAGTATATACCATGGCTGTCTTTCCTGTCCTGATTACCTTCCTCAAGATGATATATTTTAGTTCAATCCATTTGCCTGAAAATTTCATGATGTCCTTGTTTTTAACAGTTGTAAATGTTCCACATTTTCTTTACTCATTCTTCAGTTAGGGAACATTTAACTTGTTTCCAGTTTCTGGTTATTATGAAGAAAGCTGTTATAAACATAATTAAACAAGTGTCCTTGTGGTATGGTGGAGCATCTTTTTGGTTTATACCTAGAAGTGCCATATCTGGGTCTTGGGGTCAAATATTCTCAATTTTCTGAGAAAACACAAATCAATTTCCAAAGTACTTCTGCAAGTTTACAAGAGCACTGGAGGAATGTCTCTGTTGCTTCACATCCTCAACAGCACATGCTATCTCTTGAGTGTGAGTGTAATACTGAATCTCAAAGTCATCTTGATTTGCATTTCTCTGATTACTAAGGATGATGAACATTTTTTAAGTGCATCTTGTCCATTAGAGATTCCTCTGTTGAGAATTCTCTGTTTAGCTCAGTAATTCTCTGTTTAGCTCACTTGGGGGGAATATTAGGTTCTTGATGACTGTCTTCTATATTTTTCTTGAATATCATTGGGTGAACAGCTTTGCTCTACCACATAATTCTTGATGTTTACTCTTGACACAGACTCAAAAGCAATAGGAAAATGTCAATAAACTGAGACTTCCAAAAGAATGCACCAAAATAATCCATTCTTTTTCAGTTGATTACCTTGATTTTAATGACAAGAGCAGAAAGCTTCCTCAATAGTCAATTGACAAAATATGTTTTTACTTATTATAGTAATGTTCTCTTCCCTTGGAGGAGTGAGTTAAATTTAGAATACTTTAGTATGAGGGACAATAACTCACTTTATGGTGGTGCTATAATTACTTTGTCATTCAGAGAATTTTCCTTCACAAATTTACTACAAATGATGGATAAGTCTCACTTCCTCCATTGGGAGATATTCTGTTTCTAGCTCCAACTAGATGTGATGTTGAAAAGGGTTGTTCCACAGCTGAAGATGGTCTAACCAGGAGAAAGTCAAAAGAAAACATTGGGAGCTATGGTTTGCTTTAGCGGTGTAGCACTTGCCTAGTATTCTCAAGGAACTGGCTTCTGTAATTGGCATCACGACAGGAGAAAGAATGGAAGAAAAATGGTCAAAGTGTTCAAATAATCTGAAAATGACATGCCAGTCAAATGATTCAATAGAAGGAAAATACTCCAAAAGGTAATCATTCAAACTTACTGAACACAGAAGCAAAATATTACCCTCATTGCAAATTTTAAATATAATTTGTTTATATTAGGATTAGACAGCTACATGTTTATTTAGATATATTTATCTTTAAAAAACTCAAATTATATGAGGGGGGATATTTTTAATTTAATTAATCGTGTCCAACTATGGTTGAACCTCAAAATATGGTTTAACCCATACTGATGCTAAACGCATGCCTTGTGAATTTTTGAATGGTTGAGGCATGTTGGCTTAGGCAATTTAATCTAAGAAAAATCAATTGAGGTATTGTCTACTGTACCCTAGACAGGGATATTTCACCTTCATTTGACAGTGTTTAACTGCAAAGAGAATATCATTAGCACTTATTTCAAAGAGGTTATAGTAATGGTCACATGTGAATGACAGATACAGAGGCCAATAAAACACTGCAAATAGACCAAGGCAAGAAACTTGGTAAGAATTGCATTGGAAGTGGCAATGTAACCAATGCCTTCCAGCAGGAAAAGGATGCTTCATTTCAGAATGGGGACAAGAAGAACACTTTTTGAAGTCAGGTTAAAATCTAAGACGAAAAAACAAAAAACCAAAAACTTCTGATTTTTATCATTGATCACAGCTCAAAAATCATTGCCATTGAAAATGAGCCCATGAGCAAATTTCTGAACTATCTTTTTATACATAATGTTCCTTTCCTATCAGAGAAAAAGAAACAGTACAAGGACTCATGCATGGAAGAAGGCGACATAATAGTTCTGTATGCCTAAAGTTATACAGTGAAGACATATCAACATAGCAGTAAGGAAAACATCGAAAAGGGAATTAATCCAAGGGAACAGATATAAAATGAAGGCTAAGGGCAGTTCATAGTCTGCTGTCTGAGGAGTCATTTACTTTAAGGGAAAAATGGCTTACTGACAGAGAGTAAGTACAACTACTGGCATTATATACTTCCATTCTTTTTTTTTTTTTTCTAGAGCTGTGGACCGAACCCAGGGCCTGTGCTTGTTAGGCAAGTGCTCTACCACCGAACTAAATCCCCAACCCCACTTCCACACTTGATGTCTCCTTTGTCTTCTTTCCTCTCTTTGTCTCTCTTCTCTGCCCTTGCCATCTTTCCTTTTTAAAACTTCTTTTCTTCTTCTTCCTCTTCTTCTTGATTTCTGTGGATATGTGTATGTATTCTCTTTCTGTCATCTCTACGCCACCATAAACTTTTAAAAACTTACTTAAGTTTTGGATAAAAGACGTTAACTTAATTAATAGCAAATACTACAGAGTAAAGACACCGGGTATATATAGTTACAGAATTGTGTCAAACTCCATCAATTATTAAAATAGCTTTTTGAGTTTTGAACCATTTTATTGGATTTTTTTTTTTTTTTAGTTTCTACATACAAGTGTTTGCATGTATTTGAGGATGGGCCTTATCATACTGTGTTTCTTCTGAATATGTTTGAACTATGTGATATATTTTTTATTTCCAGATGATATTTTCTATCTTTTTAAACACTAATTGCATGTTTCCCCATAATTTAAATTTATTCATTTAAGCATGCATACTTTTTATCTTAGGGTTTCTTTGCTGTGAACAGACACCATGACCAAGGCAACTTTTACAAAGGAAAATATTTAAATGAGGCTGACTTACAGTTTCAGAAGTTTATATGATCATCATCATTGTGGGAAGCATCATGACATGCTGGCAGACCTGGTACTAGAGGAGTAAAAGCTCTATATCTTCATCCTCAGGCAACAGAAAGAGACTGTGTGCCACACTGTGAAGCTTGAGCATAGGAGACCCCAAAACCCACCTCACAGTAACACACTTCCTCCAACTGTGGGGACCTAAGCCCCAGGTGGGGCTCTCTCTGGAAGATAGCCCTTGACAGGGGCAAGACCTGATCTTGGGAGAGTAAAAGTTGCTTAATATAATAACTTTTAGCTGTCTTGACTCTAAGTAACTCTGAACCGAGAAGCCTCTGGGCTAATTAACACCTGTTGCTTAACAGCAAGGGGTGAAGTAAAGGACTAATGGCTTCTTTCTCTTCTGTTGAGAGTCCAGGCCCAGACAGGAAGGAAGTTTAGAGCAATTAACTTTTATTGAACCAGCAGGAAAACTTTTACAGCGGCAAATATGGATAAACATATATACATTAATAGGCACATTTATCTTTTGGGGGTCCAACAATCTCCCTCTTCAACTTCCATGCTTGCACAGACACACTATTCTTTCGTAGACAGACAGAGAGAGAGAGAGAGAGAGAGAGAGAGAGAGAGAGAGAGAGAGAGAGAGAGAAAGAGAGGGAAAGAGAGAGAGAGAGAGAGAGAGAGAGAGACATAAAGATGCACATACACAAATATAGCAAATGCCCAAGCACCAGAACATAAAGAACTCACTCATTCTGGATGGAAAGTAAGTTTCAACTGATATTGCAATGAGAAAGAAAAAAGCTTCTAGCTTTTTAATGCTAAATGAATTTTAAAAACCTGTCTTATTATAAGAAAAGCTTGCCTGCTGCTTTCTGCTCCCTCTACAGATCTTTCTTAGTCTCATCTCTTTTCTCCTCAGCCACTGTTACATTCCACTATGTTGTTCTGCTTTTATGTTGCTTCTACATCTCTTCTCTTCTATTTTCCTCCTGCATCCCACACTTTGGTCTTCCTTCTTCTTAAACTCCATATACTTTGTGGAAAAAGGCATATGAGAAAGGCATATCAGCAATAAAATTCGATCCTGAGATGAGTTTTCTGAAAGCCTTGCAATTAAGAATTATCCATCTGGGCATATATCCAGAAGATGTTCCGACTAGTAAGAAAGAAACATGCTCTCCTATGTTCATAGCAGCCTTATTTATAATAGTCAGAAGCTTGAAAGAACCCAGATGCCCCTCAACAGAGGAATGGATACAAAAAATGTGGTACATTTACACAATGGAGTACTACTCAGCTATTAAAAAGAATGAATTTATAAAATTCCTAAGCAAATGGTTGGACCTGGAGGGCATTATCCTGAGTGAGGTAACCCAATCACAAAAGAACTCAAATGATATGTACTCACTGATGAGTGGATATTAGCCCAGAAACTTAGAATACCCAAGATATAAGTTACAATTTGCAAAACGCATCAAACTCAACAAGAATGAAGACCAAAGTGTGGACACTTTGCCCCTTCTTAGAATTGGGAACAAAACACCCATGGAAGGAGTTACAGAGGCAAAGTTTGGAGCTGAGACAAAAGGATGGACCATCTAGAGACTGCCATATCCACGGATCCATCCCATAATCAGCCTCCAAATGCTGACACCATTGCATACACTAGCAAGATTTTGCTGATAGGACCCTGATATAGCTGTCTCTAGTGAGACTACGCAGGGGCCTAGCAAACACATAAGTGGATGCTCACAGCCAGCTATTGGATGGATCACAGGGCCCCCAATGGAGGAGCTAGAGAAAGTACCCAAGGAGCTAAAGGGATCTGCAACCCTATAGGTGGAACAACATTATGAACTAACCAGTACCCCAGAGCTCTTGACTCTAGCTGCATATGTATCAAAATATGGCCTAGTCACTGGAAAGAGAGGCCCGTTGGACTTGCAAACTTTATATGCCCCAGTACAGGGGAATGCCAGGACCAAAAAGTGGGAGTGGGTAGGTAGGGGGTTGGGGGGAAGGTATGGGGGACTTTTGGGATAGCATTGGAAATGTAAATGAGGAAAATACCTAATTAAAAAAAAAGAAGAAAAAAGAATTATCTATTGCAGCCATGAAAAATAACATTACCATCTCTATGAAAGTCACCTGCATGCCTTTAGCCTTTCTAGGATGGCTCCTGACATCCAGCAAGGCTGCACCTATTTCAAGAAGGCCACAGCTCCTAATAGTGCTCCTCTGTGATCCATGCATTCAAACACCTGTCTATGGTGGTCATGCTTATTCAAACTACCATATTTATTCAACCTGTTAGCATGGCACATAATCATTAAAAAATGTATATAAATGTAGCATTTGCTGCTCCAAAGCCTTGGATTGTTGTAAAGGCTTTATGACATACATTTAAAATATTGAAGTGAGTATTATGTACTTGGAAACATATAAAGGTGAGACACACACTATAGCCAGGGAAGCAGATCAGTGCTTTTCTCAACCATCATCAGAGAAGTTTTCTCTTGCAGGTGAGAGCAAATACAGAAAACAACAGCAAAACTTTATGCAGATAGTGAAAGATCTTGGATCCCTCATCCCTAAATGAGATGTCACCATCAAACCCCTCCAGTTCGGACTCAAGAAACCCTGAAGAAGAGTATGTAGAAAGAATAGGAGAGCAGGAGAGGATGAAGTACATCAAGAAAACTCTAAATGATCAAGACCAACACACATATGAATTCACCAAGACTGGGGCAGCATGCACAGGGCCTCTAAAGATCTGCACCAGATGGGGTCTTAGAGATGAAAGGAGAAGTGGACACATGGAGATCTCTAACCCAGAGCTATGTCCAGTAAATGATCACTTATAAATGAAAATTTAGTTTTGTTCCAGAGCATCTCACTGGGTAGGCAAATTCCTCTTAAGCATAGGCTGCATGCACAGCAATGGCGAGCCAAGAGAAAATGAGCTCAGTGGCGTCTCTGGAAGTTCCTTGTCTAACAAGTTGCTTCAGAACTTGTTTCTTTTCTTAACATATTTATTTTAACATCCTTTAGGCTCTACCAGTCCCTTGAAAGTGTGATTTCTAGTTTGTGTTCTTAGGGAATTTCTGACTATCAGGTAAGTGGGTCTGTGTTTCTTGTGTTCTTTTACTTCTTTTTGTGTTGTCCTATTCTGAGATATTTGTTTTGTTTTATTTTGTTTTATTTCATTTTTATGCCTTACAAGCCTGATCTTTTCTAATGAGAGCCAGGAAGAGAAATATCTAGGCTGAAGGAGTCATGTAGTGTGGTATTGTGATTTGACTCCCTTTGCCAGTGGTGTCTGGACACTGCCAATACACTGGCTCAGAGAGGAGAAAGCAGATGAGGAGGAGGGCATGAACTGGAGGGATTGAATATCAGGAGTGGTAGGAGAGGTATGGGTCCACACTTAGCCTATTTGAGCCCTGGGAGGAGTGGCCCTTGGAGTTAGGGGCTGGGAATCAGTGACTAGAAAGTTATTCACACTGGAAATTGATTTTATGGAATGATGAGTCAACATGAGATTTATATTCAATATTAGTTTACCTCAGGAAAGAAATGATTTTAGATAGTAGTTTTTCTCTGTAGAAATGCAAATCTGGCACATCTCAAATTCTGGTAATATTAATATCTGGTTTTTATTTAAAACCCACTTTAAAAGTGTTTTCAGTCTTAAGTGACAGAAGTATCAAAAAGCTCCAGCTGAATTCTCAAACCACCAAGTAATTAGTGTATCAAAACAGTGTGGGACACTAAGTGTGGTTTAAAAGAAAAGCAAGAATTTAGTAAGAGTTCTCTGTGAGCTCTGATTACTATTTATATGCACAGGAGAAGGTAATAGAAATGACAGGTGAGGAGAATTCGTGCCTTGTGCTTCTACATGATGAACTGTATTCTGACCCTGGTATCGGCAAATTTCAGAGCTTTATTGTACTTTACCCTGACACTGACAGAGAGGTGATTCACTCTTTCAGCCATGTTTACCATTTCACACTATATCATACCATCCCATGTTGATTGACAAATGACATGTACATTATACTTGGGTTACCACGAACCAGAATTTGATAAAATAACCAAAACTACACTAATGTTAACAAATCAAGCCTTTTTCTGTTGCACTTTTGTCCACACTAAATATCATCAGTTATCATGAGAATAACACAATAGTCTGAGAAAATTTAAGATCACAAACATAGATTACATAGATATGAAGACATATTTTAAATGTATTTTTCTGAAAATTACATAATTTTTTAAAAAATCAACCTATTTTCATTAGTAATTTTTCATGAAGTAGCAAAATTTTCTAAATTCAACCAAACATTATTTTATTGTTAATACTATTGGTTTTTGTCAATTCCGTTTTAGTAAGATTTAGCAGTACTGGTTCAAAATATTTAATACTTAAATCAACAATGAGCAAGCATCTTTTGAAAATTTAGCATAAATTGTGTTCAAGATGACCATGCATTTTGAGTGGTACTAGTTTGTTAGTCATTGTGGTGGTTTGAAAATATTAGGCCCTCATAGACTCATGCGTTTGAATACTTGGCCCTCAGGGATGATACTATTAGGAATTGTGTATTTATTGGAATAGGTGTGGCCTTGGTGGAGGAAGTATGTCACTATAGGATGAGCTTTGCCAGCCTTCTCCTGGTTTTCTTCAGAACTAGACATAGAACTCTCAGCTTCTTGCCCACACCATGCCTGTCTGCATGCTGCAATGCTTCTCACCTTGATGATAATCTCTGAACCTGTAAGTCAGCCCCAGTTGAATGTTGTCCTTTATAGGAGTTGTCTTGGTCATGGTGCCTCTTCACAGCAATGGAAATGCAAACAGAGATAGTCACTCTCATTCTAGTATAATATTAATTTTTATTATTCCAATTCTCAAATTTTATATTAACATCACACATTAAGTACTATAAAATCTACCAAAATGCCTCATAAAAAATTTTCATTCACAATTTGGTTGTTAAAAAGGACCAGATAAGTTAATTAACTGGTTATAGAAAATATTTTATTCTGAATCGCATTAATTATAACAAAATTTCCTAATACATTATAATAATTTGCTAATAGATTATATTAGAATACTTAAAATAACAAAGAAACTTATAACTTGTTATTGTACTGGCCTACTCATTATCCTATGTGCATCATTCTTACTGTGACCCTTTATTCTTCTGATATCTCACAAAATAGTCACATGTAAAGCATGCAGGCTGTTTTATGTATGACTTTGCCTTCCTTAAAATGTGTGTTCCTACATAGTTTTCCTGTACCTGAAGTTTAATTTGAATTTCTACATAAATAATTTATTATAAAGTGATAAGATAGATCAGACTAACATAGCGTAAAGCTATTATTTCACTTGTATCTGATATATTAGGTGTGACAAGTTTAACAGTTCACAGTGGCCATCTGAAACCCTGGTCTGACAACAAAGTATTCATCAGTTCCACATAATGACCAGGCTTTAATGGATTTGTTCACATAGATGTCAGATTGATCTGCACCCATGTGTCTTATTTCAAATATCATCCATGAATAGAACTGTGCTTCCTCTAAGCAACTATTAGCACAATGTTAGTTTATAAACAAATAGCCTGAAACTCAACAGTCTGATGTTCAAAACTATTTACAAAGCCACCTTACCTGCCCTGTAATGCTATTAATCATTGTTGTTCACAATGGGTACTCCCACCTTTCCAAAGCATTTCTCCATAGTGTCAGGAATGCTTCCTATGCTCACATTTCCCTTATGTATTCAGTCCATCCTACTGCAGCTCTCTGCCCTAAACTTGCAAAAAAATCTCTTCTCTCTTTGATGACAATGAATGGGATATTCTTCAGCTTAGAATCTGTGCAAATGTGTCTCCTATTCTCCCTGATCTTTGCTTCTGCCCACTGCTGCTGATGCAATCACACTGGCCCTCCATTGTCCAGTATCTATGTCAACACAATGAAACTGCAGTGTGGCTTGGCAGTGAAAGGATGGGAGATGGGAGAGGTGGGCATTTGAGAATCTTCCAGAGTTATAAGGATGATAATTCTAAACTCTTACATATAATGGTTTGTCCTTTTATACAAATATACATCAACCTTTAGCATATTCACATGCATTGGCATTAATAATGTATTGTTAAGCATGTGGTTTCCATAATATCACTTTTCCACTCTTCAGAGAACCTCATGTGTCCCTATTATTGTTATCCAGTTAAATGAAGTTTTTAGGCATTCTTAATTCTTATGTCATAATGACCCCACACTTTGTGAGAAAGTGGCCTTTTGCCCATTGTAGAACACCTGTGAGAATCATTGGAGAAAGGAGAAAGACAAGAAAGTACAATTTGCTGTTACTGAACTTTGAACTGTTTTCTTCATGAAGAGTGTTTAGTTTGAATGTGACCTGCTCCCAGAATTCAGGAAACACTTTTACCATGCATGAGAAAAGCAAAGTCTCCTGTCATAATTAATAATCACTAATCTCACAGAACAATGCACATATCCCAGTGAAAGCAGTTTTTCCCTGGAATAGTATTCACTAAACACCTGGTGAGAAGACTTGTTCAGAACTGATCATGAATATCTGCATTACTGAACTATTGCTTAAAACAGCTATTCTTGTCAAAGTGCTCCCCAGAGGCATCACCAAACACTGAGCCAGGTGACTTCTGCTTAACTTGCCTGACATGATCAGCATTTCAACTTTATCTGGGACACAAACTACTCTTCTCCTTCTCATAACATATTAATAGTATGAAAATTCCGATCACCTCTTCTCCACAGTTCAAGATGAAGTTGTTCTTTAAGAGAGGCAGTGTGGACTGGTTAGCTGCTCCTCATCAGGTCTCAGATGCCAATCATGAAAAGAAAACCTGTCAAACGGTATATGATAAAGTTGTGCTAAGATAGTATTGAATAGAGAAGGACATTAATAAATGATTTGATAACTACATTTCCACGGACTGCAGAAATTCGTGGCTACTAGAAAGGATGGTTTAAATTATTCAGAGGATTGTGTCTGTACACTGAGATATCACTGCTGAGCCAGCAGGGACATTTGAGTGTGATTAGTGTTCTCAGAGGAATGTAGTGCTGAACGTGAACATAAATGGAGGATAAGAACCAGACTTGAGAGGCAAAGGTGAGAAACCCTGATGAAGTCACAAACTAAAACTTGAAGGTCAACAGGATTTTGCCATATAAAGAAGAGAAGAGCTGGTATTGATGATTGCCTGTAATGTCTCCTTTATTAGGCAAAGAGCTATGCAAGGACAGCAGTGTCCAGATCAATTGCTCTTAGAGACACCCTGGCAGCTCAGATCAAAACTGTGAAGCATGCATTATTTAAGGTCATTCTATGTATATTGATTATGAATTCTGAGAAACACAACAGCGTCAGAAATCAAACAGACTGAAACCAGCAGGCCATGAGGACCATGAGGAGTCAATGTGTGAGTCAGAGAGTTGAATACATTGCTTGTCAGCTTAACTAGTTAAATATCATCCTTCCTTTTACAGGGAACCATCTAGTTTTTGGTAACTTTAGTATCAATTATTCCCAACACGATCACTCTAAGAGAAAAGAAGAGGAAAGCAAGGAAAAAAATAAACTCTGGGGTACCACCTGTATCAGAGTTAAGCATCATATCATTGTCTGTCAGGAACTGAACTCATTCTAGGGGACCAGTCTGCAACTGCCCTGTGAACATTAAGAACTAGAATAATTTGCACTTCCAATTGATTACTTCTCAAGACATTATTATTGTGTGAGTCATGCAACTGTTTTAGATTTCAGAATATACCTCAAATGACAGTTATTTCCTCTCAGCCCACATTAGCTGATATCTATGTTCTAGGTTTTTTTTTTGCTTTTTTTTGTTTTTGTTTTTTTGATTTTTGTTTGTTTGTTTTGTTTGTTTGTTTTGGTTTTTTTAGTAATTTTGAAGAAATTTTTAAATAGCACTTCAGGTACTTAGTGGTTCATTACTTTTAGACATTTCCAGATGATTTCCCTTCTTGCAGCTCTAACATAGCCCATTGTTACATTTCCAGATCTCTCTCTCTCAGTAACGAAATAGCCAATATCTGAGGCTCTCAGTTTCTCTGCTTTAACCTGGTAGAAAATATATCACATAGGCAAAATTTTTATTTAACTGATTTCTGTCCATTTCAACAAGAATATTAATGAACATCCATAAGCCAGCCATGTGTCAAGAAAATAATATGTAATAGTGCTTTATAACCAGCTGCATATTCCTCCCTGTCACAGCTTCTTGGATTATGATTTTATTCATTTTATAGTTATTAAATATATTAACAATCTAATACACTGTTATTTTAGTTTTGTTTACTCTTTAACTTTATATTCAATAAGTAATAAGATCAACATCTACTTCTGTATCAATATATCACTTCTTCAATATATTATATATTCATGGGTAGGTCTATAGTACATTAAAGTCTTTAGAAGATGACTGCGGGAGCTATTTTAACTATCTTATATTTATATTAATGCACTACCCCATGAGGAAAACAGAATTCTACTTTGAGTATATGAAGAAGTAGTCAAAATAATTAAAACAAACAAACTAAAAATATACTTACCAAGCCCCAAAGGGTAATTCCAAACTATAGTCAAACAGATGATTCCAGTTGGTCACAAAATAACAACAATAACAAAAAACAAGAACTGTGGAATGTGGAAGTAGAGAGATAATAAAAAACGGGGTGGGTGATTAGAAAGGTGTGATGTTACAGTAGTCAGAATGCACCATGTTCTTATATGAAACTGTCAAAGAATAAGATAAATAAAAGTTATTCCAAATTATAAAAGTCAATTATTATGGACTGAATATATTTGTGCCCTACCAACACTCATAATGAAGCCAGAACCCCCAGTGTGAAGAGATTTGAAGACAAAATCTTTGGGCATCATCAAGGGCAGAATGAAGTCATGAATAAAGTATTCTTATAATAAATCATTTTCCTTGTATGAAGAAGAAGAAGAAGAAGAAGAAGAAGAAGAAGAAGAAGAAGAAGAAGAAGAAGAAGAAGAAGAAGAAGAAGAAGAAGAAGAAGAAGAAGAAGAAGAAGAAGGGGAAGGGGAAGAGGAAGAGGAAGAAGAAGAAGAGGAGGAGGAGGAGGAGGAGGAGGAGGAGGAGGAGGAGGTGAAGAGGAAGAGGAAGAAGAAGAAGAAGAAGAAGAAGAAGAAGAAGAAGAAGAAGAAGAAGAAGAGGAAGAAGAGGAAGAAGAGGAAGAAGAGGAAGAGGAGGAAGAGGAAGAAGAGGAAGAAGAAGAGGAAGAAGAAGAAGCATCCACTTCTGTATTTGCCAGAGAAAGTACCCAGGGAGCTGAAGGGGCTGGCAGTCCTGTAGGAGGAAAACAATATGAACTAACCAGTACCCCCAGAGATCCCTGAGACTAAACTACAAATCAAAGAAATCACATGGTGGGACTCATGTCTCTAGCTGCATATGTAGCAGAGGATGCCCTAGTCGGCCATCAATGGGAGGAGAGGCCCTTGGTCCTGTGAAGGTTCTATGTCCCAGTATAGGGGAATGACAGGGCCAGGAAGCAGGAGTGGGTGGGTTGGGGAGGAGTGGGGGAAAGGGAAAGAGATTTTTGGAGAGGAAACTAGGAAAGGGTATAGCGTTTGAAATGTAAATAAAGAAAATATCTAATTTTTTAAAAAGGTGAAGAAGAAAAGAGCCCAATTTCTCTAACTCACTTGTAATGTAGGAAACAACCACATGATACTACCTCGTTGATCACCAACTTCAATATCCCAATAAGTATAAGACGACAAATATTTTAAGTCATGCTGTTGAGGTATTCTGTTGCAACAATTCAAAATAAATATCTGTTACAAACCCCTACAGGTAAATAACAACAACAAAAATTAAGCTACATTATCCAGGTAAAACTTCTCCATATCAAGTACATCACACACACACACACACACACACACACACACACACTGGCTATTAAGTGATTCTAAAAAAAAAATTATAAATAAGGACATCACAGTCAAATGTCCTGATTTTTTCCAAAATCTACATAGAAGAACATGGAGAAGCCAATATTTTTTTTCCAAAGTACAAATATTATCGTGGCTTTCTTTTCAACAATCATCCTTTAGTAATGTTCCCTGTTTTTCATAACACCCATTTCTACAAAGAAGGAAAAGGTACAAAAGAAAAAGAAAAGAAAGCATACTTCATAAAACGATGCTAAATTTCATGGATGTGTGTGCTTACTTGACACGCTTTCTTGGTTGGTGATCCACATTAGTTTTATTTTCTCCCACAAATTAATAATTTAGTGATGTGCCAGAAGTCCTCGAAAAAGCAAAACCAAACAAAATCCTATAAGAGTAGACCAGAAGAAATAACACTTAGAATGTTATAAATGTTGCTTAATTGATAAATAGATGTCTCTATTATTACTTATTACTACCTTTATATATACACAGAAATTAAGCATAATACACAAACATTATGTATTGAATATCACATTATATAAAAAACATTAGGTAAAATTAAAGCTGAAATATACTTTAGGGCATGTACGTGAAGCATGGGAACATAGCCTCATAGGTATAATATAATAGGTCAATGTTTTAGGATTTTACCACTATGCAGGCTTTCAGGATCATGCTTGTGGTTTAATAATAAAATCACAGATATGTCTATATCATTTAAGGCTGTTAGCCATTTTGCTGGGAGAGTCTCTCAGCTAGCTTCTAATTTAACCCAATTTTTCTCCCGAATAAACATAATAGAAATTACGCTATTAAATTTTGCTTTGTGACTTATACATACCTCCCTACATATAATAAGTACTCTGAAATTAGAACTGTCACTCACACTTGAGTCTTTATTACTTGTATCATCATGGTTTTTCATAAGTGCCTGAGAGTGAGTGGACACTTTAATAGTCAATCCCCTCCCCCAAGTGTCAAGTACAGACTGCTACAATCACAGACACATGTACTAACACATACACAAGGGCTTACAAACCCCCAACACATACATAAAACCAAAACAAAACTTCGAAATTGAATTTCTTTTCTAAGACTGAAGATTAGACTTTAATTTTGCCAGTGCTTAAAAAGAGCACTATGGGTGAAACTATATCCTCCCTGTCTTACTATTCTGTTTCAATAGGCTCACTAATTTGAGAGATTGGTCTCAAACTTGAGTGAGTGCCTGGGATTATTTGCCTGTACTACAAGGGCCAGTTTATTTTCATTATTATTTTATTGGTTATTTTACTTATTTACATTTCAAATGTTATCCCCCTTTGAAGTATTCCATCCACAAGCCCCCATCCCCTCTTCCCTCCCCCATGCCTCTATGAGGGTGCTGTCTCAGAGCTCACCCACTTATGCCTCAGTGGCCTAGCATTCCCCTTTCCTGGCTGATCAAGCCTCCACAGGACCAAGGGACCCAGTGATTTCAGATAAGGCCATATTTTTCTACATATCCAGCTAGAGCCGTGGGTACCCCCTGTGTACTCTCTGGTTGATGGGTTAGTCCCTGGGCACTTTGGGGCATCTGGTTAGTTGGTATTGTTGCTCTTCCTATGGGGTTGCAAACCTCTTCAGCTCCTTCAGTTCTTGCCCTAACTTTCCCATTGGGGACCCCATGCACAGGCCAATGTTTGGCTGTGTACATCCACATCTGAATTGGTCCTACTCTGGCAGAGCCTCTCAGGAAACAGCTATACCAGGGTACTGTCAGTAAGCAGTTCTTGGTACCAGCAATAGTGTCTGGGTTTGGTGTCAGCACATGGAGTGGGTCCTTACGTAGGGCAATCTCTGGATGCTCTTTCCTTCAGTTTCTGCTCCATTCTTTGTCCATGCATTTCCTTTTGAGAGGAGGAATTCTGGATTAATATTTTAGAGGTGAGTGGGTGGACTCATCCCTCAATTGTGGGCTGTGACTATCCACTGGATATGGTATCTACAGATTCTATCTCCCCTTTGTTGGTTATTTAGGCAAAAGTCTTCCCTGTTGGGTTCTGGGAAGCTCTTTCTGTCCCTGGCATCTGTGACTTTCTACTGGCTACCTCCAGGTCCCCCTCCCCCACTGCTAAACCCTTACTTTCAAACTCCTGACCCTCTGTATTTCTCCCCTATCTCCTCCTATATCTAACCCCAATTTTAGCCACCCCCTCTTCTCTCCCTCGCAGATCCCTATCTCATCTACTTCCTAGAGATTATTCTCTTCTCCCTACTAAGTAGAACTGTAGCATCCACACTTTGGTGTGATCTTCTTTCCTCTTGGATTTCATATGGTCTGTGAGTTGTATTGTGGGTATTCCTAGCATCTTTTTGGCAGATATCCACTTAGCAGTGAGTATATACCATGTGTGTTCTTTTGTGACTGGGTTACCTCACTCAGGATGATATTTTCTAGTTCCATTCATTTGCCTAAGATTTTCATAAATTCATTGTTTTAAATAGCTGAGTAGTACTCCATTGTGTAAATGTTCCACATTTTCTGTATCCATTCCTCTGTTGAAAGATATCTGGGTTGTTTCCAGTTTCTCACTATTGTAAATAAGGCTGCTATAAACATAGTGGAACATGTGTGCTTGTCATATGTTGGAGTATCTTTTGCATATATACCAAGGAGTGGTATAGCTGGGTCATGAGGTGGAACTATGTTTAATTTTCTGAGGAAACACCAGACTGTACGACCTTGCTATTCCACCAGCAATGGAGGAGTGTTCCCCTTTCTCCACATCCTTACAAGCACCTTCTGTCACCTGAGTATTTCATCTTAACCATTCTGATTGCTGTGAGGTGGAATCTCAAGGTTGTTTTGATTTGCATTTTCCTGATGACTAGGGAGGTTGAACACTTCTTTAAGTGCTTCTCAGCCATTTGAGATTCCTCAGCATCTAGTGAAATGATCATGTGTTTTTTTTCTTTGAGTTTGTTTATGTGGTGGATTACATTAATGGATTTCTGTATATTGAACCATTCCTGCACCCTGGGGTGAAGCCTTCTTGATAGTGGTGAATGATTGTCTTGATGTGTTCTTGGATTCGGTTGGCAAGAATTTTGTTGAGTATTTTGAATTGATATTCACAGGAGATATTTGTCTGAACTTCTCTTTCTTTGTTTGGTCTTTGTGTGATTTTATTATCAGTGTAGTTGTTGCTTCATAGAACAAATCGGATAGTGTTCCTTTTGTTTCTATTTTATGAAACACTTTGAGAAGCATTGGTATTAGGTCTTCTTTGAAGATCTGATAGAATTCTGCACTAAAACCATCTGTTCCTGGAGAATTTTTGGTTGGGAGACTTATTTTTTTTAGGTATTTATTTCATTTACATTTCTAATGCTATCCCAAAAGTCCCCCACATGCTCACCCACCCACTCCCCCACTCTCCCACTCCCACTTCTTGGCCCTGATATTCCCCTGTACTGAGGCAGATAAAGTTTGCATGACCAATGGGCCTCTCTTTCCACTGATGGCCGACTAGGCCATCTTCTGATATATATGCAGCTAGAGACACGAGCTCCAGGGGGATACTGGTTAGTTCATATTGTTGTTCCACCTATAGGGTTGCGTATCCCTTTAAGTCCTTGGTTACTTTCTCTAGCTCCTCCATTGGGGGCCCTGTGATCCATCCAATAGCTGACTGTGAGCCTCTACTTCTGTGTTTGCTAGGCCCCAGCATAGTCTCACAAGAGACAGCTATATCTGGGTCCTTTCACGAAAATCTTGATAGTGTATGCAATGGTTTCAGCGTTTGGAGGCTGATTATGGGATGGATCCCCCAGATATGGCAGCTTCTAGATGGTCCATCCTTTTGTCTCAGCTCCAAACTTTGTCTCTGTAACTCCTTCCATGGGTGTTTTGTTCCCAATTCTAAGAAAAGGCAAAGTGTCCACACTTTGGTCTTCGTTCTTCTTGAGTTTCATGTGTTTTGCAAATTGTATCTTATATCTTGGGTATTCTAACTTTCTGGGCTAATATCCACTTATCAGTGAGGACATATTGTGTGAGTTCTTTTGTGATTGGGTTACCTCATTCAGGATGATGCCCTCCAGGTCCATCCATTTGGCTAGGAATTTCATAAATTCATTCTTTTTAATAGCTGAGTAGTACTCCATTGTGTAAATGTACCACATTTTCTGTATCCATTCCTCTGTTGAGGGGCATCTGGGTTCTTTCCAGCTTCTGGCTATTATAAATAAGGCTGTATGAACATAGTGGAGCATGTGTCCTTCTTACCAGTTGGGGCATCTTCTGGATATATGCCCAGGAGAGGTGTTGCAGGATCCTCCAGTATTACTATGCCCAATTTTCTGAGGAAGCACCAGACTGATTTCAAGAGTGGTTGTACAAGCTTGCATTCCCACCAACAATGGAGGAGTGTTCCCTTTTCTCCACATCCTCGAAAGCATCTTCTGTCACCTGAGTATTGCATCTTAACCATTTTGACTGCTGTGAGGTGGAATCTCAAGGTTGTTTTGATTTGCATTTTCCTGATGACTAGGGAGGTTGAATACTTCTTTAAGTGCTTCTCAGCCATTTGAGATTCCTCAGCATCTAGTGAAATGATCATGTGTTTTTTTTTTTTTCCTTTGAGTTTGTTTATGTGGTGGATTACATTGATGGATTTCTGTATATTGAACCATTCCTGCACCCTGGGGTGAAGCCTTCTTGATAGTGGTGAATGATTGTCTTGATGTGTTCTTGGATTCAGTTGGCAAGAATTTTGTTGAGTACTTTGAATTGATATTCACAGGAGATATTTGTCTAAAGTTCTCTTTCTTTGTTTGGTCTTTGTGTGATTTTTATTATCAGTGTAGTTGTTGCTTCATAGAACAAATCGGAGAGTGTTCCTTTTGTTTCTATTTTATGAAACACTTTGAGAAGCATTGGTATTAGGTCTTCTTTGAAGATCTGATAGAATTCTGCAGTAAAACCATCTGTTCCTGGGGACTTTTTGGTTGCAAGACTTTTAATAACTGTTTCTATTTCCTTAGGTGTTATGAGACAGTTTAGATGTTTTATCCGACCCTGATTTAACTTTGGAACTTGGTATCTGTCTAGAAAATCATCCATTTCATCTAGATTTTTCCAGGGTTTTTTTGTTTTTGTTTTTGTTTGGTTTGTTTGTTTGTTTGTTTTTTGTTCTTTTTTGTATAGACTTTTAAGGGCCAGTTTCTAATTTAATTTGTCTAAATAAATTATTCCTCAAAAGTGAGTCTTGTCCTATGTATAATTTTGTAAACTGTAAAAAAATGACAAAGAAAGTGGTAAAGCTGAATTTTACACATGCTTAGACTAAAAACTTGTTCCTCTATTAAAAGCTTCAATAATCAAATTGGTGAAATTTAATATATTCCTTTATATCAGTTATTTGATATGCCTACTGAACAATAGACATGCCTGGTGATTCTGAATTAACCATTAATACATTCAAGCCAACCATATTTTTGTGACCTGTGTGAGGGATCTCTAATGCATTAAGCCAAATACAAAATAAATGCTATTACAAAGATATAAAAAGAGGTGCTTCAGGAACAGCAGAAAACCACCAAGAAAAGAGTGCTACAGAAAAAGAGACCAGTTAGAACTCAGATTCAACTGTGTGGTCATATTCATCGGAGCAGAAGAGGAAGAAGCTTCACTCAGAAAGGAAGCCAAGTGGCATAGTTCAGCCCCTCAGTGGAGACTAAACCTTTCACAGGTCTTAACATTCACCTTCAGATTTTTTTCAGTAGCATGGATTAACAGTGGAGAAAGCCTTAAATTCAATCAGAAAGCCAGGACTTTCTCCCATAACATATGTAGTATCTTCAACAGGAAGATCTTACCATAAAGAACTAGAGTGTAACCAAGAGCAATAACAATAGTTTATGATGTGTGGGGTATCTATGAGACCTCACTGAACAACAACTGAAAAAGACGTAATCCATACATGGTTTGAGGCTTCTTATTTCATAGCCTATTATATCAGTATATCAGCAAGGTTAACAGCCAGATTCAGAAAAAAAAAATGCTTTGTGTTTTATTTTATATGAACAATATGGATTTAAATGTTTGTGTGTGTGTGGTTGTGCGCATATGCATGTGTGTGTGTGTGCACTTGTATGTGTGTGTGTGTGTGTGTGTGTGTGTGTGTGTGTGTGTGTGATGAAAGAAGTCTTAGAAGAGCGAATAAAATCTTGAAGGATGGGTGGTATAATAAAACTTACATTGATGCTGAAATTTGTCTGTATAGGGAAATGAAGGGGGCAGAATGAGAAGAGGCAGATGGAGTTAGGCAGAGAAAGTAAGGAAGATCTAAATTAAACAAAATAATATAATTTTACCTATGCATGCAAGTATCATAACAAAACCATTTTGTATGTTAAATTAAGATCTTAATACAAATCAAAATAAAGTCTACAAAGTGTCTTTAAAAGAGCCCTAAATATGGCCACTATAGATTGGTTCCTAAAATTCAAGAAAGAGATGGCATCGTATTACTCGGCAATCACAGCAGAAAATAGAACCCAAAGCAATCTTTCAGTCATCTAATGCCAATATCAGAATGCTAATTTTAACTTAATACTTTAAATTAAACCATACTCTCCATCTAGTATGAAAATGGAATGTATGCATCTTTATGTGTACATATATGTATGTGCACCGTCTTGTGTGTGCAGAAGATATGTGAGCGCTGGTATAGGTATCCATGTGTGTATGTGCATATGGAGGATGAAGTTCAACCATGGATATTGTTCTTCACATGCCATCCAACAAGGGATTTTTGTTTGTTTTTTGTTTTTGTTTATGTTTTTTTGAGCTAGCATATGCCACTCAAACCTGGACTTCACTGACTAGAATAGACTGGCTAACCAGTGAGCCTCAGAAATCATCCTGACCTCCTCAGCCTTGGGATTAGAACTGCATGCCACCTTTTCCAGACATTTTAAAGCTTCAAATATTTCTATTCTTATTTTAATGTAATATTCAAATACCTTAAAGCATAATGTTTTTAAAAATGTATGTTCTAGTAATTGAACTCAAGACCTCCTGCTTATATAGCAGGCTTCTTACTGGCTAAACTCTCTCCCAAACACAGGCTACATATTTTAAAACATGAACTTCTAAATTCCCAGTAAGTTTACTATCTTCATGCCTCATCTCATGAAAATTTTGCAAGATGTGTCTCAAAATACAGATATAAAGAGTACAGACTCAGAAAACCAATGAAAGTACAGGCAGAGACGTAAACACAATTTTAAAGAGAAGAGATACAGGTTCCAGGGCACATTGTGATACTTAAAGTATTAAGATACTTAAAGGGTTTTAACAGCTCTAAGAGAGGTTCAAGATGATTAAATGATATGAACATTGAAATTACAAGGAGAAAATATTAATCATGAAACTACATTGATTCAACAGGAATATTTCAGGTCTCTCTAACAGTCTTACTCTTATATGCACAAATCTGTACTTCCATGTTAGCCTCACCCTCTCTGATTTTGTAATTACAAACACAGCAGTCCATGACGTCTCCAAAAGAAGACAAGGGTTAAAAACTTGAGTTAAATCTCAGACTCCAAATGACAACTCATCAGATTCCAATTCCTACCTTCATGTAATCAAAACCCCATTCTGTTTTTCCAAATGTTTCTAATGAATTGCATTGAACTAATCTAGCCATAAGATATTTGACAGTTAATCATTGCCCCTGTTGGTCCTGAAATACTGGCATGACCCCTGCAACGGCGGGCACATTTTTCCAGACTTTTGCATGAAGTCTATGCTTTCCCATTTTGTCTCCCTCATCTTTATAGGGGGGATGAGAAGGCAACGGAGGGGCTGATGGTTTGCGTGGCCTACCATGCCTCAAACTCCAACAGGACATCTGACTACAGACGTCACTGTCACTATCAGTCCCATCGCTGTCACTAGTAGACCCTTCAGAGCTAGATTCCTTCTTCTCTTTCTTATCTTTGGTTTGTCGTTTAAGCTGTTTAGGTTTTCCGCAGCTAGCCTGAGAAGCAATCTCCTCAGCCTCCTCAAGCACCACAGCTCCTTCCTCTATTTCAGCATTGTACTTTCCACTGGCGTCCCTCAAGCACGTCCTGACCAAGTTCCAGATGGCTAACATTTTTACTTTCATTTTAGTCGCAGTTGAACACTTGTTACTGAAATTCCCTTTGTCTCTATTCCTGAGAACCTTAATGCTTCATCCCTTTTATCCCGGGAACCTTACAAGCCTGTGCGTTCTTTAAACGGCGTTGCTTACCAAAATCTCCTTACCGCTGTTTACTAAAATTTTCAAAGGCCTGTACTTTCTTTACTTACCATTGCCGACCAAAGTGATGAGTTCCCCATATGGGCCATCACTTTTCGCAGTCCTTGCCACCTGCGGAGACAAGAACAACATGGACACCAAGGCAGGTTTACGCAGCAGCTTCTTTACTTGTGGCTTTTTCTCTTACAGCTCTCTCCCCAGCTGCTTCTATCCCTGTCCTTCTTGCAGCAAGTGCTCTACACCTTTCCTCATGGCAACTGACCTCATCTCGCTCCACACCACCTCATCCAATCAGACTCACTCATGCTCCAGGCACGAACTCAGGTCGGTCACAGATAGGCTGACAGGTCTGGATCATGAGTAGTCTAACTTGGCAGGCAGCTTACACATGCAGTTTTACTGCGCATGTTCGGGCAAGGCGGTAAACATGTGGGGTTTACAGGACTTGGCAATGGGCCAGGGCACCATCTTGGCCCATGCAGCCACACCCGCTTCCTGCATTTCTCTGCGTAGCCCTGGCTGTCCTGGAATTCACTCAGTAGACCAGGCTGGCCTCAAACTCAGAAATTTGCCTACCTCTGCCTCCCATGTTGATTATCGCCTTTACACATGTGGGAACTGCAAACACTAGCTGAAGAGTTGCCTCTCCCAGATTGGCCAATTGGAACATTTTCTTTCTTCTTTCTCTTTCTTTCTTTCTTTCTTTCTTTCTTTCTTTCTTTCTTTCTTTCTTTCTTTCTTCTCTCTCTCTCTCTCTCTCTCTCTCTTTCTTTTTTTATTGGATATTTTCTGTATTTATATTTCAAATGTTATCCCCTTTCCCAGTTTCCCCTCTCCTGGAACCCCCCTATCTCATCCTCCCTGTCCCTGCTTCTATGAGGGTGTTCTTCCACCCACTTACCTACACACACCTCCTCACCCTTGATTCCCCTACAGTGGGGCATCTATCAAGCCTTCATAGGAACAAGGACCTCTCCTTCCATTGATTCATGTCAGGGCCATTCTCTGCTACATATGCAACTGGAGCATTTTCTTGATTGTTAATTAACATAGGAGAGCTCAGGCCATTGTTGGTAGTCCCATCCCTAGGCAAGTAGATGTGGGTTTTATAAGACTCATGGATCAGGATAGAAAAGGAAATGGAAATATTGAAAGAACTTTAAGTATTAGAACTACAATCAAACAGCATATTCCAGACACAGCAGGACGATTTCACATATGAAGTCACAGCACTATAGACAATATTCACAAGATAAAATCAGTCCTGAAAAAACTGCAGCATGGAGGGGAGAGGTAATCATGAAATCCAACACTTATATAAGGAATTATTGATGTTGAAAGATGTTGAGAGAGAGAGAGAGAGAGAGAGAGAGAGAGAGAGAGAGAGGGAGGGAGGGAGGGAGGGAGAGAGAGAGAGAGCTTGTTTCTTTAGTGATATGACCCCTGATAGGTCAACCATATGAAAGTGGGTATCTATACACAGAGGAGTAAATAGGTAACAAAACTGAACTTAGTAGCTTTCAAAATACAGGAGAAAAAGCTAAATAAATATAAAACTGGGAATGGGAGTCCTCAAGGAAAGAATGACTATGATCAAAATACAAGGAATGAAACTCACAACTAATTTTTTTTTCTGGTGAGCAGCATTCCTCAATGGCTTCTGCTTCAGTTTCTGCTCCAGCTCCTGTCCTGACTTATATCAGTGATGGATTACAACCTGGGGAGTGTAAGCCAAACAAACACTTCCTCTGTCCTCTCCTCCCTTCACTGCTGCAGATGCTTTTGATCATGGTGTTTATCACAGTAGCAGAAAGAACACTAGAACAGATGTCAATAATTTTTTTTATCCTACTCTTTCCGTCGAAAGTTGATGAGATTTTTAAAAAGTAGCAACAAGATGGAGTTCATTCTGTCAATTCTGTATCATTTACCTATTGTTTAAAATTATATCTCCATATTTATCAAGTTTTCTTTCATGTGTGGCTGCATAGCAAACAAGGTTGCCTTTATGTCACTAGCAAATGTGTCTTTGTAATGTGTTTGTGAGGGAAATATAGAAAGGGGAATCTTTATGTCTTTTTTTCAAAAACAAAAATCATCAATTAGAAAAATAAGGTAATCACTGATGTTATTGAATCTGTAATTGAAGAAGAATGAAATAACTTTGATTATACAAGTTAAGATGGCAAACTGCTGGGAACAAGAGAAAAATAATATTATTCAAGGCAGTCAGTGTGACATGAATGTCAAGATAGAATGGAACAGACACAAAGTTTACATCTGTCTACACAAAGTGACCTAGCTCATATAAAATAAATTAAGCACCTGACAGAAGGAGTGTTGCCTAATATAAAATGCTTATTCATCTCAGGCTCCGACTCTTACTCATACTTCATTGTATGATACTTATTAGAGAGACTCAAGAACATAGTCGCACTATTTTAAAAGCCTAGTCTATGGAAGAATCAACATTTTTATGGTGATATTTATTTGTAAACTGTGATTTTATATGAAGGATAATGATGCTGAAACAATTATATATATATATGTTACTCATTCTTTTTAAAAATTAGGAGTTGTACAATTAATGATTATTTTATGATCTTTATCACAGGAACTTCAGATAAGAATTTGACTAAGTTTAAATTCCTTTCATTTGTTACGCAGTAATTTTTCCTTTTTTGTTTCTGTAATTTTGTCACAATGAGCTATGAGCTTACTGTGCAGTAATCCTAGTGGGCATACTGATTAAAGTTTACCTGGTGATTGGAGAATATTGATTTTATGCTTGAATCTCTACACTCTGAGAGTTTCACTGCATGAGATGCTCAAGCTATGTCTCCATGGTCCTAAATGCTAAGTACAAATCATAGCAAAGTGTCACATTCTCTATGCAAAGAAATTGCCTATGATGTCTCAGATATAAGGAAGTTTTTCTCAGTTCCTAGACCTCAATAACCATTAATTCTGTGCCCCACACACACACCAAATAAAGGGACTGCACTTTTAACCCTCTCAGCATTTATCTCAGAATATCTCTGCAAGATAGATGCTTCAGTTAATTAGATACTTAAATATGTACTCATTATATTGAAAACTAGTGGCATTTGTTTAATATCCAGGGAAACATGATCCTAAGAAATACATATATTACTTTTCTGAGCTGTAAAGGCAGTACTCCAATATAAATAACAAAGAATCCTGTCAACGTATTTTTCATTATCAAAATGTCAATTAAGTATAACTATTACTTAGCTTCTTCACTTTCCTCTCACCAACTCTTTCCTTATCCTTTCCTCCAGGCTTCTTCAGGTTCATCAAGGTTCATATCCAGTTGGTGGCCTCTTTCTCTGTGATTATTATTGTTACATAAATATAATATATAATAAATGCACAAATATACAAGTACAACCTTCTGACTCCATTTAGTCTGCCCTGTGTGAATTGTCTTCAGATCTGACCATTTAGTATTGAACAGCAACTTAGGGTGTTTATTCCTGGGAGACGTTAATTCTTCTTCTCTCAACAGTCAGTAGTTTTCCGGAATTTTTTGTCCAGGTGTGGGACCCACTGATTTTTCTTCCTTCAGAGGTATCTTTTCAATTAATGTTGCCATTGTTCATGTGTTGTTTCAGAAAGCCAAATCACTAAAGTATCAGGGGTGTAGCTTCTCTTCTATTTCTAGAGAGACAATTTATCAACATACTTACTGGTGTACTGGCTCTTGTAATCTTTCTGATCCCTCTTATATAATGTTCCTAAGCCTTAGGTATAAGAGTTGTATTGTAAATGTATACTTTGTGTCTTGGCTTTCCATGACCCACTGGTCTCTGCATTAGAACATGATCATCTCTTTATTATGATCTGTTGTAGTTTTCTGTAATGGTCTCTGTATTCCATATAGAAAAATGTTTTGATCAGAAGTATGAGCTATAATTACTAATTAGTGTAAGGTTACATTTTAGACTGCAATTAGAAATTAGGTTGATATATGTTGAGTGATGTTTGTAGCTTATCTTGTAAGATTCAAGCCTACACACTAGCCTTGGATAATAGGCTAGGTTTCTATTATCCTTTTTTTCCTATTGAATTACTTTTAGTCCAATTAGATAATGAGCACCACCAAGATATGAGTACCACTATTGTATCTTAAGAATATCCTGACATGCTGATCATTGTTATAGTTCTTCAGTGTCACTGAATAGGACTATTAATTGCAAGAATTAAGCAATCCATCATTTAAAAAAATGAATTAATTTATAGACATCTACATCCATCCAACTATAACCAAGCAAGTACTACCCTATAAGAAAAATTTAAGTTGTGTTCATATCGATACTCAATTGGAAGAAATATGGAACATTTATAAGTGTAATTTATAAGTGGGAAAATGGGGAGTAATGTGCTGTTTGTTCTGCATGCATAAGGAAGTGACTTTGGATCCTTAGTACTTGCATGAAAGTTGAATGCAGCCACAGTGCCTATAACCTTCATGCTGGGTCACTGAATCCATACAGGTGGATTCGGTATCTTTCTGCCCAACCTGTGTAGCCAATGCGTGAGTTATGATTCAGTAAAGATTGTGTGTAAAAACAAAACACTCAAAGATCCACTAAGAAAGACACAGTGTTGATTTGTGTCTGCCATACAGATGGCAGCAGTAGTTTCAATACACCCCCTAAGCTCATATTGTCAAATGGGAGTAGCACTACTTGGAAAGGATTAGGAGAAGTGGTCTAGTTGGAGTAAGTGTGTCACCCTGAGTGGCCTTTGAAGATTCAAAAGCCCTTGTCAGGACCAGTTTTCTCTCTCTCTTCCTCTTCCTTTCTCTCTCTCTCTCTCTCTCTCTCTCTCTCTCTCTCTCTCTCTCTCTCTCCTCCCTTTCAGTTCTCTCTCTCGCTCTCTCAGTTCTCTCTCTGTCTCTCTCTCCTTGAAGAAGAGTATGTAGCTCTCAGCTATTTTTCCAATACTATGCATGCTATATTTGCCATCATTGTTCCCACTGTACTGATAATGGACTAACCTGTTAAACTGTAAACTCCCTAATTAAATGTTTCCTTTTATAAAAGTTGTCTTGGTCAAGGTGTCTCTTCACGAAATGGAAAACTGACTAAGACACATTCACATGGACATAAACATCACACACACACACATATTCTTATTTACTAAGACAACCATAAGATTTTCCTGGTTCCCTAGACAAACATAGACAAAGAAGGTAATGACTATAAACATTGCATTAAGTAGGTATAGATAGTAAAAGGCAGGAAGACTGCGTGAAATTCCTCTTTGTTTCAGAAGTAACTCTGGATAGTAGAACTGCTTGTCAGTTATTTAATTTGAATTAGCTGTTAATATTTTACATTAGAATATTTATACACTAAATATATTTTTATATGACAACTCCTGAAAAAAGTTAATTTTTCTAGCAAATTACTGTCATCTCTCAAAAGAATAAATCATTTAAGACCTTATTGAGGAGAAAATATAGTGCTAATCACATTCCTCTCATTCTGAACATGAAAAACTTTAAATGTTCTGAGCATGTCCTTGTTGGCAAAATATCTTCCGAGGGAAGAAAGATAAGAAACATCTTTCCCTCCCACAAAGGAGACAACAACCAATGCAGGTACTGTACCACTATCATTTACTCAATGAAACCAATGAAATTACTGAACCTTTTTACAGAGCATGAGTAAGAAGTTACGTACTATAATGTGAATGCTTTCAACCAAATGACCACAATGGAAACTCTTTTCCAAGAAGGGATGATGATTTCCCATATTTGCATAGATGGACCCCTCCTCCCAAGTCTTACTCTAGCTAGTCTGTGATCCCATGTGAAATGCTATTAGGTTGAAGTTGTGTACAATATGTGATATGGTGCAACTATATGATCAAGAGAGTGCCTTGAGAATACCCTCATCACTCTACCAGAGGACAAAATGTCTATGAGAAACCCAGTTAGGGAGTTGAACTTCTGAAGATAGTAGTTGTTTGGCTGAAGGGGTAATGCTCTAAAATATTCCTCCAAGCCAATATTATGCAATCTGTTATTCTTGACTACAAAGTGCACTGAAGAATTAAAATTTTATTCTTCAAATACTTACGGTAATTGGCAGATTTTGTTGGAGTATTAAGTATATATATTTTCCAAATTTAATTTATTGATCATGTAGTAATAATGTATGATGTAAATGAAGTGAAAGATGTAGTAGTCTGAGTGAGGAAACCTTTTCCAATGTATGCCATTCACAATCCTAACAAGTTTGTCTAATAGAAATTGACAATTTATTTCTAATACCTTTATGGACAATCAATGGTCATGAAAAACCAAGGCAATCTTTTAAAAGGACAAAGCTGGAGAATAAATATAATAGAAACCAGGTATACAATTTAGCTATAGTAGCTAAGACTGAACTAGTTAACAGAGGGTAAAGGAATAGAGCAGCAGAACAGAACAGTGATTTCAGAAACCAACCACACATGTATGATCTCTTGATTTATGACAAGATGACAGGAAAGCACCAGGAATACAAATATGCATCTTAACATATGGTGCTGGGTTGATTAAAATCTAGATATAAATGACACTAAACCATGCCTTCTCTGATGCCATACACATGAAATTAGTTCAAGAGGACCTGTGGATTTTATCTAAATGATAATACGAAGCTACTGTGAACTTTCAGAGTTCTTTTACTGTTCATCTCTCTGGAGATTCCTCTCTTTACTATCTCTCCTTTTTACCTTTAAGAAGTAAAGTGAATTTTAAGTACATGGTCATTTTTGTCAGGAGAAACATGAGAGAGAGAGAGAGAGAGAGAGACCAATGTAAAAAGAGGTCATGGATTTAAATGAGAGATAATTGAGACATATAATCACAAAAATAAAAGAAATAATTTTTAAAATCAAGCAATAGAGCAAAAACAGCCAATGTTTATCTTGGCTATACCAATATACATATACTTGCACATACACCTTCATTCACACAAGCACGTATAATACATATATAACATGATATGTGCATATGTATACATATACACCCACATGTACATATAGATATTCATGTGCTCAGGTACATATCACACATACACCAAAAATACATACATCCATACACAGAAAAATGCCAGAATTCTGGTATGCAGTTATGAATATGTTGTGAAGAACTGTACATATACATAAGGCTCTCTGGATTTGCTGTTAGTCTTCAGAAAAACATCTCTACCTTGTATTCTATGTAACATGGTTACTATAATTTATTAAAGGTTCTAAAATTACTATTCCAGTCATTATTTGCCACCTATAAGGTGTTGGAATGGGCAAAGTATTCTTTCCAGTTTTCTGTAATCCATGAAAAAGAGATCTCCATCACTTCTTTTTCCAAATTCCAAGCTAATTAAATTTGGGATCACTTTTCAGAAAATTTGTTCTTATATCAGAAAATATTCTTCTGAAATAAATTGATTCCACTAGTAATTCCATCATATACAAAATTAATCTGAAGGGAATTATTAGCTGAAAAACCAAAGCACTAAAGTTTCTTGAGGAAAATGTAGTGGGAATTTTCATGGCTCAAAGTTTAATGCCGAAATCTTAAACTTAAAATAGAAATCGATGCAGCAATATGTCAAAAATGCCAAATCATATTGAAGTTTATTCTCATAAAAAGGATAGCACTAAGAAAGTAGAATTATAAACCAATGGCTACCAGAGAATACTTACAAGCATGTAAGGAACAAAGATTTAGATTGTGATAGGTAAATGGGTTCTCCAACACAGAAATAGAAACAAAAACAATTGAAGAAAAATGAGATTAAAAACATGGAATAAATATGAACACTGGAAAATGTCTTTTAGAAAATACAAGCAAATATAAAAAATCTAAAATATTTCAAATGATTTCTCAACAGCTATCAGTGAAGGTGCAGAGCTGCAAGATCTCACACAAGCTCTTAGAAAGAGTTTAAGATTATATATTATGAGTAGTTCAATGTAACATTAAACATTAGATCTAGACTATTGTCCAGCATTTTCAGTCTTAGGATAGTCCTAAAGAGATACAAACTTCAGCTTTAATTAAAAAAAAAAGTAGACAGAAAGCTACAAGACTATCCTTAGCCTGTCTTATAATTGGCAAATATGAAATGATTCAGATATTCACTACCTGAAAATTTAAAACTGTAGTATATTACTCACTAGTAAAAAGAGAAAACTTGTTTGTACAAACACTGTAAGATAATGACACTGTTGAAGTTTTCCTGAGCAAATTTTCTGAACAAATTATCATACATACAGCAAGATTTTATTGTTATTTGAGCTATTGTGAAATTTTAAATTGTGGTTATAGATTAGATAATAGTTTTGATTTACTATTAGATTTAATATGTATAGTGTATCCTGGAAATATTTTATTTTTAGAAAATGATAACTAAACTATTTTGTAGTCTTGAAATAGAAGAAGAAGAAGAAAAAGAAGAAGAAGAAGAAGAAGAAGAAGAAGAAGAAGAAGAGGAGGAGGAGGAGGAGGAGGAGGAGGAGGAGGAGGAGGAGGGGTTGGGGAGGAGGAGGAGATGGTGCAGGAGAATGGAGGTCCATCAAAGATATCAGACTAAACCCAACAGGTAAGCTTCCTTTCCTGCACCCATCTTCCCTACCTGCTGAGTTCTCTGGGAGGCAGCCCTAGCTTCCATGAGAAGTCTGCTATAATAGACAATACAATTCTTGCCAGTGGAATCCAAGAACACATCAAAACGATCATTCACCATCATCAAGTAGGCTTCATCCCAGAGATGCAGGGATAGTTCAATATAAGGAAATCCATCAATGTAATCCACTACATAAACTCAAGGAAAAAAATACATGATTATTTCATTGGATGCTAAGAAAGCATTTGACAAAATTCAAAGTCCATTCATGCTAAAATTCTTGGAAAGATCAGGAATTAAAGGCCCATACCTACACATAGTAAGCAATATACATCAAACCAGTAGCCAACATCAAACTAAATGGAAAGAAAGTTGAATCAATCCCACTGAAATCAGGAACTAGACAAGGCTGCCCGCTCTCTCCCTATTTATTCAATATAGTACTTGAAATTCTAGCTAGAGCAAGTAGACAACAAAAGGAGGTCAAAGAATACAAATTGGAAAGGAAGAAGTCAAACTATCACTATTTGCAGATGATATGATAATATACTTAAGTGACCCTAAAAACTCCACCAGAGAACTCCTTCAGCTGATAAACAGCTTCAGCATTGTGGCTGGATATAAAATTAACTCAAACAAATCAGTAGCATTCTGTTACTCAAATGATAAATGGACTGAGAAAGAGTTTAGGGCAATGATACCCTTCATAGTAGTCACAAGTAATATAAAATACCTTGGTGTGACTCTAACTAATCAAGTGAAAGATCTGTATGACAAGAACTTCAAGTCTCTAAAGAAAAGAATCGAAGAAGATCTCAGAAGATGGAAAGATCTCCCATTCTCATGGATTAATATTTTACAGCATTCACAGAAATCATCATGTCAAAAATAACCAAGGTGTATTTATTCTGTATGATTCGCTTATCTGTGGATCATGAGGTCCACTGTAATATACACTTGCAGCTGCCTTTACTAAGTGAAAGATTTATAAAAGGAGGGTGTTTATTTATCAAACTTCTGCTTTTTCTTACTTAGAAGATGGAAAAAATATCCATAGGAGGCAGATGGATGGAGGAAACTGAGAGGATCAGGGTATGGGGAGAGGAATGGGGGGTTCGATATCTGGTGTGAGGAGGGACAAGAATGATGGCCAGATAGCAATGATAATTAATGGCAATATGCAACTGTCAGGGGTGAGGAAGTGGTGGATATATCTCAATATAGCCTCTCTAGGATATATCCAGAGACCTGGGATAGAGGAGCCCACCCAAGAATGATTGAGGGTGACTTTAGCTGTGCCTCACATCATTGGGGATATGGAACCTGAAGAGGCCACCTCCTGCAGCCAGCCAGAGACCCCAGTGGAGTGATCGGAACAGGAACCCACAACCAAAACACTAAACCCAAAATTTATTCTGTATATAAGAAATGTAGGGAAAGGAGTTGGAGCAGAAACTGAAGGAAAGGCCATAACAGACCCAACTAGAAACCCATCCCATGCACAAGTACCAATCCCTGACACTATTAATAATACTTTTTTATGTTTGCAAACAGAGTCTAGCATGGCTGTCCTCTGAGCAGCTCCACCAAGCAGATGACTCAGACAGATGCAGAGACTACAGCCAAACACTGTATGGAGCTTGGGAACTATTATGGATGAGTTGGGGAAAGGATTGAGGGCCCTACAGGTGATAGAAATATAGGAAGGCCAATTAAATCACTAACCTAGACTCTTGGGGCTCTTAGATTCTAAGCCACTAACCAAAAAGCATACATGGGCTGGCCCTAGAACCCGCAGATATATGTAACAGATGTAGAGCTCTGTCTTCACGTGGGTCCTGAATAACTGGAGTGGGAGTTAACTCAATAGCTGTTGCTTGCCTGTTGGATATGTTCTTCTAGCTAGGCTGCCTTGTCTGGCTTCAGTGGGAGAAGATATGCCTAGTCCTGTAGAGTCTTGATGGGCCAGGATGAGGTGACACACAAGGAGGCCCTCTCCCCTCTCAGAGGAGAAGGGAAGTGTGGATTGGGGAAGGATTGTGGGAGGAGGCGAATGGGTTGCGGGAAACATTGAGATGTAAAGTGAATAAAATTAATTACAGTTTTTAGCACCTTGGACTAAAATACAGGCAAGGTGGGGACTAGCTGAATCATATTTATGTAAAAGGGTGAATTCACAAGATTTGTTCTGGTTCACTACAATAATAAGAGAAAGGAAGAAGTGAGGCCCATGTTTCATGGGAGAAGAATTCAAGAATAGATTCAAGCGCTTAGCTTCTCTATCAATGTATCCTATGTTCTCTTTGAAACAGACAACTTGAAATAATCACCAAGAATCAGGAGCTCAGGAAAAATACAGACTTGTTTTCTGCTAAGAAGAACAAGAGTATGCAAGCAACTATAATTTAAAGTTAAATTTATGATTAAATACCAGACAAGGCCATGCAATTTTACTAAGACTTAGACCCAAATAATTAGGCAATATCCATTAAAGATTGAAATAGTTAATCATGGCTGTCAACTAAAAACGCCTAAGAAAAGGGAACCTAAAAAGAAAAATTACCTCCATCAGATTGGCCTGTCTGTGGGCGTTTTCTTGTTTATGATGTTCCAGCGGAATATAGCATTTCTATCTCTAGGCAGGTAGGTTTGGGCTTTGCAAGAAAGATAGCTAGTTGTACCTTACACTGGAAGCAAGCCAGTAAGCAGTGTTCTGCCCTGCCCTCTGTTTCAGTTCTTACCTTCAGGTTCCTACCTTACTTTCTTGACCTGGATTCCTTTCAGGATGGACTACAAACCCATTTCTCCCCAAGCTGTTTTCATCATAGTGTTTATCACAGAAAAAAAAATACCATAAAACAAAAATCCCTGGAAAACTAGAATCACAGAGAAACTGACATAGACAGAAAACGTACATTCCAGTGTATTCAAAATACAATGTTGACTTGGAGACTGGGAATGAGGAGTGGGATGAGGAACAATCAAAGGGTGGACCAGGAAGGGGATAACAACTGGACTGTAAAAAAAGACTAAAGAATATTAATAAAAATAAAATTTTGGACCTTTTCTTTGATAATTTACTTCTAATTCACATTGTTTTCTCCATCAGTAATGTTGACTGTTAGATAAGAAAAGTGTCTGTAGTCCAATTTTCACATTTCTTTACAGGATCTGTAGTAACAGAATATGACGTATAAAATCCTCTACACATGGAAGATCTTTTTAAAGATTGTCATCTGTCCAGGAAACCAGAAGGGAGACAGCATCTTTCTGATGTGTTTGAAATATTGCATGGCATTAAAATGTTCTGCTAAAACGGGACAAATTCTGCAATGTCCTAAGAGTATATCTATGCATTTCTTATGAAAATATTAATAAGTATAAAGTATAAATTAAAATTAAAAAACAGCAATTTACCTACCTACCCCCTATAAAACAACCACTGAACTGTGACTGAACAATGGGGGGAGGTGCACGCTTGAGAGTGTGCACGTAAGCATAGGTGCATGCGTGCATGTGTGCGTGAGTGCCTGTGTGTATGTGGGTATGCATGTGCGAGTGTGTGTGTGTGTGTGTGTGTGTGTGTGTACGTATTAGTAAGAACATAGAGGTAAAGAAGTAGAAAAACATAAAAGAACAAATCAGTATTTCAAGAATGGTTCGTAGTCTAGTCATGCAAAGAAGAAGCCTCTACAAAACATAGATTTTTCTCTCCTGCAGGTTACTCTAGTAAACCTTAAATCCATATTATCTGGCTTTGAATTCTGCTGGTGGTAGTAGTAGCAACAACAGCAGTAGCAGCAGCAGCAGCAGCAACAGTAATAGTAAAAAATACATAAAAATAAAGCAGAAGAGATAGCTTGGCAGTTAAAAAAGCACTCTCTATTCTTTGAGGTTCTGGGTTCAGCTCCTAGCATACACATGACAGCCCACGACTATCAGTAAGTCCAGTTCAGCCGGGCGTGGTGGAGCACGCCTTTAATCCCAGCACTTGGGAGGCAGAGGCAGGTGGATTTCTGAGTTAGAGGCCAGCCTGGTCTAATAAATAAATAAATAAATAAATAAATAAATAAATAAATAAATCCAGTTTCAAGGATCTGATGTCCTCTTCAGGCACTGCACACATGTGCTGCCTAGATAAACATTAAAGCAAAACAACTATGCACATAAAAATAAATACATTTCAAAATTAAAATAAGGAAAACTTCTTTTAGCCACTTTATCTTGGAACAATATATTCATTTTTTTATTTGGAAAAATCTTTGAAATATATGCATTCTTGCCACATTAACCTTACAACTTAATCTGAACAAAATTAAAGGTTTTAAAAGTATGTTGTCAGAGTTACCACATTTGAATGACTTTCTCTTTAGAAATTAAAAGTATAATGCTGAAAAAAATGTCATGTTTCGACAACCTGAACTCACTGTTCATGTTCCTAGTGTATGCTTCAATCTGTTTGTAAATAATATACTCTGCAATGAAGGCTAATAGGTTAATTGAACTTCAGAGAGTGGTTAGGGATGCCGAGTATGTGCTACTCTTGTAATAAGATTGACAATGGCCTGGGTGGATTACGTAAAGAAAGTAAAATGTCCTTTTATTAAATTTACTGAACCTTTCCATGAAATCACAGCTCCACAGAGAGCAATCTGAGATTTCCTCATTGACATTTAAACATTGCCTTTCCACACAATGAGTGTAGAGGAAATAATAGTTCACACCATATGTTCTTATCTGGTTCATGCCCCCACAGGTTTAGAGAATGGCCCTGGCTTTATAAATCTCAACAAATTAAATAAACGTTTTACACTTGTAACTCTGTTACCTTTTAGCAAAAAAATGAATCACTACCAAGGGAGCCACAAAGTAAAGAGACCCTGTAAACAAAAGAACAGAAGGCTGTCTACATCTTCACACCAAATTAACAAAACACACAACAAGCTGCCACCGATTATTCACAGCTTAGCGAAACAGACAGTTAAATTATTGCAGCTTATGTGGAGAGACTGTATATAGGAAACATTTATAAATGCCATTCCTTATTTTGATCACTAATGGGGAAGTATGACAATATAAACTCTTGAGAAATTAAACATTTTTAATAGCAAAAACATGGTTTTAATAGCAATGAGCTAACTCTCAAATCCTATTCTGATCTCTGCTCTACTCACAGAATCAAATCTCACGGTTATATCCCCCACAACCTGCCTCAACTGGCAGGTGTGCCTGAGTTCCCTAAATTGCTGGGAATCAAAATATGATCCTCTATGATTCACTTTCTTTTCAGTCATTTTAAATCCATCTACTACCTAAAATCAATACAGAATTATGAATATAGTTTCTTGTCTTCCTGTGTAATGTACTGTTTTGTTAGCTTACAATGAAGAAAGACCTGATTCGCCTTGGTATTTAGAAGCATTTAGGAGAATTCTCATTCCCAAATCACAACACTATATCAATAAGCTATCATGATCCTTTCATACTTATACCCCATATACTCAAGTGATGTGATTTTCTTTTGGGTATATTATAAGTATTCCATAAGAATACATTATGGAAATTATATCTTCTAATTCTATCCCCATAATACTTCAGGTTAAAGTAATATTTTTCCATCATTACTGGCATTGATGTGCTCTTAATTGTTTTCAATTTTCACACAATTTATTTCATCTTCCAGAACAAGCATCTCAAGAGAAAAACAAAAATCCTCCCTCTGAACATAATTATTAGCTCACTTTTGGGTTTTAACATTTTCATAAACTTATTAAATCAAAATTCATAAAAGTCTATGAATAAAATCAAATCCCGTAAGAGCTCCAAATCCATGCCAGCAGGAAAAAAATCAGGGATTTGGGATATTTCAATCTTTTTTATTCATTCATTCATTCCTTTATGTGTGTGTTCCTGTGTATGTGTGTGCTTGTATGTTTGCACCTTTCATAAATGCATATGAAGATCAGAAGGTGACTTGCTGAACTTAATTCTCTCTTTCCACCATGTGGGTACCAGAAATTGAACTCCGGCCCTCAGGCTTGGTGTCAAGTATGTTCATCTATTGAACCATCTTGCTGGTTCATAGGCATGAATTTTTAAGCGAGTCCATTCAGTAAAGAGTTACTTTTACAGATTTATAGATTGGCTATTATACCTAACTTGTGAATTCTCTACTTTCATATTATACCAACAAGAGCACTCTGTTTTCAACTCTGAGAAATATAGTGGAAGGTCATTAAATCATGTAGGCACTGCACTTCAAGGGGAATCTTGATTCTTTCTTTGGAATAGGTTAAGTAGCAGAAATTTATAAGGACAGATTAAGTAATGTCAGCTTTCTGTGCTCCTTTTAATCACCTCCCCCCTTTGCCTTTATGACAGAATGTTAAGTGCATCATGACTGATTTCTGTAATATCTGAGTAAATAAACTTCTCTGTAAAATTTACCCATGTCAAGTATTTTCTTCCAGGAAAAAAAAAAGGGGGGGGGGGGGAGGCTGCTATGATGACTCAGTAGATAAAGATGCCTGCAAACATGATGAGTTAAGTTTGATCCATGTGTATGTGTATGTGTGTGTGTGTGGTTATATGTTAGGGTTTATCTCCTATAAACTAACAGAAGATCATGAAAGTATACAAAGTCTTAATCAAGAAGCGAGGGAGAAAGGTTAATATAATACATGCAATAAGAAAACAGGAGGGAACTATTCGAAGGAAGAGAGGGAATCAGCTAGAGGGAGGGCAGTGGGTGAGGAGAAGGAATGAGAACAAAGTACAGGACATGGAAGGGCAAAGATGCCCCGATGAAACACACTGCCTTGTATAATAACTTAGATGTGGAGAGCCGTGAACAATCGCCATCATGAGCTTCTGCTGTGCCTAACTGGTAAACAAGTAATGTGCACAGGTGCAAGAGTAAATTCATACCAAGTCACTGCCCATCCCGGGGCGTAGTAGTGGGGTGTTGAGTGAGCAGCTAATCAGGAGCTGACATGTCACAAGGAGGGGTATATAAGCAGCACCATTTTCCTTGTTTGGGGTCTTCCTTCAGATGAAGCAATAAAGCTTTTCCGTAGAAGAATCCGGTTGTTCGAGTGAATTCTTGCTGGCGAGATACTAGCTCGGGATACTTAAATGTTAGTAAATTTAAAAGAACATTGAACCCAGGATTTCTGGGCTTAGGAAAGACATTAGGAAGACTTCAGGTGAGCATCCTCAAATAAACCTCCTTCTTCCAACTGGAGCACAAGCAGACCAGTACCATGTGCTCCCAACCCACCCACTCCTGCCTCCTGGCCCTGGCATTCCCCTGTACTGGGGCATATAATCTTCACAAGACCAAGGGCCTCTCCTCCCATTGATGGCCAACTAGGCCATCCTCTGCTACATGTGCAACTAGAGACACAAGCTCAGGAGGGGGGTACTGGTTAGTTCATATTGTTGTTCCTCCTATAGGTTGCAAACCCCTTTAGCTCCTTGGGTACTTTCTCTTGCTCCTTCATTAGGGGCCCTGTGTTCCATCCTATAAATGACTTCTCTAGAGAATAATAGTCAAGTAAATGTATATATTAATATTAATAAAATGTTCACAATAGAATTCAAGAATTGACTCTAGTAACCTGCCTTATTTCTTACTTTTGCTGTGTATTTGAATTTTTCACAATAAAAAAGAAAAGGGTTTGTTCATAAGTCCTGTGATCTTGAGTGACCTTTCTCTGCTTCTAAGTGTGGGGAAGAATGGAGTAGTTAATCCCCTAGGTCCTAGACAACTGCCACATCTTCTTCTTTCTTCTTTGTTTGTGTCAGGAATCACATGTAACCACCTCTAGCAACAATTTTTAGGTCACCAAATAACTAGCTTTTCCAACAGAAGCAATTAATCTCCGTATAGTGTGGCAAGAAGTGACGTAGAGTAGAACCCGATCAGTTATACTCTAGTCTGTGGCTCTGGAGTAGGGACCCAGAAATCAGACCTTACACATTTGTCTGGAGTCAGTTACTTATTACAGCAGCTGTGTGCTTCTTTGCTGGTTTATGGGATTTTTGCCTTAGCTGTGGCTTTCTCAAGCAAGTGTTATTTCCTGTAGGAATCACATAGTCCTAAACTTAGCTTTTGTGTATGAAATATTCCAGAAATTGTATTAACATTGTAAACTCAGATTCAGACTTTCTGGGATTTCAAAGTCAAACATGGACTTATATCACAGATCCTAAGGCAAGCACGTGGCAATCTTCCTTCAAGACATTTTCTTTCAGCAAGACTGAAATAATGGATTAGGATATAATTGATCCTGCTTTTTCCCTACTAATAGAGCACTGTAAGTAGTCATTGATAGGTATTGTACAAAATCATCAAGAGGCATTATAATCAGTCATCCTTGGATACTGTGCAAGGTTATCCCGGTGTATTGTGCTAGACCATTCCTGAATTATCACTAGGTAATGTGCTTAGTTATACCTAGGATTTTGCTAAATTGGGAGTATTTGCTGAGTTGCTATTTGAGGTATTGATGGGCCACTTGAGAAATAATGCACAGGCATCATTCTGTCCTTTTGCTTGTCATCCCTGAGAACAGTTGATGAATTATTATTTGGGTATTTTTGTTTTGTTCCCCTTGCTCAATTTTGCAAACGCACTTTATGCATTTGGGTTAAGTCATGCCTTACCATTTTGCTGAGTCATCTCTGACTCTTTTTGCTTGATTGCCAGTTGTGTTTTGACATCAGACATGCTATTTTGCTAAGCCTTTTTGTGTGTTTTTATGAAGCATCATTTGGCTGTTGTACATTATTGCCAACCAGAATTGGCTCTTAATAAGCTGCACCACCATCATCTTTAAATTTTTTTAACGTTTAACTCTGTTAAACTATAGGAGTAATTTTTAGCTGCACACTCCTGAAACCTTTAGATTCTGGATACATCTTTAGTCTCACCCTTTACTGTTTTGGATTGCTTACCTTTGTGCTTTATTGGACTTTTGAGGTTGTGTTTCTGCTGTTTCTTTTACATGGATCATTTTTCTCTAACTCTTCCTATGATTTACTCTTTTCTCCATTCACATTTTTCAACAAACGATCCAAGCTCAAAAAGTCAGTCTCTGATAATCCTATTCAAGATTATATCTCCCCTTGCTACCTATGATATCACCCTGCCTTACTTTACATCAAAACACACATTTTGATCTTCATATTATTTATGAAATTGGTAGTAACACATCCTTATAGACGTAAGCATCGAGCACATATTTATTAACTGAAGCACTGCTGTTGCTTGAAAGAATAGGTACTCAAACTTGCTTTCCCATTAAAAATGTTTAGAATGTTGTCAGTCTTGTACGACCCAGTGGAGGTATCAAATACTGTCTCATGAGCAGGTCTCCACATCTCATATCTTTAGTTCAAAGACTGAAAAAAAAAAAAAAGCAGACAGATGTGTCCCTAGTTCCATGAGTAATGCAGTCCACCAGTCTTGGCAGAAAAGGGAGATTTCAGGTCTTCCTGAGCAAAGAGCAAAGGTGAGGGGACCGTAATTTCAGAAACAGGGATGTGGGCCAGCAAGAAAATTGAATAACTTCTTTTCACTTTCATTTATTCAACAAATATTTATTGAGAGCTGACCATAGTCCAAGATCTACAGAAAGTGAGATACTGCAGAAACTTGGCAAATAAAAGCCCTCCTTTTATAAACCTTTCATTTAGGGAAGAAAGCTGCAAGTGTGTGTTACAGTCTACGTTATGATCCACAGATAAGCGAATCATACAGAATAAATACACTTCGGTTATTTTTGGCATGTTTTCTGTGCATGCTGTAATATATTAATTATAATAGGAAAAAATGTAGCACCCTGTTACTCATTCATGAAGCAAATATTGAGCCATTTTCAATGTAGCCTTGATTATAATAATTTCATAGATGTACCCTTATTGAAGGATTTAATTCTTGTATGTTCTATAATCACAGCATAAACTTTTGAGTGTTAATTTCAAAAGGAACACAGATTATCTAATATCTATTACACATTACATGTAGATTTTATTCTCCCACAAACCAGTCCTGCAACATAAACTTTTCTACATGTATTCACTTTTTGATTTTTAACCTATTAGTCATAATCTTTTAACTTTATTTTCTTTGTATATAAAATATGTGTGTAGAACTAGATATTCAGCATCTTTTTATGAGTTTTAACTCCTTTTCAATTCAATAAAAGAAACTAATGAAATAAAAGAACAGATTAAGCAAAGTGGCTATATTCCACACAAGAAGCAAATATGGTCTACCATTCTTACTTCTGTAGGATTACAATGGCACTAAAGGTCTTAAACTGGTATAACTAGTCCATGCAGTAAAGTCCACTTTTACATCATCTTAAAAATTTGGCTAACTAGACTTGCAGTTTGGAGTGCTTGTTTCTGAGACAATAAGGTAGATAGAACAGGAAAGTCACTGTCTAGACAATTCCAAGATGACCAATTACTTTCTAACACATTCTATATATTTTTAGTGCTTAGATTCCTTTAAATATACAAAAATAAGTTGATCTCTCATGGGTTAAAATCTTGTTCCATACACAGTGTTTTTCTTGAGTGTGTGTCAGTTTATTTTGTTGACTTCAAATTCCCCAATCTTTCAGAAAAATTCATTATGTTTTCCTAGGCTCAGAGGCCTACACAAAACACCTTGAATCTGATAAGGATCTTCCTGCATGAAATGAATGTAGCTATAGTCAAACACCTTGGGGAAAAGCATCAACTGTGATTTAGAAATTCACATCTTTCAGATACAGGCATCCACAGCCAATCGGTGATGGAGCTTGGGAACCCTTACTGAAGAATAGGAGGAAGTATTTCCGGCATCTAAGGGGATAAGAACTCCATAGGAAGACCAACACTGTCTACTAATGTGGACCTTCATGGCTCTCAGAGACTAAACCACTAACCAAACAACATACCCAGCCAGAATTTAGGCCTCTCTGCATATATGTAGTAGATATGCAGTTTGGTCTTCATTAGGTCCTGAACAACTAGAACATGGGCTGTCTCAAAAGCTGATGCCTGTATGTTGGATATATTCTTCTATCTGTGCTGCCATGTCTGGACTCAGTGGGAGAGGAAATGTCTAGCCTGACAGAGACTTAAAGTGTTAGGGTCTAGGGATACCCAAGGGGCACCCACCAGCTCAGAAGAGAAAGGGAGGGAGAGGGGGAAAGGATTGTGAGAGAGATAAACCAAGAGTGGGCAGTGACAGACATATAAAGTGAATAAGGAAAAACAATAATAAAAATCATTTTGTATTAGATTTTTCTTTATTTGCATTTCAAATGTTATCTCCTTTCCTGGTTTCCCCTCGGAAAAACCCCCTGTCCCCTCTCCCCTCTTGCTGCTCACCAACCCACACAATCCTGTTTCCTGGCCCTGGCATTCCCATATACTGGGGCATAAAACCTTCACAGGACCAAGGACCTCTCTTCCCATTGATGACTGACTAGGCCATCCTCTGCTACATATGCAGCTAGAGCCATGAGTACCACCCACCATGTGTTTTTTTTTTTTTTTTTTTTTTTTTTTTTTTTTTTTTGGTTGATGGTTTAGTCCCAGGAAGTTCTGGGGGTACTAGTTAGTTCATATTGCTGTTCCTCCTGTAGGGCTGTAACCACCTTCAGCTCCTTGGGTCCTTTCTCTAGCTCCTTCATTGGGGACCCTGTACTCTGTCCAGTAGATGGCTTCAGCATACACTTCTGTATTTTTCAGTCACTAGCAGAGCCTCTCAGAAGACAGCTCTATCAGGCTTCTGTCAGCAAGCTCTTGTTGGCATCCACAATAGTGTCTGGGTTTGGTGGTTGTATATGGGAAGGATCCCAGATGGAGGAGTCTCTGGATGGTCAGTCCTTCAATTTCTGCTTCACACTTTGTCTCTGTAACTTCTTCCATAGGTATTTGTTCCCCCTTGTAAGAAGGATTGAAGTACCCACACTTTGGTCTTCCTTCTTCTTGAGTTTTAGTTTGGTGGTTCCTCAGAAAATTGGACATAGAACTACCAGAGGATCCAGTAATACCACTCCTGGGCATATACCCAGAAGATGCTCCAACATGTAATAAGGACACATGCCCCACTATGTTCATAGCAGCCTTATTTATAATAGCCAGAAACTTGAAAGAACCCAGATGTTCCTCAACAGAGGAATGGATACAGAAAATGTGGTACATTTACACAATGGAGTGTTACACAGCTATTATAAACAATGAATTTTAGAAATTCTTAGAAAAATTAATAGTCTGGAGGATATCATCCTGAGTGAGGCAACCCAATCACAAAAGAACACACATGATATGTACTCACTGGTAAGTGGATATTAGTCCAGAAGCTCAAAATACCCAAGATACAATTCACAAAAATAAATTTAAAAAAAAATTCATGTCTTTGAGAATCATGATTTAGGACTGAGTAGAAAAAAATTTGCCTTTTTTATCTCTATGAGATAAAAACTGATCACATATTTTACCAAGAAGTTTCACCTTAAAAGACTTACATGATATTTTTAAAATCTGGGATTATGATATAGATATTCTTCAAATCAACCCATATTATCTGGAGAGTGAGTGGTTCTTGCATGTTATTAAAAATACATCTGTTATATGGAGGGAAATAACTAAGGATTTCTCCCCCATCTCCAGACCTAGATAGAGAGATCATCTTTAAGGTATTACTATAAGTTTCTATGCTGTTTATTACACATAAAAATACGTATAAGGATATCCACATGCATCCATTGGATAAATAGACTAGTTTCACAGCAAGGGTACAATCTAGTCTTTCTTTAGTATGTGTTCTTTTCGTTCATCTTTGTAAAGTATTTGTCTGTTCCTCAGCACTTTGAAATGAATGGTCTACTTTGACTCTGGGAGAGCCCAATATGTAGACAGTAACCTATACCCCAGGATAGGATTCAACTGGCTAGCAACCCTCAAATTTTAATGTTTTATTTAGAATGTTATATCATTTTAGAAGAGGAAACACAGTTGACAGGTAAACTAAACAGGGCTGTCAGAGATTTAACCACAATGGCAATAAGACTGTACCCATTTTCATTACACGCTTTATATAAATGTTGTTTATTTATTCAAAGAAATTGGCATTTGAAATACCAAGGCAGTATTACATACTCAAATATATTTGTGCAAGTCATTGCATCATTGACAAATATCTAAAGTCCAAACAGGTTAAATAGATCTTTCCTTCCGAGGTTTAAAAGACTTTTGGAGCACACAATTTCACTGATTTATTGCTAAATCATTAGAAACAATCAGCATCATACTACAGAGGTTTAGTTTCCTAACGATCTTTACCTAAGAAGCTCATAAATTGCCTGTTTTCTTTGTGGCTTACTTTACAAATGGCTTGCTATATTTTGTTGGTTTGTTTGGTTGTTGTGTCTTGGTTTTCCTGTCCTGTCTCTCCATCTTGTAGCATAGAATTGGGGACCAAACTGGAGACTAAGTGCATATAAAGAAGAAACAAACAAGCAAACAAACAAATGGTGGCATATAACAGAAAATATTATCTTGACTCTCAAAAATATCATCTTATTCCTCACAAGGATTATGCTCTTTTGGCTGCCTCTGCCTCCAAGATTTTCACCCTCCCTGACTTTGTAGTGTTAATACCTGCATAATCTTCCCTCAGTTCACTAACAGATGCATCCTTCACAAATACACATAATTAAAGTAAAAGAATAACCACTGCATTATTTTAAATTTTCTGTATATGTAGATATTTATATGAATACATTATTTAATTGGTAAAATACATAGGGTGTTATCATTAATATAAATGTAAACATAAAAATATAAAATAAATGTAAAAGTTTATTATTCAGAACTCTTATTATTTACTCTTTTATGATTAAATCCTTTTTGTTTGTTTGTTTGTTTCGAGACAGAGTTTCTCTGTGTAGCCCTGGCTGTCCTGGAACTCACTTTGTAGACCAGGCTGGCCTCTTACTCAGAAATCTGCTGCCTCTGCCTCTGCCTCTCAAGTGCTGGGATCAAAGGCATATGCCACCACTGCCCGGCTTATGACTAAATCTTATACCATGGTGCACATGCATATTGATTACCCTCACCCTTGTCTCTTTTCCATCTCGCTACTGCCCTTGTCCACCACACCATCTCCATTAAAAAATCATCTCTGTTTTCAATTCTATTTGTCTTCTTTTGTATTCTGCTGCTTTTAATATTGGGGATAGGTTGTATGTAATTCAGTTGGCCAAAAGGGCTGCATAGAAACCCCCAATAAGTCAGGTTTTTGTCAAGCCTATGGGCTGTTCTTCACAAACTGATGGTAAGGCCATATTTCTAAGCACAACACCAACACCACTCTTTGAACATGGAGAAGCCAAGCTGGTACCTAGCTAGAGCCATTACCACTAGGTGTTCTACACATTACCAAAGGAGAAAGGTAAACACCAAACAATCCAACTACAAACTGTTCAATCTACAATGATGAGACACATGAAAGGTACACTAACTTCTCAAAGCTTGTGGAAGTAGCCAACCAATATCTGATTGAATCTAGAGTCCAAGTCATGAGAGGGAACACATCTTCAACACTCCTAGAGTGGCCAAAACCTGAGACTAGATCTGTGCAAGATACAGCCCCAGAACTGAGAGGAGAAGTAGACACAAACTCCATACCTAGCCAAGAAGCTATCTCCTATTGATAAGTACTTGCAAATAAAATTTTAGTTTCCTCCAACAGAGACTCACTGAGAGTACAAACCATTTTGAAGGGCAAGACCTATATCCAACAGTAATTGTGCAACTCAAAATGAAATCAGTGGCATCTTTGGAGGTTCTTTGTCCCATAACATTTTGTCAGGGCCGTTTTATTTTAAATCTTACAGGTCTTTTGTGTATGTATTATGTTTCCTGATTTTATATTTCTATGGTATTCCTGTGTGTGCAAACATGTGTGCCTCTGCATCTATATGTGTTTTTATGCTTTACTTTGGCTGTTTTTCTTCTGTTTATATATCTTATCACATTCCAGTTTGTTTGTGCCTGTTTGTTTTCTAAGAAGAGACAGAAAGCATGCGGATTCAGATGGGAGGGAAGGCAGGGAGATACTGGAGAAATTGGAGAGGAAAAAAAACAACTAGAATATATATATAAAAAAATCTAATTAAATAAAAGAAAAATAGAAGGGAAAATTTAGCTGTATTGCTTTTTTTAAACTTTGCCCACTTAATATTAAAAGCATAAACAAACAAAGAAAATCCAATACTGATGTTTAAGTGAGTAATTTAAATAAGATTTTTGAGGAAATACAGATCTAAGTCTTAAATCTTTTGCAAAAATATTTTAGTAACAGACACCATCAATAGTTATGTGGCTTTGCATACACAATACTGTTTCTGCCTTTTGATTCTCTTGAAAGTCAACTGTGCTTAACAGCAGCCTCAGAATCAGTACCTTCTCTTGCTGCCTGATAGTCTGACAGTTTAGATTCTCATACCTCTTGCAAGCCATTATGCCAGTATTGTGAGGGTGGATTCCCCTTAAGATCAAATCAAAACTTGTTTCAAAGCTAATACATCTTCAGGTGCAGCTGCAGTCATAACCTGGAGTCATCTCCCTGTTACTCCTTTGCTCATAGGTTTTGCTGGAAGGATGGAAAACACTGCTGAGTAGAGCAGCTTTGTGAATGTCTGGATTTCTAGAAATTGTGATTCCATTACCATAGCATCACTAAATAAGTTCTCTTTGATAAGTTAGTGAATATCAACTATTTATACCCAGTCTCATGATTATCAGTTTGTAAGTATCATCAATTAGGTAAATCTTCCTTGATAAGATAATCTCTCCAAACCTTCAAACTCACTCAGTGTAAAGCTACTCTTAGCTTTTGAGAGTGGGAAGAAAACTGAGAGAAAATTGATTTTTCAGATATTGATGGCAGACTTGGGAAGTGAGCTAAGAAGCCCTGGGCAGCACAATTATGGCACCTTTATAAGTTTTATTTTCTCCTAGTAGCTTTGTGTTCGCTATGAATAACTCTACATCAGAGTTGTTAGTTGCACTGTGCTAATAACAGTTGGCAATGTTATCATTTTATTAATTAATAGTAGCATGTAAATATTTCAAAATATTAAGTCCCATCATTTAAAAAAAGACAATTACAAACAAGCGAAAAATGTACTAATACAACCAAATAAAAAGCATACCTTTAAAACTATTTAAAGAAAATAATATTTATCTGATTGCAAGCCTAAACATTGAACCGTTTTTAAGTATATGATATCATAAAAACAGAAACAAATGCCTCAAGTAATCATATAGTCAGTAATGAGCGTTAGGAAACTTCTTGTGACTTGTGACTTAACTTTCCATGATACCTCATAAACACCACACACACACACACACACACACACACACACACACACACACACACATTTCATAAACACACAGTAGATATAATAAAGATCCTGGTATGTTGTTTTTTTGCATTGCTTTTAAGTATCCTGTGAGATAATTGTTGTGCATTGTACTTTTTCATTAGTTAATTTATTTATGCACTCTACATACCAATTGCAGCCTCATCCTCTAGGTCCCCCACTTACGTAACTCCTCCTCCAATATCCCCTCGCTTCCTCCTCTGAGAAGGAGAAGGGTCCCTTGAGAATTGTATTTTTGTCTCAGCATGTATTTAAGCAGTTCTTACAGTTTTATGTTTAAATTATTTCAGAGAATTTTTGCTATTAGTCATAATATAGTAATAAATGACCTTATTTGCTTGATTTGCAAAAAGCTTACAAATGTTTTCATGAGCTTTGGTGTCAGAACTGTAACATAAGAAATGAAAACTAGAGGGGAAAGGGTTTCTTATACGAATTTGCAAGTGTATTTGGGAGGTGATGCCAGGAAGGTGGACGGAGGAGTGACAGAAGTAAAGGGAACAGGAAACCATGGACGCTTCTGAAGTTTTAAGTGTGCTTAGGTTAACAGTTCTGCTCTCAGTTCATGTGGGACTCATATGCATTCCAGTCAATTATTTTAATCCTCTGAGACAATTCTTTCCTGAGCTCAAAAAGGTTCCAAATATGCCTCTGTGTCTCAGGTGCTATTAGACAGCAGAGCATCTAATAAAATTAAGACTATATTGAGAGTATGTTAAAAGTTTAAGGGACAGCATTCATTTCAGTCTCCTAGTTATGAATACTGCCTGGAGTATGTTATTTTAAATGGAATCATTTATTATTGTATACCTTTAAATGAATCATGCCTTCGACTTGACATTTTAGCAAGAAGCTGGAATGGGAACTTGGTTAATTGGTTCATTCTGCCATAGGAACACGTATACTGATTAGAACACAGACTCTGCAAATACTGGTAAGGTAGAAAACAGCTCTCCAAAGTGCTGTCCCACTTAACTCTAGTCATAGTTATATGCAGAATAGCTATGCCTCAAAACATTGCTCCTCATATTCATTCATTTGTATTTAATGCAAGGCAACAATTATCCAGGTAATTATTTTCCTATTCTTTCCATGTTTTGGCTGGTACACTAAAAAAATGTAAGTAGACTAAATGGAGACACATCATAGCAAATGTTTTTGTTTGCCCAACCTATAAGTTATGAACACTCTGATGCTCATTAATTTTCTGGCCATGAAAAACATTACTTATTTCTCTGAAACTTACTATTTTCTAAAGTAGACATGATAACAATAATGTCTGTTTTTTAAAGTGACTATAAAATGTAGTTATGCAAATATCTATAAGGTACCAATATTCCTTATGCATATTTTATGGCCAATAATAATCATTATAGTTTATATAAACTAGTAATTTCTACTAAGGAATAGGAAGCAGAATATCATCAGAATTTCACAGTAAGAAAGGCTAAAGTCCTAAAAACAGATCTGGTGCTTAAAGTGGTAATGAATTAATTAAAGGACCCCTAGACAGTTGCTAAAACACTATCTGTGTGCAGATTGGGAGCAGAGGTCCCATTTCAAACAATCAAAAGAGTACACTGAGTAGGAAAGACTTACACTAGCTTTGTCCATTTGGCTAAGAGCTTATATTAAACAGAAAGAGCACAGGAAAGGTGAATTAACCTTTGTGGTTATCCTAGTAGAGCTAGGACTCCACCAGAGTTCAAGAATCTCTATATGTGGAACTCCAAAACTAGCCTCAGGTGTCCCCAGGACTGTTATACCTACTTTCTGCCTTGAACTGTGAGCCATAACATCTATTTACCTGCTTCTGAGGATTTTTGTTTTTGAACTAAGACAGGCTTCTGAATTCTTCAGTTTTTTTTTTTTTAGTTAATCCACATATACCATAGATTTCTCAGATGCCATTAACCCAAGATGAAATTTTCCTCTATATAATTTGTCCTCTTATATCAATATTTGCATTTATATCAACTATATCTATAATGTAGCATTTATGTTTATTTTGTTTACATTTAATATATTGGTTGACAATTACCTGCATATACAGTTTTATAAAAGTATGATGAAGGTTAGGGATATGGTTCAATGGGTAAAAGAGATTACCATGCAAGTCTGAGGATCAGAGTTCAGATTACAAGCATCCATGTAAAATTCTGGTAACAGTGGCAACTAATTTGTAATCCCAGCATGTAAGAAGGAGAGATCTCAGAGCAATCTATGCAGAGTAGGCTAATCCAAAGGTACACACTGGATTGTAGTGAGATACTCTTCCTCAACATGTGAGGCAGAAAGTAATTGTAATGAACAGTTGACATAAACATTGAGCCTACAAACACATGTACACTCATGTGAATTAGCAGTCCCTCATCCATATGTGCCCTCAAATTCACATATGAATATATACACAGACATAAAACATACAGAAATATAAGGGGAGGAAGCTAGAGGGGAGCTTTTAAATTCCTGTGTTTAGCTGAGAGTGCAGCATTGTGCAGCAGCATAGTGGTCATGTGGGAATAAATCTACAATAGTAGCATCGAAAAGTACAATTCCTGCTAAGTATGATGACACACACCTGTAATCACACTGCTCAAAGGTTGAAGCAGGAAAGTTATGAGTTAGAGGCTCATGTGGGCTATGCAAAGAGACCTTGTCTCAAAATTCAAAAAAGCCAAGTATAATACAATCATCTATATAACATGACAAAAGAATGTATGTACAAAGATGTACAATAGTTGAGAGTGATAACAAATGTCTGTTGTTTTATGTACTGATTTTGCAATACTTTATTGTTATTTTGAGTCTAATCCTACTACTCACTAAAGTTACTTAAAGCAGCATGCCATATTAAAGTGTTACAGTGAATGAAGTAAAAACATTCTTGCCTATAGCAGTTATTGATCATATCAAGTGATTGATCTAAATCATCCCTGGTGTTTGTAGAACAATGGGGATTGATGACACATTTTAATAATGCATGCCTCTTATCAAGAAACGTGTGATTATCTATTATTTGTCTACCTATCTTTGTATGTCTCTTTCTGAAGAAACAATATGGCATCTTTCTGAAATACATTATCAAAGTTTCATTATTTATATGGTACATTAGTTACAGAAGTTGCCTCAACTTTTTCCATGTTTCTTTAATCACCAAGGATGAAGAAATGATTAGGTGCATGTTGTAAGTTTGGGTTTTCATAACCATATGTGGTGGTCTTAGGATTTCTCTCAAAGACTAGCCCAAGCTGAAGAGTTAGAGGCTGTGTGGATCAAAGACAAGATAGCCCAGCTGACATAATACTAAACAAGACAAGTTTGACCCAGCTCAGAGCAGTGGAAAGAAGTCAAGAACCTGAAAATAAAAGTAAATACTCATTGTGCTTATTAGAAGTTTTAGAAACTTAATGCATAACATTACTATGGCAAAGATTGCTGATTATTGCATGTGTGTGTGCATGCATGTTTGTGTGTGTGTGTGTGTGTGTGCATGCGTGTGTGTGTGTGTGTGTGTGTGTGTGTGTGTGTGTGTGTGAAATCTTTAATAAAAAGATTGAAATAAAGGTATGGTTGTAAATTAGGACCTATAATTCAAACAAAACATAAAACATAGCTTAACACAATGGGCTTTGAGAAGTTCATAGTATAATATGTAAGTGCAAACAATAAACACATATTTGAATATATAACACCTACATATGCATATTCTAATTATATTTAAAGCATTTAAAGAAATTGTTCAAGAGGCAGGGGGATATATGAGTTCAATGTTAGCCTGTTCTACAGAGTAAGTTCCAGGACAGCCAGAGTTACAAAAAAAAAAAGTGAAAGAGAGAGAGAGAGAGAGAGAGAGAGAGAGAAGGAAATTGTTCAGAACAAACTGAAAAGACTAACTTCCCAACACCTATGCTATGATTTAGATTCACCTGGTCTGCCTCCAAGACTTTGTTTTAATATTTCTGTGAGAGTGTCTTTCAACATAGATTTGTTCATACCTCAAAAGCTTATGCGCTTGTTGTATGTAAGTTGATTCACAAAGTGTTTCATAAAATCTCAGAGATGTAATTTATACAGCAATCATGAAATAAAGCACCAAAGTGACTTTGGCTCCATTTCCTAGGAACTGAGAATTAAAATTGGTAATCTAGATAAATGCAAACTAAGACAAAATCCCTTTTAGCAATGATATACCCATTTGGATAATCAACAATATAGTGAGTCCTGTGGATATTTCAGTATGCATAGGCATTCTGATGATGGGAGAGGAATAACCATTTTATCAGTAAGCTTCATAGGAACTGGCCAAACTAAGTAATGGAATGCTTGATTGTAGTGCTGTCAGAGCCTTAAGAACAGCTTTTCTTCTCTGGAAGCCTAAGCATGTGGGTAATGCAAACAATGAAAGGTCTTGCAGCAGAGAATGTATTCCTGATCAGAAAAATATCATCCTGGAATTCTACAAATAAGGGGAATGTCCCCCTCCCCCACCCCCTCCCCTCCGTACTCCCAGGACAACTGAGGTATCCAACCTAAAGGAAAATTTTCATCAGCTTTGCTGAATGAGACGTCCTCCTACTGCTGAGTCCCCAAAGGAAAGAAAATATTTTCTGTTCTAGAAGCGGCCAGCCATGCAGCAGTGCGCAGGAGCCCTCACACGACTCACTGTTCTTTCAACTCTAATCTCTTTTCACAGTGACAAATGAATCACAGAAATCAATCTCAAGTCTGACTCTGAAAAATTTTTCCAGAGGACTTTTTTTTTTTTTTTAAAGGTGAAGATGTGTAACTTAAGACTTCACAATAAGAGACAGACGAAGTGAATGTGTACTTTTGCTGAAGCCAAATGTGTCGTGATGAGGTTTGGGACTATCTGGGATTGTGGAGAAATCTGTGAATCCAGAGCTAGAACTCATCAGAGTCTGAATCATAAATCCCTTAGCCCTTTAGCTACGTGATTTCTCATTTGGGCAACTTCTTCAAGACTTTATTTCCTCGCTTAACAAAGAAAAGAATGTTCACATATGATTTTGGTTTGCCTTGCGGTTTATGTTTTTTTTTTCTTCACATTCTAACAAAGGCATTGATCAGATGTCAAATAGTCACCACTTAATACCACAGTCAGTTTACATTATATGACTTGGTAATATCAAATGGTGTATTTTCTGCACCAATTTGTTTATCATAGTCTCCCTAATTAAATGATTTCTTCCCCCCCCCCCAAAAAAAAACCCATTGCTTTCTATTTTAGTACATTCTTTAGCTCTGAACACACTGAAGCTATTCTGCTCATAGAACAAACTCACTAATTATAATAACGGACAATTCAGCTTATTGTAAAGAAGAAGATATTGAAGTATTTGTGGGGATGAAAGACACTGCAGAAATTATATCAATACAAGAGCAATCGAAATATACACTGACACTACTCCACACGTGAATAAAGTTCTATATGTCTGTGGCTCTTTCTCACATAGAACCCGTAGGACATGGGGTCCTATGTGAGAAACAGGTGACACTGTGTAACACTGGGTATCAGCGAAACCTTGGCTCTGATCTGTCTTATTAGATGAAATTGCTGTCAGGTAAGCAAGCCTCTTAGTGGTTGCTGAGCTCCTGTTGCTACTCATTAGGAAATTCTAGAGCCACAAGCATGATAGAAGCACAGAGATTTATTGAAGTTCATTTTATGCTTAGCAAAATACTATTATTAGTCTGAATTGACAAAGTTTGCCTTGTATTAAATTATCTGCCCTTTTAAAAGACACATAATTGAGGACACAGAAAAGAATCAGTAGGGTTCTCTCTCAGATAACAAACCTCTGAGAGGTGCCTAGGACCTCTGTGATACGGTTCAAGGCAAGTACATCCCGGAGCTAAGTTGTGATGGACCCTTGTTAAACGGAAAGAATAATAAATGTGAAATGTATGGTCTTGTAGTTAACTTCTTGGACTTACAACAAGATTGAATGCTGGCTCTATTATCTTTAATTTCATTTTTTCATTCTTAGCACAGAAATCTGTATATGCGTGTATATATCTGCAAATTTTATTTATGTTTTATGATTATACAACTGTAAAATTATTCTACATCTGCCAACATAAAATTAGTTTTAAAACAAAATCCCTGGATAATAATATAGATAGTTACTCTATATTACTCTATACTATATACTCTCTATATACTCTAGTTACTCTAGTTGTTCTTATGATTTAGAAAGGAATAACAAATAAAATTATGAGAAAGTATAATTTTAAAACCCATTTTACCAAATGAATAAAAGCTGTCTTTTAAAGATATGATAATTAATAAAAAAATGTGCCATATCACTAAAGGGTTCTTTTTCAAGCCCTATGGGCAGTTTTTAGTAGATACATTGCTAAAAAAAATAATCTTTTGAACAGGCCTTAGCTTATTTATATAGCACCATCTTCTGGTAAGTGTTAAGAAAAGCAGCTGATTTTATATTTTAAAAAAAAAGTCATTGAAATCATTTAAAGGATGTAATGAAAAATTGATCTTTTGTTACAAATGCCTGGAATTGCATTTTATAGGGAATTTTTGTTAACATTTTATTGTTATATAAATTTGCTACTTGTTAACCTTGGTTTGTAAAAAAAAAAACTATTAAATTATTTCAAATCGCACATATTCAATTAACCAAACATATAAGATAAAACTGTAGAGAATATATGACTTTATATATGGTATGTAACGTCATATAAATATATACATATAGATTTCATGCATATATAAAATTATATATGCTCATATTACTCATATGTCTATGTATGTGTACATATATGTATATATAATATGAATTTTTATGCATTAAGACCAATACTATAGAATGTAGTCAGTATCAATAGTAACAGAAAAGCAATAAATCAATGTAAACCACTTTTCTGAATATATCTTTTTAAAAATTCATAAGTTTTTTGAGAATTTTGTGATATATGTTTTGATAATATCCATGCCCTCTAAATCTCCTCCCAGATCTAACACCCTTCCTTATCCACTCAACTTTATGGGTTATTTTCTTTTATTTTTAACCTATCAAGGCAAATTGTGCAGCCCAAAATTCTTCAATGTGTAGTTCACTTACCAGTAGCTTAATACTTAAAGAAGACTGACTTTTTCTTTACCAGCAGCTATCAGTTTCCCGCAAATCCTGGCAGTGGGATTCCATATCCACCTCCCCTGTTCTTACTTTTATCAGGTAATATGGTCTAACTTAAGGCATGTATACATCTTGAGCATATGGTGTCGTAAGCTCATGTGTGCAGTTGCCCTGTTGTGCTCAGAAAGTGTCATTTCCTAGAATTCGTCCTCTTTTCACTCTCTTCCACACTCATCTGAGAGCCCTGGGAGGGTTGGGTTAATATTTTCTCCCAGTGTAGTTGAACTCATGACCCGTCCAGCAGGTTCAGTTATTCGAGGGTCTCAAGGGGACCTTCTCCTAAGAACCAAATGGGGGATAAAGAGAGACGAGAACCTTGTGCAATGAACGACACACGGAAGCAGTCTGAGTAGCATCAAGGTCCCAGTGTATTAGCAAGTCTCAGGGTTTAAATGCACAAGCAAAAGGGGAAGTACTTCTCAGCAGGAGGAATGGGGCAGCAGAAATTTTTCTTTTGGTGACTACATGGGGAAACAGGAACTTGGTGGTATCAGGGTACATCTTGAGGTCAGGACATCCAGCACTGACTTAGGGCTGGAACAATCTGTGGTTGTTCTCATAGTGGTGCGTCGGTGGCCCTCTTTTGACCCCCTTTTCTTCTCGGGGGTAGAGGCCCAATTCAGAGATCAGGACAATAGTGTTGTCTTAATAGCTCCCAACATCCTCAGAAGTTTGAACCTTACTATACCAATTTACAGTTATGTCATTTCCCCCATAGACATTCACAAGCCAACCTGATGTAGAAAATGTCTTGTTAAAATTCTGTTCATAGGAGATGTTAGATTGTGTCAAGTTGAAAATTAAAAAAAGCCAGCACAAACAGAAAAATTTAACTTTAATTTTGCTACGAAGTATTACAGAGTATTGTACAATGTGTTTTGACCATGTTCACCCACCTACCACAATCCTTCCCAAAATCTACTCCTCTCTGACCTTAGCCACTCAAGTCTGTGACTTCTCTTACCTTTATAAACTTTCAGAACCAATTTATGCTTTGTGAATATATTTTAATATGTAGTCTTCCACTGAGGCATGTTTAACTTAAAAGGAGCTTCACTCAGGAAAGACTGTTTTCCCCAACCCCCACTCAATAGCTAACAAGTGGAAATTGCCACACAGTTAGGGTTGGGATTATGTGTTCAACTATCTTCAACAAGCTGGGGCTTGGCCTGACCTGGGTTTGTGCAGGTTTTGTGCATATTGCTGTAACTGCTGGCATGTCATATGTGCAGTTGCTCTGCTGTGTCCAGAAAACAGTATTTCTACGTTGTCTTCTATCACTTCTGGCTCTAAAGTGTGCTTCAGCCCTCTTATGCAATGATCCCTTAGCCTTAGAGGCAGGTACAGTATATATTGTCCCAGTAGAAATGAGTATTGTGTAGTCTGTTATTGTATACACCTCAGCCAGTTGAGAGTCTTTCATTTCATACAATGTACTGCAAATTGAGGTTTCTCATATGAGGGTTAAGAAATGTATTTATCTATAGGTATAAAAACAGGTTATAAAGATTTAGTTAAATTATCTTGTCCATTTACAAAAATAGTTGATAAATAGTAAATAAATTATTAAAATGCTAAATAGCCAAAAAAAAAAAGGTATTGAGTTTCTGCCAGGACCTAGGACCTGTTTAGTCATAGGTTTATAACCTGATAATTTTACCAGATACGTGTGCTGTTTAGTCTAAGTTCTTGGCTTGATAATTTTATGTAATTTATATTTAAACTTGTGGAAATGGACTTGAATTCAATCAGAAAATGATGTTACTCCCATCATGTTCACACCACTATTGTGTATCTGGACATGTCTCACCAGAATCATCATTGTTGTAGCTTGTAGGTTTTGTAGCTGAGTATGATTCTCCTTTGCTAGCTTACACAACACCAATCAGCATTATGACGCCAAGCCAGTAAGAATGAAGCTTCCAGACAGTAACATAGACTATATTTTACTGTATTCTATAACTTAAGTATGTGGTTTATTCAGCAAAAGTACCTCTTTGTAAAGTTCTAAAGACTAAGAGTAATGGCAATAGCCTGTAATGTTCAAGGAGTCTATGGGACCTCACTGCCCAACAACTCCCAAAGAAGCTATTCATTTATGGCATATTGGCTACTGCATAGGTGGAAATGTGTAGAGAACATGATATATCCCAAAATCCATTATCAATGGTGAGTAAGTATGAAAGAAACATAAATATAAAGAAAAGGTGGTGCATGGAGATGAATATACTGGCTGTACATAGCATAACTAAAAGGGATAAATTTAGAGAATTTGAAGATAAAGAAATAATTTTGTGGAGCTGGAGTGATTGCTCAGCAGTTAAGAGCACTGACTGCTCTTCCAGAGATCCCGAGTTCAAGTCCCAGCAACCACATGGTGGCTCATTACCATCTGTAATGAGATCTGATGCCCTCTTCTGGTGTGTCTAAAGACAACTACAGTGTACTTATGTATGATAAATAAATAATTTTTTTAAAAAAATGAACATTGACTGCTCTTCTAGACGTTCTGAGTTGAATCCCAAGCAACCACATATTGACTCACAACCATCTGCAATGGAATCCAAAGCCCTCTTCTGGTATATCTGAAGGCAGCAACAGTGTACTCAAATATAGTAAAACATAAATAAATCTTTAAAAAAGGAAAAATTTTGTAAGTCAACCGTAAGATGAAGTGTTTCCCAGTTGTCAAAGAAAGATCATGAAAAACAAAAAGAATGATGCTAAAAGTAATTTAAGATAGATGTAAATCGTATTGTAAAACAAAATAAAATTCTAAATATTTTGATAAAAATAGTATTATTGCCTTATGAATAATACCTATGTAAAACATTGATTTATGATACCACAATGAATGGAGGAATATATTTTAAAAATATAATCAATAGATTTAAGTTCCACAATTTTGTAGAGGAAAAAGAAAAAGGAGGAAAATATGAGGATGTGGAGAGAAGGGGTATGAAATAGAAAAAGACAGAAGTAGAGTATATTAGATCTTTAACAGATAATGTCACCATCTATAGATAGACTAATAATTCTCTAGGGTCTATGCAGAGTAAGTCTATCTTACAATATGCTCTTAATTAGTTATTCTACAGCCAAGACTTGAGAAAAACAATCCTTTCTTCCCAAGATTGATTAGGGTTTTCTGAGACCTTCAGATAAGGACAAAGATGGAGTATAGACAAATCCATAACTTTCTTGTATACTGATTGATATGTTTGTATATGTTTTGTATATCTGATCTTTAACCTACCTATACCATTTTAGCACTGAGTAGCACTTAGAAGTCAGGTTTACATCAATTGTGTTGTATACTAGAAGCACATATTAATGAAGAGGTTAGAAGGTGCAGAATTGGTGAGGCAGAAAATGCCAGTATCTAATAGAAGTGCACAACTATATGCATAAGAACTAATGAACTCATTTTACACATCAAGATGGATGTGTATGGGTTAACAGTTGGCCTGTTGGTGTGCCCCCGTAGAGAAACCATGACAAATTTACAACTTCCTTGAAAAGTCTATGAACACCATTCTGATTTTATCACTGGTAAGCAATAATATTACTAATAAACAGCCTTTCATCATCTACAGTTTCAACATGGATTTGCTTTCTGCTTGGGATATAAAAAGCTTGATATATGTAGCAGAGGATGACCTAGTTGGCCATCAATGAGAGGAGAGGCCCTTGGTCTTGTGAAGATTCTACGTCCCAGTATAGGGGAATGCCAGGGCCAGGAAGTGAGAGTGGGTGGGTTGGGAACCAGGGGAAGGAGTGAGGGTATAGAGGATTTTGGAGAGGAAACTAGGAAAGGGGATAGTTTCTGAAATGTAAATGAAGAAAACGTCTAATTTAAGAAAAAGAAGAAGAAGAAGAAGAAGAAGAAGAAGAAGAAGAAGAAGAGGAGGAGGAGGAGGAGGAGGAGGAGGAGGAGGAGGAGGAGGAGGGATAAGAGGAAGAGGAAGAGGAAGAGGAAGAAGAAGAAAGCAAGCAAGCAAGCTTGAAAAAACTAACTGCTGTGGTTTGTCTTCCAAAAGCCTATATATTGCTGTTTGGTTTCCAGCTTATGGCTCTTAGAAAGGTATGGCCTGGTAAGAGGTAATTAAGCATTTGTGAGCAGCCCTTGGAAAGAGGTCTCTGTCTTTGTACCTTTAGCTCATGGAACACTCGGGAGGGAAGCTTTAGAAAGCCTGGCAACCCTCCTGTAACCCTCTTCTCAAGTGCTTCTTGCTGTTATCACACAACTTTCTACCTTAGCTTTCCACTCATGTTACTATGATGAAGTTGGGCATCACTCCAGATGCAACCACCTCTCTTGAACTTTGAACTTTGAACCTCTCAAACTGTGGGACAAAAACAAGTCTATTTTCCTAACGAATTTCTTGGTCTCAGTATTTTATTAGATCTATACAAAACCGTCTAGAACAATGATTGTAAGGGTTGGTTGAACCGGGCAGAGCAGTGCACGCCTTTAATCCCAGTATTTGGAAGGGAGAGCCAGGAAGATTCCTATGTGTTTGAGGTCAGCCTGGTTTACAAAGTAAGTTACAGGATAGCCATAGCTACATAGTGAGATTCTATATGGGAGAGAGTGTGAGAGTTGGTTAAAGGACTAAAGAGATGGCTCAGCAATCAGGGACATGGGCTGATTTTCTAGTGACTCATGTTCAGTTCTCAATAAATAATTAATAGCTCAAAACTCCAGTTTCAAGGTACCTGCTACCCTCTTCTGGCCAATGTGGACACTACAATCAATGGTACACAGACAAGCATACAGACAAAACACTATAACATAATTGTTTTAAGAAAATGAATGATTGAAAAACTGGACACTTGGGTAGAAATACAGTGCCATTGCTGAAAGAAAGACAATATAAAATTTGAAGAAGGAATACTCAATAGCTAAAATAGTGAGCATTTAGGAATTTGCATAGGATTTACCAGTTTAAAAAAAAAGTAAGCTCGAAAGGCAATATCAAGTGAATTCTATAAAAGCAGAAAAGAGAAATACAGTGATAATGTGCTCTGACACAAAACAACACCTGCTACACATGACAAAACTGCATAGCTTTTTAGTGTGTTTTCATTTTGAAAATAAAACTGGTTATTATCCTTCATGTAAGGAAACAAGGTTAAGGGATATTGAAAATATGCCATAGTGACTGAGTGGAGCAGCATCAGGTAATATCAGAGGTAGAAGCACTTTACCACCAGAGGGATAGAGACAAAGATATTGGAAGCTAAAAATAGAATTAAATATATAAATGAAAATAAAACAAGAAAAGTGTCCATTATGCATTTAAGAGATAGAAAGTTAACCTTTAGGAATTACAGTAGGGAGAAAATGGAAAGCCTTATGACACTACCTCTTGTCTCTCTAAAAAACAAAGTATAAATGGTTCAATGGTATGATAACACAGTACAGTATTTGATGTACAGCTTTTATTCCCCAAGTATCTGTAATGTGCTCAAGACTGCTTAAGTGAATCAATTTTACTAAAATAAATCTCTGCGTAACTAGACACTGGCGCTAAAATGATTGTTTTTCTTTGGGATCTAACTTAGTTTTCTTTGTCTTGTATCCCTGGAAGTGATTTGAAATGTTATCCATAAGATCCATGCCATAGGACTCTATTATAAACCAAGTCTTGGTAAAATGAGATCCTTTTGGTATTTCAAGTAATAAATCCCTTTGGATAGGGTCAACACTACTTTGACTTTATCCTAAATTCTATATTCCAAAAAATAGTAGTATACGGCTATAACCTCGCATAGGAAATATATGAAAGTAAAACCTCCAAAAAAATGGTTCAAATATAATACCTAAGATGTATTTTCAATATCACCATATAATGTTACAAATTTCTATTGTGTGAGTGCAAACCACTGTCTCATGAGATCTATGTACCAAATAAGAGCTGCCAAGCAAGCTGAATTCAAAGCCAATTTCTAATTCGTTACTTTATAGGGAGCTTTGAAATATGCTCATTTAAAACCTGCAGCACAACAGCGAGTCTGTAATGCCCGTGTAATGTTGCCAAGTAAGAGAGCGAAGCACGGATGCCGACACTTCATTATGTATATTAAATTCAGTCTCGCATTTCAGATACATGTCAGATGCCACCACCTTTAAGGATTCACAAATGAGCAGATCCCGTCTCCTGTAATGTGAACTGTGCGGATGAGAAATATTATGTTAAACTGCTCTTCTCTGCTTACACACCTGTAAAATATTCTTTTGAGTCCCAGATACTCTGGATCACAGAAATTTCCCAAACACTCCATCCATCATTGTAATATGGTTACCACAAGGGTGTGATTCAACAGTCAAAGGTGAAATGGAGCATAACAGATCATCACCTCTTAGTAACTAATGACTTCAACTGTTACACCATGTTAGCTTGAGTGTTTTTCAATGAGAATTACACTATCACTTTTTTTCCAAGACACAAAATCAAATTACAACTATATATCTCTGTACCTGTGACTTATCAAAATAGAAGGATACACTGGCATCTACAGTGTTTGCCATTTTCAGTCATCTTTGCTTGTTGCCCAGAGGTTAATTTACAAGAAACTTTAATTCCCATCTTTACCTAAGATGATTAATATCATTTTTGAATACCTAAGTGATCTTCTGAGAGATCAGAGTTTCTTCTAAAATTTAAGATTTACAATCAATTGTGTCTTCAAATCTGATCTCAGAGCTTAGCTGCTACAAACCATTGTAGCTTCTTTGGAAAGTGTTCATGTCATCCATTCTGTCAAACAGTTTGTAGCAAAGGATTTTGTATAACTTTCTATAATGAATGCTTTCAGACAGTGGTACCTGTGGAGGTTCCACCCTGACCTGCATAGCAGGAGTTGCCCCATCAGCTATTTTTGCTATCACAGCGCTTGCTGGAATTTCCCTGCCAGGGTTGGAGTTCTGCTTTTGGCCTGATGAGAGAGACCTGTGCTGAGATATGGAAACCTATGCCATTGGCTGCTGGCATGAGGTGATTTATGCCATCAGTCACATTTAAGGATTGAGCTTGGTTTTTTGGTTTTTTTGTTTTTGTTTTTGTTTATTTTTTGTTTGTTTGGTTGGTTGGTTTTTTGTTTGTTTGTTTGTTTGTTTTATTTGTTTTGTTGGGTTTTTTTTTTTTTTTTGGCCTTTATCAGCCTGCTGCTTTGCAATAAAGTTGAGCCTTGATCAGAACTTTGTCTTGGCTCCATTCTTCTCTCATCCTTGTCCTTTAATTCCCAGACCCCTATTCGAGGTACCTAAGTTGTCTTGTGATCACAGGTCGACTACAGGTACCAAATATATAGTCGATTTTCTTATTCAGTTCTAGAGTGGCTTATGGTATACTGAGTGCTAAGATAACTGGAAAAAATGCGGTCCATTTTGAAGTGAGCATTGTACATTTTAAAGCCCCTAAATCCAAGTTCATCTGTTCCTACCAACCAGGGCCACATTTAATAACCAGCAGGCTAGAAAACATTTTAAAAACTGTATGTGTCACACGCTGATGACTTACACTGCCAATGCATTATCCCTAACTCTTTTATTACCGTTTCATCATTCCTGACTAATTGCATGTTCTGACAGCTTCTATAAAATATGTGATACCGAATAATAATTATTGACTATTCATCCTGCAGAAGCAGCAAGCGTAGCCAGGGGGAAATATGTCCCTCATGATACATCAGGAAATGCTATTTATTCTTTATAATTCTGTGTTAATTTGGATTTCAGCAGTAGTTAGGGAATTTGTACATTAAAATTTTCTAATTTCATCGACATCCTTAAATACATTCACTGGCTCATTGAAAAATTGTTCTATAGATGATTTTAACAATTACATCCTCCATATACTAAATTTTAAAGTTTAGCTTTTAAGAGAATTTTTTTTCTTACTCATAAAGAGAAAGTTGAGATTTGTTTTATTGTAAATAGACATTACATCTTGATAGCAGTCATTATTTTTCCTCAAAATAATTTAATTTCTACCCAACTTAATACTATGTTTGGGTATGATGTGTGTGCATGTTAAAGGAATTTTCTTGTGGTACAAGGTGAAAATTTTTTTGCAAATCAAATCTGTCATATCAGTAGCTCATCTGTCTTCACTGAAGCATTCCCATAATGCAATGCAGTCACAAGGGATGCATTCCCATAATGCAATTCAGTCACAAGGGATGCATTCCCATAATGCAATGCAGTCACAAGGGATCCTTCCAGTGGTGGTTTAAAAAGGAATGGCCTCCATAGGTTCATATTTTTGAATGCTAAATCATTAGGGCATAGAACTCTTAGGAGAATGAGATATGTGTGACATTATTGGATGAAATGTGTCACTGGAGGTGGGCTTTTGGTTTCAAATGCTCAAGGCAGGCCCAGTGTCTCTCTCTTTTTGCCAAGATCCATATGTAGAACTCTCTGCTCCCTTATCTACATCATGTCTGCCTATTTGCCACAATGTTTCCTGCTATACTGATAACTGACTAAGTCTCTGAACCTGTAGACCAGTTTTACTTAAATGCTTTCTTTTATAAGAGTTACTGTGGTCATGATATATCTTCACAGAAATAGCGCATTTATTAAGACATACTTGAAAACTCAAGAAAGTAAAAAAAAAAACAAAAACAAAAACAAAAAAAACCCAAAAACCTATCTATGGCTGTTGACTGAAATCACAAGTCTATCTTATTATGCTACTATATACACTCTGATTCTTTATCACAATCATGCCAAGAATCCAAAGTTGACTGACCTGCTAAGTTACCTAAAAACATGCAGATGTCTTTCTGAATAGTTTTCTCTGAAGTAAGTAAAGTATGGCTTAAGTTTTAATATAGACAGTGAAGAAAAATAACATTGTGCTGTCCAATCATGTTAATCTAGCATAATCTAGTCTGAGGCTTAGAATATAGTAATATGTGGTAAATACTTTAAAAAAAAAAAACAACCTTAACACTATGATGACACGTGTAAATCAGCATTTTCTTACCTTAGAACACAGGTCAAACAGTGAAAAATTGACTGATTGCAATGATGTTTTTGTGTATAATTTACAAATACTTTATGTGAATTGTGACGTGTTAACTTCTGATAATATTGATAAGTTAAATATCCTGGTTAATGCTTAACCAGGTTTATAACAGTAATGATAAAATGGTAGTAAAATGTTTCCTGGCACATAATTCTATCAAATGTGTTATAATAACCTTTTATTTTTTCTGCTAATATTTGGATATTATGAATGTAGAGAATGGTTTTAGGATTAGAGGAGAAAGATGTAGCCAACATAGTCTCTGTTTCCTTATGGATATAAATATATTCATGCTCAAAAAAAATCTGAGCAAGATGTGCAGAGAGAAAATTGTGTATTATGTCAAATCATGAAATCAAAGCAATAAAGTTGGATATAAGATATGAAAGAGCTTTAACCATCTCTCCCTCTCTCTCTCTCTCTCTGTCTGTCTGTCTCTGTGTGTGGGTATGTGTATGTGTGTGTGCACATGCTCTATAAATTTTAAAAGATATGGTAAATGATAACACATCTTTGAACATCTAAAGCAGCATTCATGAAATAAGGAAGAAAAGCCTAAGGCAATGGAATCAACCCCAGTGGTAAGCAAAACAATATTAGCAATTTATTTTATGTTATACCTGCACCAATTAGAATCTTTCTTTCTAAGGAGTCCTCTAGGCTCAGAATGATTTTGATATCTTCAGTTATCAAAATAGGACGAGTGATTAGGGATTCAGACAAATGTATTGTCTCTCCTCCTTTCCAAATCTTCTGCTCACTAAAATTTAAAAATGTAAATTAAAACCACAAAAATATTTTGTCAACAGCCCTCAAACTGCATGATAAACTATCTGTATGCTATAGTAATTAAGAATTGTATTAATTTAAATGCATTCAAACAACATTAATAACACAATAATTTATTAATCATGGAAGAATGCTTTCTTTATTTAGAGAAACAAGGGTAAAATTGTGACAACTTTTTTCTTAAGTGCTCACTAACTTTAGGAATAATGAACCTGGAATAATAAGATAAAAGGCTTCTAACATGGTAGATTACACAAAGCCATGCTGTGTAAAAGTTTGATTAATGAATACACACACACAAACACACACATTTTCCTCTATCTTCCTTTGCCCTTGATCCACCTTTCCTACCCATAACCCTTTTCTTTACTACACGCCCCCATTCTCTTACTAAAGGCACTATCATATCTGAAATCGAAGAAAACATGTGACTTAACTCATAATTAGAACTGATACAACCTCTCTAGGCATACAAGAATGCTGACCCCCAAAACAAGCTAATCAAATATTAGCAATGTATCATTGTGATGATATGAAGTTTCTTCATCTTTTATTCATGGTCAAAGATTTAAAGTGAAAGGGAGAATAATAACAGCTACAACATATACAAAATAAAACTATAGGATTTTCAATGTTCAAAATTCATGGCTATAGATAATATATTCTTAATAAGTGTAATACCATCAAAATTTTTCATAGTCAGTTGAGCAGTTGTGGCACATGCCCTTAATCCCAGCACTTTGAGGCAGCGACAATGGATCTTTAAATTTAAGGTCAATCTGGTCTACAGATTAAATTCTAGGACAGCTCAGCCTGCACAGAAAGATCCTCTCTAAAAGAAACAAAAGAAATTTCATAGTGATATCTTAATATTCTGTAAGAAAATTTATATCTAGCCCTGTTTCTCTAATTTGTCTATCTGAAGTTCAAGGGTCATGTACTTGATGTTAACATTTTTAAAGGAGAACATCTTTGTTTTTCATGAGTAACATTTTCTACTGTCTTCTAAGAACTTTAGTGAATAATCAAATTACAAATAATAATTGCTCTTGTCAGCTAATTTGTCACTAAATTTTTAACTAGAAAAAAGTGGGTAGATGTTAGTTGTAGTTAGTATTTTAAAAGAACTGGTCTGTGGTCTCCTTTGAAATGACTATTCTGGATGGCCTTTTCTTCCATCTCTGCTCCATATTTTGCCCCCATATTTCCTTTAGACAGGAGAAATTCTGGGTTAAAAATTTGGATATGGAGAAAGTGGGCAACCTTGTCTAGTCCCTGATTTTAGTGGGATTGCTTCCAGCTTCTCTCCATTTACTTTGATGTTGGCTACTGGTTTGCTGTAGATTGCTTTTATTATGTTTAGGTATGGGCCTTGAATTCCTGATCTTTCCAAAACTTTTATCATGAATGGGTGTTGGATCTTGTCAAATGCTTTTTCTGCATCTAACGAGATGATCATGTGGTTTTTGTCTTTGAGTTTGTTTATATAATGGATTACATTGATGGATTTTCGTATATTAAACCATCCCTGCATCCCTGGAATAAAACCTACTTGGTCAGGATGGATGATTTCTTTAATGTGTTCTTGGATTCGGTTAGCGAGAATTTTATTGAGGATTTTTGCATCGATATTCATAAGAGAAATTGGTCTGAAGTTCTCTATCTTTGTTGGATCTTTCTGTGGTTTAGGTATCAGAGTAATAGTGGCTTCATAAAATGAGTTGGGTAGAGTACCTTCTACTTCTATCTTGTGAAATAGTTTGTGCAGAACTGGAATTAGATCTTCTTTGAAGGTCTGATAGAACTCTGCACTAAACCCGTCTGGTCCTGGGCTTTTTTTGGCTGGGAGACTATTAATAACTGCTTCTATTTCTTTAGGGGATATGGGACTGTTTAGAAGGTCAACTTGATCCTGATTCAACTTTGGTACCTGGTATCTTTCCAGAAATTTGTCCATTTCGTCCAGGTTTTCCAGTTTTGTTGAGTATAGCCTTTTGTAGAAGGATCTGATGGTGTTTTGGATTTTTTCAGGATCTGTTGTTATGTCTCCCTTTTCATTTCTGATTTTGTTGATTAGGATTTTGTCCGTTTGCCCTTTAGTGAGTCTAGCTAAGGGTTTATCTATCTTGTTGATTTTCTCCAAGAACCAACTCCTCGTTTGGTTAATTCTTTGAATAGTTCTTCTTGTTTCCACTTGGTTAATTTCACCCCTGAGTTTGATTATTTCCTGCCGTCTACTCCTCTTGGGTGAATTTGCTTCCTTTTTTTCTAGAGCTTTTAGATGTGTTGTCAAGCTGCTAGTATGTGCTCTCTCCCGTTTCTTCTTGGAGGTACTCAGAGCTATGAGTTTCCCTCTTAGAAATGCTTTCATTGTGTCCCAAAGGTTTGGGTACGTTGTGGCTTCATTTTCATTAAACTCTAAAAAGTCTTTAATTTCTTTCTTTATTCCTTCCTTGACCAAGGTATCATTGAGAAGAGTGTTGTTCAGTTTCCACGTGAATGTTGGCTTTCCATTCTTAATGTTGTTATTGAAGATCAGTCTTAGGCCATGGTGGTCTGATAGGATACATGGGACAATTTCAATATTTTTGTATCTGTTGAGGCCTATTTTGTGACCAATTATATGGTCAATTTTGGAGAAGGTCCCGTGAGGTGCTGAGAAGAAGGTATATCCTTTTGTTTTAGGATTAAATATTCTGTAGATATCTGTCAGGTCCATTTGTTTCATAACTTCTGTTAGTTTCACTGTGTCCCTGTTTAGTTTCTGTTTCCACGATCTGTCCATTGATGAAAGTGGTGTGTTGAGGTCTCCCACTATTATTGTGTGAGGTGCAATGTGTGCTTTGAGCTTTACTAAAGTGTCTTTAATGAATGTGGCTGCCCTTGCATTTGGAGCGTAGATATTCAGAATTGAGAGTTCCTCTTGGAGGATTTTACCTTTGATGAGTATGAAGTGTCCCTCCTTGTCTTTTTTGATAACTTTGGGTTGGAAGTCGATTTTATCCGATATTAGAATGGCTACTCCAGCCTGTTTCTTCAGACCATTTGCTTGGAAAATTGTTTTCCAGCCTTTCACTCTGAGGTAGTGTCTGTCTTTTTCCCTGAGATGGGTTTCCTGTAAGCAGCAGAATGTTGGGTCCTGTTTGTGTAGCCAGTCTGTTAGTCTATGTCTTTTTATTGGGGAATTGAGTCCATTGATATTAAGAGATATTAAGGAAAGGTAATTGTTGCTTCCTGTTATTTTTGTTGTTAAAGTTGGCATTCTGTTCTTGTGGCTGTCTTCTTTTAGGTTTGTTGAGGGATTATCTTCTTGTTTTTTCTAGGGCGTGGTTCCCGTCCTTGTATTGGTTTTTTTCTGTTATTATCCTTTGAAGGGCTGGATTCGTGGAGAGATAATGGGTGAATTTAGTTTTGTCGTGGAATACTTTGGTTTCTCCATCTATGGTAATTGAGAGTTTGGCTGGGTATAGTAGCCTGGGCTGGCATTTGTGTTCTCTTAGTGTCTGTATAACATCTGTCCAGGCTCTTCTGGCTTTCATAGTCTCTGGTGAAAAATCTGGTGTAATTCTGATAGGCTTGCCTTTATATGTTACTTGACCTTTTTCCCTTACTGCTTTTAGTATTCTATCTTTATTTAGTGCATTTGGTGTTCTGATTATTATGTGTCGGGAGGAATTTCTTTTCTACCTTTTCAACATAGTACTTGAAGTATTAGCCAGAGCAATTCGACAACAAAAGGAGATCAAGGGGATACAAATTGGAAAAGAGGAAGTCAAAATATCACTTTTTGCAGATGATATGATAGTATATATAAGTGACCCTAAAAATTCCACCAGAGAACTCCTAAACCTGATAAACAGCTTTGGTGAAGTAGCTGGATATAAAATTAACTCAAACAAGTCAATGGCCTTTCTCTACACAAAGAATAAACAGGCTGAGAAAGAAATTAGGGAAACAACACCCTTCTCAATAGTCACAAATAATATAAAATATCTCGGCGTGACTCTAACTAAGGAAGTAAAAGATCTGTATGATAAAAACTTCAAGTCTCTGAAGAAAGAAATTAAAGAAGATCTCAGAAGATGGAAAGATCTCCCATGCTCATGGATTGGCAGGATCAACATTGTAAAAATGGCTATCTTGCCAAAAGCAATCTACAGATTCAATGCAATCCCCATCAAAATTCCAACTCAATTCTTCAACGAATTAGAAGGAGCAATTTGCAAATTCATCTGGAATAACAAAAAACCTAGGATAGCAAAAACTCTTCTCAAGGATAAAAGAACCTCTGGTGGAATCACCATGCCTGACCTAAAGCTTTACTACAGGGCAATTGTGATAAAAACTGCATGGTACTGTTATAGAGACAGACAAGTAGACCAATGGAATAGAATTGAAGACCCAGAAATGAACCCACACACCTATGGTCACTTGATCTTCGACAAGGGAGCTAAAACCATCCAGTGGAAGAAAGACAGCATTTTCAACAATTGGTGCTGGCACAACTGGTTGTTATCATGTAGAAGAATGGGAATCGATCCATACTTATCTCCTTGTACTAAGGTCAAATCTAAATGGATCAAAGAACTTCACATAAAACCAGAGACACTGAAACTTATAGAGGAGAAAGTGGGGAAAAGCCTTGAAGATATGGGCACAGGGGAAAAATTCCTGAACAGAACAGCAATGGCTTGTGCTGTAAGATCGAGAATTGACAAATGGGACCTAATGAAACTCCAAAGTTTCTGCAAGGCAAAAGACACCGTCAATAAGACAAAAAGACCACCAACAGATTGGGAAAGGATCTTTACCTATCCTAAATCAGATAGGGACTAATATCCAACATATATAAAGAACTCAAGAAGGTGGACTTCAGAAAATCAAATAACCCCATTAAAAAATGGGGCTCAGAACTGAACAAAGAATTCTCACCTGAGGAATACCGAATGGCAGAGAAGCACCTGAAAAAATGCTCAACATCCTTAATCATCAGGGAAATGCAAATCAAAACAACCCTGAGATTCCACCTCACACCAGTCAGAATGGCTAAGATCAAAAATTCAGGTGACAGCAGATGCTGGCGTGGATGTGGAGAAAGAGGAACACTCCTCCATTGTTGGTGGGATTGCAGGCTTGTACAACCACTATGGAAATCAGTCTGGCGGTTCCTCAGAAAACTGGATATAGTACTACCGGAGGATCCAGCAATACCTCTCCTGGGCATATATCCAGAAGATGCCCCAACTGGTAAGAAGGACACATGCTCCACTATGTTCATAGCAGCCTTATTTATAATAGCCAGAAGCTGGAAGGAACCCAGATGCCCCTCAACAGAGGAATGGATACAGAAAATGTGGTACATCTACACAATGGAGTACTACTCAGCTATTAAAAAGAATGAATTTATGAAATTCCTAGCCAAATGGATGGACCTGGAGGGCATCATCCTGAGTGAGGTAACACATTCACAAAGGAACTCACACAATATGTACTCACTGATAAGTGGATATTAGCCCAAAACCTAAGATACCCAAGATATAAGATACAATTTCCTAAACACATGAAACTCAAGAAAAATGAAGACTGAAGTGTGAACACTATGCCCCTCCTTAGAAGTGGGAACAAAACACCCTTGGAAGGAGTTACAGAGACAAAGTTTGGAGCTGAGATAAAAGGATGGACCATGTAGACACTAGCATATCCGGGGATCCATCCCATAATCAGCTTCCAAATGCTGACACCATTGCATACACTAGCAAGATTATGCTGAAAGGACCCTGATATAGCTGTCTCTTGTCAGAGTATGCCTGGGCCTAGCAAACATAGAAGTGGATGCTCACAGTCGGCTATTGGATGGATCACATGGCCCCCAATGAAGGAGCTAGAGAAAGTACCAAAGAAGCTAAAGGGATCTGCAAACCTATAGGTGGAACAACATTATGAACTAACCAGTACCCCGGAGCTCTTGACTCTAGCTGCATATGCATCAAAAGATGGCCTAGTCGGCCATCACTGGAAAGAGAGGCCCATTGGACACGCAAACTTTATATGCCCCAGTACAGGGGAACGCCAGGGCCATAAAAGGGGAGTGGTGGGTAGGGGAGAGGGGGTGGGTGGCTATGGGGGACTTTTGGTATAGCATTGCAAATGTAAATGAGCGAAATACCTAATAAAAAATGGAAAAAAAATTTGGATATGTGTGGGTGGCCCCATCTCCCAATCATGGGCCTTGAGTCTCTCGAGGTTCTCACTCCCCTTGCTCCTATCTAAAGGAAATACAGGGGCAAAGTGTGGAGCAGAGAGTGAAGGAAAGGCCATCCAGAAACTACCCACCTGGGGATCTATCCCATATACAGACACCAAACACATCCACTATAGTAGATGTCACAAAGTGCTTGCTGACAGGAACCTGATATAGCTCTCTCCTGAGAGGCTCTGCCAGAGCCTGACAAATGCAGAGATGGATTCTCCCAGCCAACCATTGGACTGAGCACAGGGTCCCCAATGGAGGAGTTAGAGAAAGGACTGAAGGAGCTGAAGGGGTTTGCAACCCCATAGGAAGAACAACAATATCAACCAACCAGACCCCCCAGAGCTCCAAGGGACTAAATCACCAACTAAAGGGTACACATGGAGGGACCTGTGGCTCCAGCTGTTAATGTAACAGAGGATGGCCTTGTCAGGCACCAATGGGAGGAGAGGCCCTTGGTCCTTTGAAGGCTTGATGCCCCAGGGTAGGGGAATGCCAGGGCCGTGAGATGGGAATGGGTTAGTGGGTGCAAAGCACCCTCACAGAAGCAGGGGGGATGGGATAAGGGTTTTGTGGAGGGGAAACCAGGAAAGGGGATAATATTTGAAATGTAAATAAATAAGATATCAAATAAAAAATGTTTCAGGGAAAAAAAAAAAAAGAAATGACTATTCACCAGTCATGTAGCCATCTTACAAACATAAAGCTGATGCTATGTGAGAGCTTTTTGTTTTATTTTATTTCATTTTATTAAATTTTTCTGGAGGGCACAATTATGTTAAATGGAAATTTGTTAACCTGCATTTCTCAGACCTTTACCAATTTACACTGGATTGTATGCTTAGAAGTAAGTTTCAATTTTTTTTTTATTTTTTATTTTATTTTATTATTTTTTTTTTTTTTTGCTTAAAGTCACTGGATTCTTTTCAAATGAATTTGGCAAAAAGATAATGAGGGCAGAACTAACATCTTTGAGAAGGTTAACTAACTATTGACAAGGGTTAATTACCATGTTTAAAGACGATGAGATCATAAGCAAATATTAGTAGATATTAAAAGATTACATACTCATCACTGGCTTGAGAAGGAAATGGCACAGGTTAAATAAATAGAGGTCAGTAATAGGGAAGGGCTGATGAATCAGGATGCTTTTCCAACATTAGGCCCACCCTGCTAAAAATTAGCATGTCCAAGTCAGGTTGGGATAGGTAGAGGCAAGAGAGCAACCACACAATAAAGTCCAACTTTCTCTTTTCTCAGAATCTGTAGTGAGATATAAGGTTCAGTATTTAAGAAAACCCTGAAGAACCAAGGTTTTAATCTCACCTTTCTATGTTCATTTACATGAAAAATTAGCATCTTCTAATTAGAATAGTTTAAAATACACAGATGCTGCAAAGAAAACCTCTTACATCTATTCAGCAGAAACATAAGGACACTGAAATACTCTAGTTTGTCAATACACATGTAAATGTAGCTGAACAAATATTTGGCAGAAAAGCAAACATATTGTCATACAAAAATACAATACAGTCAAACATAAACACAGTTAAATGAGCCAAATCATAAGCCATCTAAATCAGGAAGGTTTGCTAGCAAGTATGTTTGCGTGGTGACTGCCCTGGCAATGTTGTAAACTGATTAAACACACACACAAACACACACACACAAAGCATTTAGATGATCACCTGTGTACGAAATTCCTATTAATTACCTAATATTTATTAAGCTCCTATCATAATTTATGTATTATAATAAATACCAGCTCATAAAGATGAGACAGAATGTAGCCCATGCTTCTAAGCAGCTGGCATTTATTTCTTCAATGCATAGGTTTAACTAATTATAGATCACCTATGTTTGTTGAAAACTGGTGGGATATGCTCCATCTCTGGTTTGCTATGGTCTTCACTTTACATCATCATGAAAGAATAAAATCTACTGCCGCTGTGGTACTTTAGCAAAATCCAGGCAGCAGAAGTCCATTTCTCTTAACAGTGTCTGACTAATACAGAAGTGGATGCTTACAGCCAGGCCAGCCATTAGACACAGCACAGGATCCCCAATGAAGAAGACAGAGAAAGTACACAAGGAGCTGAAGGGGTTTGCAGCCCCCTAGGAGGAACAACAATATGAACTAACCAGTAATCCCAGAGCTCCCAGGGACTAAACCACCATGAAAGAAAACACATGGTGGGACTCATGGCTCTAGCTGCATATGTGGCAGAGGATAGCCTAGTCGGTCATCAATGGGAGGAGAGGCCCTTGGTCCTGTGAAGGTTCTATGCCCCAGTATAGGGAAATGCCTGTGCCAGGAAGCAGGAGCAGGTAGGTGGGGAGCAGGGGGGTGGGGTAGAGGATAGGGGATTTTCGAAGGGGAATCTAGGAAAGGGAATAACATTTGAAATGTAAATAAAGAAAATATCTAATAAAAAAAAGAGAGTGTCTCGTTCACCCATCTTTTCATTCCTCAAATGTTACTGAAGGCCTGTCTATGCCATATCCTTTACCAAGAGCAAGAGTCAAACCAAAGGCAAACCAGTTTAGTTGTTTCTCAGAACTTTGATGCCTATTCACTTCCCCCAAATAAAGGCCCCCACAATTTTCCATCTGTCTAAATCATTATGTTTTCCTCCTGATGATGTTTTGGGCTGCTTATCTCAAGATTATGTAAAAATTTTATTCATCTCCAACAATTTATTTGGCTTTGAGTCTATTTCTCTTCTTAATATAACACATTATCTCATATTAATGTTCTGATAAAAATATGTCTTCTCTTTTTTGTTACAAGGTGCATTTATACACTGACCTATGGATCACATATTCAAACCAAAGTGGCTGAACACTACTAGATGTATTCCACCCTGAGAAAAATCTCATATCTTTGAACTGCTATAATAATTCATTCATATATGTTTATGTATGTATTTATATGTGTGTGTGTGTGTGTGCACGCGCACGCAGTATATACTGTACATACAGGAACTGTGTTTATAGAGACCTGCTGTTAACTGTTTTAGTACTTAACTGCACCATGTGAGACTACCAATAGGATGATTGCAGCTTCTGTTTTAGATTACTTGGCACATCTTAGACCTTTGACTTTTGGACATACTTATTCATGTGGCCTAAAATGAGCAGAAGACATTTGCCTACAAGAATGCAAACAGCATCCAATTCAAAAGCAAGTTGTCAATCTCTGTTGCAGCCAGGCTAAATTCATAGTAAGTAGACCTATGATTTCTAACAAATCTCAGTTTTCAGACTGTGTTTTATTCCAAGTCTTTCTTGATAATTTTCTTCTGTTCATGTCCTAGACATTATAAACTATGTCATTCTAGTTGTCAGGTGTTTCTATTTTTCCTTATTTCTTTTGAGATTACAATGGACTCAAATCACTTCTTCTTTCTTCCTCAACCCCAAATCTTTTATATACCTTATTTGCTCTCTTTCAAATTTATGATATACTTTTTCATTAACCGTTGTTATATACACTTGCATATTTAAATATGCATATATGCATCTAAAATATAACATGCTTTTTGTGTTATTCTTTTAGGTGATCTTAGAAATCAGGTGAATCTCTCCAGATGATGAAATTTGACCATGTAAAGAGGCTATATATTTGATCATGGTCACAGACTCAAGTCTAAACACTAAGACTGAGTAGTGAGTGATTTTTTTTTTTTTTTTGGTTTGTTTTTCTTTTTTTTTTTTTTCTTTTTTTTTCCCATTTTTTATTAGGTATTTAGCTCATTTACATTTCCAATGCTATACCAAAAGTCCCTCATACCCAGCCACCCCCAATCCCCTACCCACCCACTCCCCCTTTTTGGCCCTGGCGTTCCCCTGTACTGGGGCATATAAAGTTTGCATGTCCAATGGGCCTCTCTTTCCAGTGATGGCCGACTAGGCCATCTTTTGATACATATGCAGCTAGAGTCAAGAGCTCCGGGGTACTGGTTAGTTCATAATGTTGTTCCGCCTATAGGGTTGCAGATCCCTTTAGCTCCTTGGGTACTTTCTCTAGCTCCTCCATTGGGAGCCCTGTGATCCATCCATTAGCTGACTGTGAGCATCCACTTCTGTGTTTGCTAGGCCCCGGCATAGTCTCACAAGAGACAGCTACATCTGGGTCCTTCCGATAAAATCTTGCTAGTGTATGCAATGGTGTCAGCGTTTGGATGCTGATTATGGGGTGGATCCCTGGATATGGAAGTCTCTACATGGACCATCCTTTCATCTCAGCTCCAAACTTTGTCTCTGTAACTCCTTCCAAGGGTGTTTTGTTCGATTTTATCGAAGGCTGCAACTGCAGACAAAGCTACCTAAGAATGGACAGTAGAAGGGATTAAGGCTCGTGTCTCTATCTGCATATGAATCAGAAGATGGCCTAGTCAGCCATCAGTGAAAAGAGAGGCCCATTGGTCTTGCAAATTTTACGTGCTTCAGTACAGGGGAACGCCAGGGCCAAGAAGTGGGAGTGAGTGGGTAAGGGAGTGGGTGGGGGAGCACGTGGGGGACTTGAGGGAAAGCAGTGGAAATGTAAATGAAATAAATACCCAATAAAAATAAAAAAGATTGAAGTAGTAAGAGATATTAACTAAGACTAGAGCATTGAGATTTCAGTGGTATCAGAAGTAGACCCTGACTAAAACTATCTGCCACAAATCTGCACAATGACTAAGGGCTGACATCTTTAAGACATTATTTGTGATACTAAACCTATCTTTTAAAACTCACTTATTTCCATTTCAGATGCTTATGTATATAATATATTCCTATGAGAAGTAACATGTCATGTTTGCCACTTACATGTCATTGAACAATCAGAAATATTTCCAGGGAGGTAGTTTCTTTTGAATGCTTTCTTGTATTTCATTTCACCAAAAAATACCTTACACAGTATTTATTGTAAAATACAACATTATTTTCTGTAGCATTAAAACATCAATTAAATGTAGTCACTACAATGATCCTTTTATCACATTGATTTAAAGTTGTAACCCCAATACAAAGATGTAAAAATGTGTTTCTTATATTAAAAAAATAGATATTTTGAACATAAAGTAATATGTGGGGAACTTACACAGTACTAAAGCCTATATTTACATATTTTATCATGTTATTGAAGATTATTAAAAAATGTTAATGGTGATTTTACTTCTAATTTGTAAGGAAATTATAATGTAAATAGCCATACTATTAAAAGTTGGCTGAGCTCCAACCATTATGTGGAGGGGAACATAGTTGCCACAGTTGGAAAAAATTACAAAAAATATGCAAATTTTATTTATCTTGTTATTAATTGAAATTCTACAATGAAAGGCAAAGGAGAGATAGAATAGTTTGTGGCTTTTAATAGTTTAACTCACAGAGATGGAGAATTGCATTTAAGTTTAAATGAAATGAATCACATCTGCATCCAAATCTGAGAAAGAGCTGCTGTGAGCCTTCTGTATTCAGCTCATATGCAGCTTTCCTCTCTACTCTTCTTCCCCAAGTATCTCCTGATTGCTAGTGTAACAGAGAGGATTATCCAAGTGTCCTCTATTATCCCTGTGGTTTGCCACACTCACTTTCCATGAAAGACTTCAACACCATTTTGTTAATAGAGAAATTTGTTCCTTTCTTTAAATAGCATCTACTATTTTTAATTTTAATAATTATGGAGGTATAAAAGCTTATCATAGTAGAAATAGCTTCAAACTTGAAGCTGGATTTGAACTAGGGGTCAGTTCTTTGAAATAACCTGTAGTAATAAATTATAAGAATTAAATGAAGTCATCTAAATGTGTAAAATTTAGTCAATACCCAGGATGAGTTTCCGATGAAAACATACATTGTAAAATGTAAATAGTGTTTATTTCCTTAAGTCGTGTCTTAAAAATGACACTTCAGGTTGCTAACAATGACTAGGAGGAAAGAATCATATAGACTGAGATGGAGATGAGAAGAAAAGGACTTCAGTCCTACACAGTAAGTTACAGCAACATTTGCAATTGGGACAAAAGCTCCTTATTGAAGAATAGCCCCTATTACAAAAGGCCCTATGCAATGATTGATTCCTATGATTTGCTTACTCTTCTACTTCCTGTCTCACCGTCCCCTCACCCTCTTTATGTTTCCTTCCTGAAGTAGACCCCGCAGGTTACAGCACGGAAGAGCTGTAGCATATTTAGTCATCAGTTACAAGCTTGTCCAATTATTTTGTTCGCTAAGTCCATGTATGAAAATCAGATATGTAAAAGATAAATAATATTGATTTAAAATGTTTTATTACAATATTTTAAAAAGAAACATGGTTTTATTGAATTGTAAACAAACAATGGAAATTTGCCTCTTTGTATATTCAGCCATGTTTGAAACAATGCTTTTAAAACTCTGGACAACTTTTGTTACCAGTTTAAAATAAATTGAAATGACTACTGGCTTTATCTGTTTGATGGTCCCTGGATTCATTTTTTTTTAAACTACTGTTTTGACTCTTCTCAGTAATGAGATTTTTGTTTTAGATAAATTAGACATGCTCTTTTAAAAGTTTCATCAATATGCAGATGAATTAAAGATTCCAGCTCCTCCCCTTCAAACTGTCAAAAATATATCTGAAAATAGCTCCTCTCACTTAAATATTTATTATAACTTCCTTACTTTGGTTTTATACCATTTCATCTACATTTGTAAATAAATATTCACTTTTTCCTCTTCCACATTTTGTCTACTACTCTTATATCTTATGGTTTATTATGGAAAATGAGAGATGAGATCAGTCCTTTCTTTCAACAGTTAAATTTTTGCAAATAGTGATATCAACATATGTCATAAAATAGTGATTTTAAAATGTTTCTATTGGCATTCATTTATTTAGTGTGTGTTTGTGTATGTACACACACCATAGTATACATACAGAGGTAAGAAGACAATGAGATGTAGTTCTATCTTTCCACCATCTAGATTCTGAAGATCAAGCTCAACTTGTCGGTCTGTGCAGAAAATACATTAACACACTAGGAATCTTAGTGGCCCAGAGAGTTGTAATTAGTGGAAATTTCATTACAGTAAATTTTGTAAAAAGCTACATTTGCACTTTTATTATATCTTTGGTATTCCAAAACAGAAAACAGTTTACTTAATGAATAACTGTAATAAAATAAGTCTTAATAAGAGCACAAAATACCTTAAATTTATTTTCTAATGAGTAAATTGATTTGGGGGGTTGCTATTACTATTTCTGTGTGAATAACTTCCTCAAGACATCCTGTCTAATTTTAAGAAAAATGGTACAGGCATTCTCTGTATTAGGTCCTACTGAGGTTCTGTTATGGTGAAGTTATGTTGTATATCCATCGGTTTTGCTCTGTCTTGATGCTCTCAGCAGGGAAATGCTAATGTTCCTTAAAATGTATAACAAACTATTATCCGCAGGCAAGTGAGCTATTTCTATGCCTGAAGTTATTACACTTCTGTTACTTTGAAATTAATGCCTAATTACATTAATGGATCTTATTAAACACACTTATTCAGCATTAAAACCCCCTGGATCAATGAATCTTTGTAAAACAGAATCTTTCCTTTAAGACCATTCCACACAAAGAGACCAATACCTCATTTCAATAGCATACTGTATTTACTTCAGAACAACTAATACATTTAATGTGGTCTGATATTTAATTACACAGGTCTCTTGTAAGCCTGTTACCTGTACTTCCACCTTACCTTACTCTCCGTCTACACACCTGCTACTCAAACAGAACTTAAGATGCTTCAGCAGAAAAGTTGACCCTGTGGAGGAAATTTAAAAATAAAACCTTTAGGATGCTTTCCCTTGGTTTGATCATTAGCTTAGCATGAGGCTACCAGCTTCCTCTTGACCATCTGAAGGGATGAGCTGCTTACTGCTCAGCTAATAGCCTTAGCTAAAACCAGATACGTTCATGCGTAGTAACATTTCTCTGTAAGAATTAACACTTTTCAGTCTAACACCCTTCAGAACCTTTGTGTCTGCATAGAGAGAAGATTTCAGGGTCAGTTGAAGACTAAAATTAATGTTTTGTATAATTACAAAATTAAAAACTTTCAGCCATAGTAAAGTATTTCATAAAATAAGTCAGGGATTTTATTGAGGATTAAAGACCTAAAATGAATAAATGTTTCCCTGGCAAGAAATAGCTGACAGAGAGAAAATAGCAGGGGAGGAAAATGACAAATAACAGTAATTTGCTACTCTGTGTCCTTAGTAAATATGCATGGAATGCAGCAGGAAATAGGAAAGGAGAGATTGTCTCTGCTGGACAAACTCAGACATTTTATGTCTGATTTCACTTTCATATGACTCTCCTTACCTTTTAACTATGTCACATTTAAGTCTTGATATTTTAAAATTGATTTTTTGTGTGTATGTGGTGGCTGTATGGCATTTCATCAAACTTTTGAATCCATTATGTATAGCATATTGATCTTCAGTATTCCCTTGTCTAATAAATTGATCATTATGTTAATAAAGAAGATAAGAATTGTTTTTATAACTCTTCTTTGATTTGTTTTTATACTTACCACTTTCAGGACATTTTGCTTCCTGCTGTTCACCTATCAATTGTGCTTCATAGGTCAGAAATTCAAACCAGTCTACATATCATATGACTTAAGCTTATGAAATTACACATACATGCATTTAACTGTATCTATCCCAGAATGAAGATGCTACAGTCATGGAACTGGAATAAAAATAGAAGCTGAAGAGACTCTGACAATGATGCTTCTATTAGATATGCAATAAAGTAACTCATGTACAACTTCTTACTTAAACTGAGTTCTTGCCTCATGGTATTCTACTATACCATTAGCCATTCTTTTCTTATATTTCCCAAAAGCTTCTTTAATAAAGGTTCATAAACATTTTAACCACCCTTCTAATCAACCACCCAACAGAGGTAGTGGAAGGGAAAGATTAATAGGACAAAGAAGGATGTGGACCTGTTTAGAAATAGTTCTTTGGGGAGACTCCAACCTTCATTGTCAGGATAGCAGCAGTTGAGTTCCAGGACAACCAGGACTATACAGAGAAACCCTGTCTTGAAGAAACAAAAACAAAAACAAACAAACAAACAAAAAACCAACAATAAACCTGCTATAAAATAGCAAAAACTAATAGGAAGTTTTCTACAAAATTTCACACACACACACATACATATATGTATATAATATGTATGTGATATGTATGCATGTATATAAATACATTAATTATTAGGACAATGTTCCCAAAGTTTGAAATTTGAAAAAGAGCACACTATAGTTTAAGTAAATTTTCAAGACCTGCATTGTAAAAATTCATAATAGCATGTTTCTTAATCTAAAAATAACATTTTTACTATTTTAAACCATCACTGCTTATATAGCAAAAAGACAAAAACCACATGGTTATGTTTATAAATTGTATTATATTAAATATATATTAGGAATGACTAAATATTGTTATAGTTCATTACAAAATTAGAATTAACACTTATCTCTGCCAATTAATGGTTGATGTTGAGCAAATGTTGTCAATACTCTGCTTCTGCTCCCTTCTGTAAAAGTATGGACAAAGTAAGTATACGTCTAAAGAGCTGCTAATCTTAATTTTACTCTAGGAAAGCTTTTTAGGTATTGGTATTGTTCTATTTTAGATAGTGCAAGATGACTTGACCTTTCATGTTTAAGATTTCACGGTTTTATTTCTCCATTCATTTGGAATAGCTAATTAATTTAACAAAGTTATTTTCCCTTTATTTTTTGACAGTTACATTATTTTCCTTTAAATCACAGTAATTTTTAAAAGATAACTTCTAGGTTGATCCTAGATTACAGGCACACTGTGAAGCAGTTGGAATTGAAAAGTTGTAATGATCTCCTTATCCTCATTCTCAACTAAAAGCTGTGTCACAGTGAGACTGCCTGGGCTGCTCAGTACTTGAGGTGTGAAGTTCTACAGTAACAGAGGAAACAAAGAAGTGAAGAATGAGACTTCACAGAATGTCTATCTGGTAACTAATCAACACAGGCCAAGGAAAACAAATCAAGAAACAAAGACAGTCTTTTTAGAGACTCTTATAGAAGTTGAGCATTACTGTTCTTGAAGCAAAAAGGTCACCAAAAATATTTAGACCCACTAGTGGAGATCCTCAAACAATTAGTATTGGCCAGGTGTGGTGGCGCATGCCTTTAATCCCAGCACTTGGGAGGCAGAGGCAGGCGAATTTCTGAGTTTGAGGCCAGCCTGGTCTCCAGAGTGAGTTTCAAGACAGTCAGGGCTACACAGGAACCTTGTCTTGAAAAAAACAAAACAAAACAAAAAATCAAACAATTAGTATTAATTTAGTATTAAAATGAAATTCATATGGAACAGTATCCTCTGAGTCCAATGTTATTTCACTTCATATATTGATATAGACAACTTTGTGTCCTGTCATAATAAAATTGATTTGATTCTGGAAAAAAATATGAAAAGTTCTCTAAAAATCAGAGGTCTTCTTCAAATGACTGTAAAGCATTATCAAGCTGGGCAGTAGGAAGAAACTCTTGAGTAGTTTATTCATACACTGGAGCCATCAAACAGCTACTTTAAAATGGTCAGAATTTTATATTGAGGAAATTGATCAGAAAAGGTGTAACTTTACCAGAGATAAATCTCTTAAAATAATCAATGACAAATTCTGTAAAAATTCAAAGCAGAGTAAATTAGAATGTGAGTTTATAATATAATATTAAGAAATGATTTAACATCACAAAACAGAAGATTATCAAATAGGAAATGGATAAAAAGTATCAACAGATGTAAACACAAAAAAAGTAAAAAAAAAATCAATATATGATGGGAAGAAAAATTTCAAAATTATACATATCAAGTGTGCATTTGGTGGGAGTTCAGGAATGAACAAAAAGGAAGGATATTTTAAGTTATGTTGGGCTGGAAATATTTGCTCCATGATCGATAATGATCTAACCATCAGCACTAAATCTATAAAGACACCAAAATACAGTTCTATGATCAAGGAGCAAAGCTGAAAAAAAAAAAAAATCAACCAATCGAGTATGTTGAGCAATTTCTGAAAAAACAGGAGAGAGAAGACAAAGCTAGGGGTAAGAAAACATTTCATCAAGGCAGTGGCAGAGACTAACGCTGACAAGTCACGCAACCTGACAGAGCTGAAAGAAAATGAAATGACAGCGACAAAGTACTGAAGGAAAAAAAAAAAAAAAAACCAACTTTGAATTCGATGGCCTTCTATAACCATAGAAGATATCTTTTAAATGATGGCTAAATAAAGACATTTTACTATAAATCTCCTAGTAGAATCACATAAGATCAACTGTGTGAAAGGGTTTAACAGAGTAGTTCAAAAAATAGTAGCATAATAATACACAAAGTATGTGAGAATGAAAAGAAACCACATGTCTATGGACTTGTCCAATTTTAAAAAATATTCTACAGAATTTGAAATGCATACATGCCTGTGTTTGCATGTGTGAGGGAGGGAAATGGAAAAGTAGATATGATACAAATATCAAAGTTACAGACCTGGAGACTAAACTGGTGTTTTACTGTACCACAGAGAGACTGTGTAGGTAATGTATAGTTCAATTAAAAATAGATTTTAAAGTAATTAATCTATTTTCTCTTTCCACAATGAACATCATGTAGAACCATACATTCTAGATTATGTGATGTGGTTAATACTATTAAATAAGATTTAAATTTTAAGAAAAACCGGCTAAAATGCAAACAGAAAAAAAGTAATATAGCTAAAAAGATCAATGAGACAGAAAATGTAGAATATAGGAACCCATAAGCAACTGTGTTCTTTAATCAATACTAATAAATTATAAGTCTCAAAAATAATGGCAGGAGGGAGATAAAAAGAGAATACATGGTTGGAGAAGAGACAACAAATTGTACTCCTTCATTCTCCTTCATGACCAGACTTCACAAATATCACTTGTTTTGGGAGTGAAAACTTTATATACACAAATGCATTTTTAATGGTTTTCTCCAGATTAAAATAATGATCCCATAAAACTATGAAATTTATGTATGTAGAGTTGGAAATGTACAGGAAATGGTACTTTAATTAAATTTTAATTCTCAAAAATTCAAAGCAAAGGTTTGTTAAAGTAAATGAGTCCATAATTTAAAGTTTCCTTAAGAACAGATATCCAGTCGCCATCTGCACCCAGGAGCTAAGGCCCTCTGCACACAGATCCCGCCAGGAGAGAGCATTCCTGGTCTCAGAGGTGAAATAGCCACTTTCTCTCCAATAGCAGGACCAGCCAGAAGCTCACAGGGAACAGCAACAGTGGGGCAGCTGGGACAGGATTCTTCTGGTCAATATCTGCACCCGAAAGCTATGGATGTTGGACGGCACACTGTACAGAGGTCCTGCCAGGAAAGAGCTGGTTTCCCAGGAATACTGACACAGGTTTACAGACGCACAGGAGGGACAAACTCACTAGATGTCAAAAGGCAAGCACAAGAACCTTACCAAGAGAAATCAAGTCTACTTGGCAACACAGAAACCAGTAAGGGAGATAACATTTGAAATGTAAATAAATAACCAATAAAAAAGCACCAACCATATCCAGAGATCCATCCCATAATTAGCCTCCAAACAATGACACCATTGCATACACTAGCAAGATTTTGCTGAAAGGACCCTGATATAGTTGTCTCTTGTGAGACTAGGCCGGGGCCTAGCAAACACAGAAGTGGATGCTCACAGTCAGCTATTGGATGGATCACAGGGCCCCCAATGGAGGAGCTAGAGAAAGTATCCAAGGAGCTAAAGAGATATGCAACCCTGTAGGTTTATGAACTAACATTATGAACTAACCAGTACCCAGGAGCTCTTGACTCTAGCTGCATATGTATCAAAAGATGGCCTAGTCGGCCATCACTGGAAAGAGAGGCCCATTGGACATGCAAACTTTATATGCCCCAGTACAGGGGAATGCCAGGGCCAAAAAATGGGAATGGGTGGGTAGGGAAGTGGGGGGGGGGGTATGGGGGACTTTTGGGATAACATTCTAAATGTAATTGAGGAAAATACGTAATAATAAAAAATATTTTAAAAAAAAGCACCAACCAAAGAGTACACATGGAGGGATCTATGGCTCAATCCACATATGTAACAGAGGATGACCTTGTCGGGCATCAATGGGAGGAGAGATCCTTGGTTCTGTAAAGGCTCAATGCCCTAATTTAGGGGCATGCTAGGACCAGGAAGCAGGAGTTCATAGGTTGGTGTATAAGGGGAGGGGGAAGGGGGAGGTGTTTTTTTGGAGGGGAAACCAGGAAAGGAGAAAATATTTGAAATATAATTTAAGAAATTATCTAATTAAAAATTCAAAAATTTTTAAAAAGAACAGAGATACACAGTAAGCTCAGCATTGATAATGATTGACATCATATATATATATATATATATATATATATATATTCATTCAACATTCTTCTGGATATTTTAGAAATGTAATAAAGCAGTAATAGTAATCGATCTGTCAATTACAATGTTTTGTGATTTGCATGCATGCAATTATATAATTTGTAAACAATGAGAAACACTGTAGGTCATAATTTCTTGATTCCAAATCTCAAGTGGGCACTATTTCTGGTCTGATTTATTGCAAAGCCCATTGGTAGAAATACACAGAAAACAGTTTGTAGGTCCAGATGTTAGGTGTGGCACAGTTGAGGGAAAACTCTCGTGGCAGAAACACCAAACACATATGGCAGTGGTGCAAGCACACAGCAGAGAGGATCCAACTCTTAGATTTCACTTACATTCAGTGCCTATAGCAAAGAATGCAGAAATGATTCTGATGAGATCAGAGATATTGTTGTCTGTAGCTTTCATATATATATGAAAGCTTTACTTTACTCAAAGTAAAGAACAGATTACATTACACTGAACATGTCACTTGAATGAAGATACTCAAGGACCATCCTATAGGTTTTCTACAATGAAGATGATAGCAATAATAAATACTTCATATTGCTATGGGATGTATGTATGTACATATGAATGTGAGTAGGTGGGTGGATAGATGGTATCACAACTAGTTTTCTATTGCTGTGATAACCATGACCGGAATCAATTTGGGGGAAGAAAGGGTTTAGTTCATCTTACAGTTTTAGTTCATTGTGAATGGAAGTTAGGTCAGAACTCAAACCAAAAAGAGGAGAAGCAGAGACTCTGGAGAAATGTTCCCTACTGGCCTGCTCCTCCTGACTTGTTCAAATGTGATTATTCACAAATAGTTAGATAATGAAAGATACAGATACCGGTGCTGGTTTGATAGATGACATAATAAAAGAATTAAAATGTTGATTTATTGTCTGATGAATGATAAATAATTGAAAGATTTTTTTCTGAGCAGATCTATGAAAATTGAAGTTATTACCCCCAAAGTTTTAATAGAACTGAAAGAATTATCAAGTAACCCAAATAAATCACCAAAGTTCACAAAAGAATAAGGAATACAGGAAGAATTCACTGCACATCATAAAGTTCAGATGTTTCCTTTTAAAAACATTTGTTTTTTATTTGTTTGTTTGTTTGTTTGTTTGTTTATCTACTCTTTATTTATTGTGTATGAGTGCCATATCAGAATTGGGAATCAGGTTCCATTACAAATAGTTGTGAGCCACCATGCCGATGCTGGGAATTGAACTAGCACCCACCTCAGTGGCTCACATATGTCTCAGCTCCCTGGAACAACAAATTCTCCACTGATCTCCATGGGTACCTACAAATGTATGTACTCATACAATCACACTGGCACACATACATGTAAGTACATAAATATTAAAAAGTAAAAATGATCTAAAGACACAATATTACCCCAGGCTCTCCTTTGATGCATGTTATTTTCCTCAGTTCAGCATTCCAAAGATTTTGAAATTAACATTCTAGGATTGACATATTGCCTCCTAGTGTTTCTTGATTCACCAAAACTGATTATATCTTTTAAATGGAATCGGTATACTAAGAACAGCTTTTCTCATATTTGTCACATTATTCACTTGTCCCATATTCACTCTGAGGATTCACACTGCGTGCAATGAATTATAATCCAGTCTCGGTAGGTACATATCCTCTGTTACAGAAAAAGAATCAACACTTACTTTGGAGAACACAAGGTGAATGTGAAAGAGACCATGGATTAGCTGTCTGTTTCCTTCTAACAATTTTTCTTCTGCCAAACCAATTAAGAAAACAAGCTGTAGTTTCAATTCTGAAGAGAGAGAGAGAAAAAAAAATTCCCAGTTTCCCATGTGTGCTTTTCTTTTATATACATAGGAGATGCTCCAAGGATTTAATTAGAATAAGACTTTGACATTTGTGCCATAAATAGGATAGATTATTTAATGTCTGCTTACCTTCTCTAAACATGGAAACAAACTAAAGTATCTAGCAAGGCAGAATGAATGCTGTCCAGCAGTGACAAGATGGAGCTTTGTCGTAGGGATTCTATAATATTCACTTAGCTGGCAGCTCCTGGATTCACAAGGCCAACATGCTGTCACTGCTGTTAGAAAATTGAAGTGTCCCAGAGAAATACTGCAAAAATTGACTGATTGCTAAAGAATAGCAGAACTAAAGTAGCTCATATTATGAAATGTACAGTTTCCTGTAAGATTTCATGAATGCACTTCAAAATGCATGCTGCTGGTGACTCTAAACACCACGTTAGTTTCCAAATACTTCAAAGCAACCTAACACAAATCCTAAACAGGGACTTGATGGGTTCTTTTGGAAATTGATGTACAATGGAATATTTATTATCAAATAGCCATGCAGATAGCATGGCTAACCTAAATGGGTCACAGAATAAAACTATAAATCTTGGATCTGAGAAAGAGGATGGAGTGGAAGTTTTGATATATTGTTATTATTGTTGTTATTATTATTATTATTATTAAAGAAAAGAATTAATTGATAGCAAGAAGAATAAGAGCAGAAATCAACTGACAAACAAAAATTAGGCCAAATCTTGATTGGATTGCCAGGCCAAAGAGCAATATCTTTACAAATTCTCTGCTCATACAGATTCTCTCCTCAGACAGATTCATGAAACATATTCATAAAACAATTCATAAGACAGAACAGAACAACGTAACTGATTCTTCAGGAAATATAAACCTCCCATATGTTCATACATTACTGTCACTTCACTTAGGAATACATTCTTTTCTCTTAGAATGTTTTCATGACTCTCAAACACTGGAAATGCAGGAAGGAATTTTCCCCAAAGTGTAGGGTTTAGGCAGGCTCATTAAGGGATCTAAATGCTTAATGATTTTAATATGTGCTTCTACAATTTTCTCTATGTCTTATCCTTGGTACTGTATTAAATCCATTTGTCTTTTTATTCTCAGATCTTATAAACTCTATGAAATGGAATATCTGGTTTTGATGTTCATATGATGCCCCCAGGGCTTGGTGCAAGGTTTGATGAACATCAAGCAGCCAAAGAATATAGGAGGTAAAGATCAAGAGACTCAAAGAGATCACATACAAAACACCACATGCTCTAACTCAGGAAAGCATTAGAATATTGACAGGATTGGTATATATATATATATATATATATATATATATATATATATATATATATATATATATATATATATATATATTGTTGGTTATTTTATATATTTACGTTTCAAATGTTATCCCTCTTCACAGTTTCCCCTCTGCAAACCCCCTATTGCATCCCCTCTTCTCCTGCTTCTATGAGGGTGCTCTGCCCCACCTACTCCTGCCTCAGCACCCTAGCATTCCCCTACACTGGGTCATCAAGCCTTCACAGGCCCAAGAACCTCCCTTCCCATTGATGATAGATAAGACCATCCTCTGCTACATATGCTTATGTAGCTGCAGCCATGGGCCCCTCCCTGTGTAGTCTTTGGTTGGTGGTTTAGTCTCTGGGAGCTCTGGGGGGTCTGATTGGTTGGTATTGTTGACAGGATTCAAAACAAGCCTATCAAAGCACTTGAAACCAGGACGGTGTATTGTGTGTAAATTATCTAGAAGACACAATATAATATGGGAATCATAACAAATCTCTTTACTTGACAACTAGTTGTAATCACAAATAAAACCACAAGCAGGCTGAAAATCTGATGAGGTATTTTGGTATAGATATTTTAAATTACTTAGTGAAGTCATTTGTTTTGGGTAAAATGATAAAACCGAAACACAAGATCAAAGGGTAAAAAGGAGATGATAGAGCAAACAGCTGAGCTGTTAGAAATAAGAAAGGTAGAATGGAGAAATGCAAGGCAGAAATAACAAAATTTGGACAAAAACAACTGCAGGAAATTCAGTAAGCTTAAGGGAGAGTAAAAATTAACTGACCTACAAGGGTGATGTCAAAGCTATAGATCTCAAGATTTAGAAACCGAAGAAAGCACAGGGTGTAAGTGAGGCAACCTCAAGCACCTGGCATGGAGTTCCCAATGAGAGAAAATGAAAAGAAAACAAAAACTGAATCTCTTAATACAAAAATATCACCCTAAAAAGATTGACTTCATCAATCTACTGGAAGAGCACCCCACAAGTTAAGAAAGGTCACCCAGAACAGGCAATTTTAACTTGTATCCTCATCAAATTCATATATTTTAACAAAGCAAAAAATATCTATGAAAAAAATCAAATCCAGAATAATGTGGAATTAAATTTTTTAATAAATAATACCGATGTTTAAAACATAACGAAAAGAGAGAGTCTAAACCAAAGTTTACTATTCATGAAGTTTACCCACTAACTAACCTGCAATGATTCTAGAAATGCTTTCTGCATAAACTTCCACGAATATGCATTTACATAATTACTGGAAAAACTATGAAAATAAGCTTCCATGAGTATCTATTTACATAATTGCTGGAAATACTATGAAAATAAAGTATCAGTGAGCTTGAAGTCGAATCACTGTAGAAGTTAGATTAAAGTAAAGTAGAAAATAAAATGGTTTGAACCCACGTAATTTCTGCGTTTGTTGCTTTTTCTTTCCTCTCCTATCTTTCAGTTATTATCTGGCAAAGATTTTACTTTCACTAAAAGTAAAACCATGTAGACCTTCAGTCAGAGCCATAAATATTCACAGCTATTTTTCATACTGAGTTACTACTTAACTTACATTATTAATTGGAATTTTTATTTAATCCATAAATTAGCATTAAGGGAGCAAAAATTGACCTGCCTGAGTATTACAGGGTTCAAGTTCTCGGGATATTGTCTTTTTAACATTTGCTGATATTTTCTTAGCACAGTAGTCTCTAGCCCCTCACTCCAGGTTCACTAGTATAGCCTCAGTTATACTCTATTCTCAGCCTTCACTCTCTGTTTATCCCAGGTATTTACTTCTGGTTTTATTTTGTTCCTACATTAATATATAAACACTGTTATTATGTGCATCTACAAGACAGCTAAGTATTTATTGTTTATTTTCTATACACTTACATTTTAATCTTAACATTTTAATTGCCCATGCATTCCAGTTTTCTGCCATATTTTCAAGTCTCTGTTTTGTCCTCTTTAATAGATACTGGCAGATTGTCTCAAGACCTCCGACTTTTCTCATTTTCTGCTGCATTTTTACAGGCCAGTCTTCTGATATTCCTGGAGGAAGATATAGTTATTACATTCCATATATCACTTCTGTAAAGTTAATTGTGTAAGCAGTGTTAGGTGGGTTGTAGAATGATGTCAGCTTCCTCCAGAGGTGATCTGCCTATTGTTTCTTACAAGAGTTTAAAGGTCATCCACTCAGGATGACCTTTACCTCGCCTCAGAAATTGAGATGTTCCAAAGCTGATTCGGTCTCTGTAGTGTCTACTCCATGCCCAGTTCACAAGTCTTTTTAGGTTCCAGATTTGGGGAATCTGTGTCACAACTGCACAGAGAGATTTATCCATCAGGGCCTATCTTACTTTAATAAAAACTCCCACAACATCTTAGAATAGAACTAGTTCTCTTCTGTTGTATTTTGAAGGTGATTATTATGGGCCACAATATAACTGTAAAGATAAAGAAGCTAAAAAGTACAGGAGGAAGCAATAAGACGCGCACATACCCTGCTAAGTTCACAAAGAGCCAATTGTGCTGGTTAGTGATACTCTTAAAACAGGAGAGGTGCACTAACCAGGATGCAGAATGAGTAACTTTTAGTGAAAAGATGAAATTCCAACTTTTTCTTAAACAAAAAAGAACACTATTGAGGAAGAAAAAATTTAAGACCTACCTAGATATGGACCTTGTGGTTGCCAGAGAAAGCTGGTCTGGCTAGATATGCCCACTGATGTAAGAGTAGCACGAATGTTATATGATTGGATTTAAAGTCTGATTCAGAGAGAGCATGAACTAGCTGCTGTCAACGCTGCCAAAAAGCCATGATTGGATAAGTTATAGGCGATGGTGAAGAACCTACTATTATTGTTCTGATAAATGTAAATTATCAAACTGCCTCCTCTATTCTTATTTTTATAGAGACAGATAAGTGCATCTTCCAACTCTCAGTAGAGAAGCATCTATTTTACAATAGATAGTGACACAATTGGTTAGTATACAAACAAAAATAGAGAATGGGTTGCTTATTTATCTGTGGAATATCAATATTTTATCTCCCTTTCCAAAGCTTGGGATTCAATGCAGAAGAGGAGGCAAAAATATTCTGAGTCAGAAGTAGTTGACAAATGTAGCAAAGCATTATTATGTGTGCGATATGATAGGGCCTGTGCACACATCAAGTCACAGATCCTGTGACATCATGAGTGAAGCCTGCACAAGATCGAGATAGCCAGATGTCCCACCCCTAGCTGAGAATCTATTGGTAATGGATAGTTGCTTGAGAAAAAAGAGTAAACTGTCTTTAGGCAAATGGTCAATGAAAGACTCTCCAGGCTGCAGTAGATGGACCTGCAGTATCTAAGCACATACAGGCAGAATTAAGAGAACTCAATGTCTTGATTTAAAGAAAGAAAGAAAATGACAGGAATGTTAGAGAGAAAATTAATTGGGTTTCAGGGAAAGAGTTAGAGAGGAGGAAATGGGAAGTAGATTTGATCAAAACGTATTATATGCATGAATGCATTTTACTCAGACTAAAGAATGTATTCATGGTCACATATGTCATTAATAAACACAAAGGGAAATCCTTAAAAAATATTTATAATTCTATCACACAGAAAATCCTATTTTTGAAAAGGGTAGATTGTAAAAATGAATAAAACATGAAAGATATACAAGCATTATGGAAAGAAAGGGCAAAGATTTAACATACTTGGATTTATCCTTGAAATCACTTAAAATGGATAAAAAGAATGAAGCCTAAATTAGCTGTCCTTTTACACAATCTCACTGTTAAAACTGAAGAGACTGAATATTTCATTTTTAAGGCTATAAGATATTTCAGATTGTAATGTAGAATGGTACAATTTTATAAAGAAAAATTGATAATAATTATTACAATTGCATAAAGCTACAACAAAACAATCTAACATATGTATAACTTTTCTCATATGTACTTGCACAGGTAAAAATTATAGACATTATTAAACCTTATTTATTGCAGCTCATTGTCTAATAGCAAAAGTTATCATTTATAATCTCAAAGTATGCATCGATATGAGACAAATACAAGATTTGAAATCGTTTCTCCTTTTATAGATATATTATGAACCTAAAATTCTTATTTTAGCGTATATTAGTATTATAAGATTACAATCACTAATACTGTATGCTACAATTTTTAAAATAGCATAAAATAACGTAAATCTTTTAATGCAAGGTTATTAATTAATTAGTTAGCAAAAATGTGGCTAGTATAATCCTATATTTTTGCTAAAAGCAAGTGATGACATTGTTGCTTAAACAGTGTCCATAATGATGTCATAATCACATAGCTATTGCATGAAGTGTCATTGTGTCTATGTCCCTATGTTTTTTTTAATTAGGTGCTTTTTTATTGGTTATTTATTTACATTTCAAATGTTATCTCCCTTACTGGTTTCCCCTCTGCATACCCTCACACCCCTATGAGGGTGCTCCCCTACCCCCACCCACCCTCTCCTGCCTCACTGCCCTACCATTCCCCTATGATGAGACATTAAGCCTTCACAGGACCAAGGGCCTCCCATTGATGCCAGATAAGGCCATCCTCTGCTACATATGCAACTGGAGCCAGGGGTCCCTCCATGTGTATTATTTGGCTCGTGGATTAGTCCCTGGGAGCTTGGGGAGGAGGTAAGGTTAGTTGATGTTATTGTTCTTCCTATGGGGTTGCAAACTGCTTCAGCTCCTTCAGCCTTTCCTCTAACTCCTCCATTTGGGTCCCAGTGCTCAGTCCAATTATTTGCTGCAAGCATCTGCTTCTGTATCTATATTGATAAGGCTCTGGCAGAGCCTCTCAGGAGACAGCTATATCAAGCTCCTGTCAGCAAGCACTTCCTGGCATCCACAATAGTGACTGGGTTTGGTGGCTGCATATGATATGGATCCCCAAGTGGGGCAGTCTCTGGATGGCCTTTCCTTCAGTCTCTGCTCCACTCTCTGTCCTTGTATTTCCTTCAGACAGGAGTAATTCTGGATTAAAATTTTGAGAAGGGTGATGGCCCCATCCCTCAAACAGGGGCTGTGTCTAACCTCTCAATATGGTCTCTACAGGTTCTCTCTCCCCTTTGTTGTTGTTGTTGTTGTTGTTGTTGTTGTTGTTGTCATTGTTGTTGTTTTGAGATGGGGTTTCTCTGTGTTGCCCTGGCTGACCTGGAACTCACTCTGTAGACCAGGCTGGCCACAAACTCAGAAATTCTCATGCCTCGGCCTCTCTTTTCCTTAGATCCTGGGAGCCTCTTGTTTTCCTGGAGTCTGGGACTTTCTGTTGGCTACACCTTAGTTCCCCATCCCCCATTGCTACACACCTCTGTTTAATTCCTGACCTTCTGTACATCTCCCCTGTCTCCTCCCACACCTGATCTTGCTCCCATTTTTCCTCTCCCTCTCCTTTCTTTCTGCCAAGTCCCTCCCACCCTATACCTCCCATGATGATGTTGCTCCCCCTTCTAAGAAGGACTGAAGAATCCACACTTTGGTCTTTCTTCTTCTTGAGCTTCATATGGTCCGTAAACTGTATCATGGGTATTCCAAGCTGGAATGACATCTTATTACAGTAGAAAATAATAAATAAGAGCATAAGTCTGTCTCATATTAGCAAGATATCCACAGGGACAAGAAGAAGAATTCTGTCAAGGAAAGATGTTATTGAGAATGAAGGAGACTAAGACCCTGGCGGAGTCTGTCATCAACAATGTGTTCTACAGAAGTAAATGAGCAATATATTTCATGAGCCTTAGAGTATCAGAAAGTAACTGAGTTGCCCTTAGTACAGAATGGTGGAATTACTGGACATAAAATAGCTTTTAGTATTTTTCTGGGAAGGCTCTATCATATGCATCTCTAGACCAAGATACAGATATGATTTCTATTCTCCCCTACATCCTCTTGAAAACTCATCACATCTGTTACAATATTGTAAAAGTAACTTAGGGAAATATGCAAAACTGTAAAATTGCTTCATTTTCTTGTGATATTTATCACTGAAGTAAAAACATCTAAATAAAAGTCATTATTCCCTAGAGTAACAGAAAACTATGTCAAAAATGTTTAAAACGTATACTCATTTGTTTTTAATGAGGTGAGAATTATCTACCTATGATCCTTTTCCCAAATCATGTTATCAACATATTTTGAAACTTCCAGCCATTTAACTCAGTATTTAAATATTCCCATTAAAATATGAGTATGTCAAATTGGTGCTACAAGATCATGGGCAAACTGTGAATTAATAATGATATCTAATGCCAGCTGCTGCTTAGCTCATGCCACTTTTATGGAATCTTTGTGCATAAAATCCAGTTAATCTCACATTAGCATTGTGACAGAAGCTTAATTTATAGAGCAGGCAGCTGAAGAAGACATTAAATTGGTTATCCAAAGTAGAGGATCCACATGAATCAGGTCACTCTTGATGCTTAATATAAGCACAGTGCATGCATGTGTGTGTGTGTGGGGGGGGGTGTCTGTGTATTGATAAAAGAACAGAGGACTGAAGGTCAGGAGTGAATAGGAGACTAATGCTTCTCTGTAAATACTGTTATATTGTATCAAAGTTTTACCATATGTATATGCAACACTATCACTTGAGACAAAGAGACAGTACAGAGGACAGAAAACATTTTCTGTGAATGTATGTTACTTTTGTTCCAACTGGGGAGAAATATCAAATGCAGAAGGCAAGTCAAGGCTCAAACACCAATGTCTCAATCTTGCACGTAATCAAACACACATAACTAAAAAATAGACTCATCTAAAGCCTAAATATGTACATTTTATGATATTAGATTAAAAACATTCTATAAGATACATCATATTTTTCTCCCTTTAGTTTGAATTATTTTATAAATTAACTCATTTTCAGTGACTGTTTCAAATGCACCCCTTCTATGATGTTAGCTGAGATTCCTACCAGCCAGTCAGGAGGGTGCAAATATAGAGACAAAAGTCGTCACTTCCTGTACCCAGACAGGACTTCTAGAGGAAGGAGGGAGACACCAACCCACCTACAAAAACTTCAACCTGAATTTTGTCCTGCCTATAAGATGAACAGGAATAAAGATGGAGCAGAGACCAAGGAAATGGCCAACCAATGATTACCCCAACTAGAGACTCATCCAATATGAGAGAGCCAATACCTGACACTGTTAATGATACTCTGTTATGCTTTCAGAGAAGAGCCTGGCATAACTGTTTCCAGAGAGGCTTCATCCAGCAGTGGATGGAAACACATGCAGAGACCCATAGCCAAACATCAGGCAGAGCTCAGGGAGCCTGATGGAAGGTTAGGAGATAGAACTGGGCAAGCTGGTGTGGTCAAAGTCACAAAATGACCTGCAGTGTTAATTAATCTGGGTCCATGGGTCCAGACTGAACCACTAACCAAAAAGCATGTAGGAGCTGGGCCTAGCACCATGCCCCCATATTTGTAGCAGATGTCCAACTTTGTCTTCATTTGTGTCCCTTAACAATTGGAACTGGGGCTGTCTCTGATTCTGTTGCCTGCCATTGGATCCCCTTCCCCTACCTGGACCACCTGTTTGGGCCTTGGTGGGAGAAGACGTGCTTAATCCTGCTGGGACTCGATGTCCCAGAGTGAAGTGGTACCAAAGGGGGGGGGGTTTCCCCTTCTCTGAGAACTGGAGTGGGTAATGGGGTTAAAGTGTTTGTAAGGGCAGGCCTGGGAAAAGAAGAGGAAGGAGGCTGTGATTGGAATGTAATATGAATAAAAAGTAAATAAGTTATGAAAAATAAAACAAAGAACAAATGTACCTCTTCTGTAATATGTGCTTGGCAGTTACTTTACTGGTAGAATAATTGCATGGTGCTTTATCTGCATATACTGATAGATGTATATATGGAATTTCTTTCAAACTGCACTGACCTCTCTATCATCATAATCAAAACTTGTAATCCTCCAAGATGAAATCAGAAGAGACTCTTATCATTTTCATAACTTTAGTGAAGGGGTTTCATGATGTGCCAACATTGCAAGAAATTGTTTCATTTGTGAGAGAAAATGCCTGTACATAGGATACTCTATTTGTATGTTTCAGAATGAGTTTTTAAATATTCTATTTGAATTATGAGAACTGACAGAGGCATTGTTTGTAGCAGGAAGAGCCTTTGATGGTATGTTTTCTTCATCTAAGTCAGATTCACAAAATAATAACAATTCATAGTCTTCAAAATGGCTTAGGCTAGGACTGGCTGTCCTCTTTTTTTCCTATTGAAATAAGCAAAGGAAGGCAGAGCACTAGAAACTTAGAAAAATAATCTCTACAACTATTTTATATAACTACGCATTCAGTTAAAAAAAGTTTATCATTGGGAGATAAAGGGTAATTATGACTTACAGCACAATGAATCTACCTTGCTTTTTCCTGTTCACTAACACAATTAAGACTGTTTTATAAATGTTCACAATAATAATAAAAATGTTGCATGATGGCCGGGTGGCTTACTGAAAATAAAACACAGTATAAATAGCTGATATTTTTAGGTCAAGGACCTCTTAAATATAATTGCAGAGTCAGGACTATAGCATCTTTTATCTAAATAGACAGTTAACTCTTATCTACCAGATTCTCTGTCGAAACCTTGAGATACAATTCTCTCAAGTAGCTTCTTTTTTGGTGGAAGTGAATCAAATGTACTGCTATTTTTAACTAACTTTTGTTATAATTTTTCTGATGGGACTGAAGACAATGGCATAGTTAATGCTAGAGTTACAAAAAAAATAAAAATAAATAAATAAATAAATAAATAAAAAGACTAGAGTTACCACTCTATAGGTAGGTAATGACCACATCATTGAACTGAGATCTCAAGAATAGTAAGTTGCTTGTGGAGAGCAGGAAATATAACATTACAAACAGAAGAAAAACAAATCTCTTGAAGATGTACAAAATCACAATATGTTTGTGGAAGAAGAAATGCTATTAATATTTTAGATCATGGAATCAGAAGAAAAATCTGAAAATGCTGTAAGTCAGGCATAAAATGTGTTTGTGTGTGTGTGTGTGTGTGTGTGTGTGTATCACATAATATAGCTACAGATAACTATAAGATTTTGAATTTTATAGACTTCAGGAAGTCAATGAAGGGTCTAATCCAAAAATATCTAGTTCATAACTTTAAAAGTATATTAAGTATAGCAAGTAATGACACTATTTACTTGGATGGATTGTATAAATTATCATTGAACTAGGAGAGCTCTGAAAATGTGAGAGGGATTGATAATATGATGCAAGACTAAAATAGAGATGACTCAGGTAAACCACTGGCTCCTAACACCTTGCATAATAAGCACTGAATTTAAACAAAAAAAAGTTTCTTAACTCAAAATTCTGTGTTAGTTATGAAGATTTTGTAGTATATGGCTATTGGATAGTTGTTTCAAGGACAGAATAAAAGTCAGTTGATACCCGAGTGATGTAAGGTGTCCTCTACAAAATTCACTGTTCTTATTGTTGTTGGCCTATTATAGGTAAATCGTTGGTTTTCTATATCATCAGCCTGGCTTTTTCCTCTGGGCTCCACTGGGAATTCCAAAAATTCAAGTCAAAGCCATATAGGCCTATTGTGTTCAAGATTTGTAACTCATGTATCCTTCAGCTTATTTTTTCCATTAAATATCATACAAGAACAAAGGTCACAGGGCCAGGTCCTTATTTAAAGTGTGAGAAAAATTTACAAGAGTTAATGTGAAGGAGTGAGTCATCTTTGTATTATACATCAGGAGCACACTGGAGTACAGTTCTAGTACTCACTACAAAGCAAAAACTTGAATGTGTTCTTTCTTTTCAAATATTGTAATGTAACAGTCATGCTACTGCTTTCTGACTTCAATTATCAGTCTTGGAATTAGGAAAATATTTCTGAATTCTCTCTAGGACTTATAAATATCAAAGAATATTTGACAGTATTGAGTTATGTAAGATAGACCCCCCTATGGTTAAAAAAAATGTAATCTCCTTAAACCAATCATGTTCTCATAATTAAGTAAAGAAGTCTTGTAAAAGCCTGGTGCTTAAGTCAAGTTTGTTCCCTGAGTGTATCAATAAACAGTAGGTGTTTGTCTCTTCCTAGATCTATGATCTGGTTTGCCATGCTGCAACAGGAAAACAATATTCTCTCAACCTAAGGAGTTTCATCCTTAGAGGTGTGATGAGAGCAGCTGTAAAGTCTACAGTTGTAAATTGTACAGATGGACCACTAATAAATACCCACAACCCTGCTAAATTTACTTTCAAAAGAATTAGAAATAAACTCAGAGCCTCATTTAACAGGAAAGATATGGTAGCCCTAGGTCTCTCTTGATTTCACCTATATTTGTTTTCAGTATTTTTCAAGCCTCTCAAAGCAGCTAGTTAAATAGTAGCTTGTTTTTTATTTGTATGTTTGTTTGTTTGTTTTCATCAGATATTTTCAATCTATTTACAATTTAATCTAGATTACTTACTTAATTTTATTCCAAATACATTTAAGTACTCTCAATACTAAGGAAAGTTTATATAAATATATATATGATTTTTCTAGAAGATCTAAAATGTTTTCTTGGGTTTTGGTATAAAAACTTTACTAGTTATAGAAAACATCTGCAACTAAATAAAAACACTCTAGACACCTGGCTTGTACAAATTTGAAGTTCCTTGAACATGTTGAGGGCAGGTGCATCCTCATGATTACTTCCTGAAAGGAAAGTGACATGTACAATAGAAAACATCAACAACAAAACACACAGCAATGAAAAATATCCCCCAATTAACTGCGCAAGAATTTGAAAAGAGCAGTGTGAGAGCCAGCTTTACTGCTGTTATGTGTTTTATTTGGGTAAACAGTTATTAAACCTCACCAGCTATGGTGGCTATGATACTAAGGCCCACCCAATGCAGTGCCAGGCCTCTTACTAAGCAGTGCATTTGCAGAAGTTTATTAAAGCCTTACCAAGCCTCGGTGGAGGCTTAGCCTCATCTTAAACAATGGACTCATAACTTAACAATATAATCAATAACTATCCAAATCCACGTAGTTGGTAAAGCTAAATCTGGAATTATACTACAGATGGTCACATTCTAAATTCTATGAAGCCCACCCATTACTATGCCCTATCAGTCATAGAGTAAGATGACTTAGGATACAGAAAAGGCAGAGGTTACAAGGTCTGTAAATTGCTCATTGTTTGTTAGCACCTACATAGTATTTATATACTCATTTATCTCTAAACATACGATTATCCTTAAGCCAATAATTAATCACTATTTAGGCGAATATGTAAAAGTGAAGGAGAAACATTGTAGCCTATAACTAAAAGTCACTATTGTTAATACTATTTTTGTGTGCTATAGGCATGTGTGTGCCAAATACATACCAACACACACTAGAAATGTGTAAGCTTGTGTGTGCATAGATAGAATTCGGAAGTTGATGTCTCATACTGTCCTCTATCCCTGACCAACTTATTGTTTGAGATAGCGACTCTCACCAAACCCGAAACTCCCTATACATTCTGCCCCACTCCCACCCCTGGGGTTACAGGCACATAGCACCACACCTGCCTGGAATCCCAAAGGCATGCTCTCATGTTTTTAAAGCAAGGATTTTACTTACAAGCCATAGACATAGTCCCTAGGAAGCATGGTGACTTTAAGGTGTGCATTTCCTTCTCCCCACCCCCTCTTAAGGAAAGTATTGTTTGCTTTGTTTCTATAGCCTATTAAAATATAATAGTTATGTGAAAGTTTCTTTGGTGCCTAAATAATAAAAATAAATAGCATTCATAACTTGCCAACCAATAGAACAAAAGTTACTAGTGAATTGATAACTTTAATTTACTGGGTTCTACTCAAAGGAGTAAAGATAAATCAAGCCTTATCTCTCTTATACCACTGTATGAATCTCCCTACAAGAAAAAGGACCTTTCACTAAGTCCAATCTTTCTTGTTTTGGAACAACTAGTATCACAAAAGTTGCTTTTTGAGAAATATTCCTAATTAGGATTTATTTTACTTTAAAGTGATTTATATCTCAACTGGTAGTGTAGCTAGCTAATTTAAATGTACTTTAAATTGAAAATTTCTGGTAAAAATAAATCTTATAAAAGTATTCACAGTCAGCTATTGGATGGATCACAGGGCCCCCAATGGAGGAGCTAGAGAAAGTAACCAAGGAACTAAAGGGATCTGCAACCCTATAGGTGGAACAACAATATGAACTAACCAGTACCCCCCCCCCCCCAGAGCTCATGTCTCTAGCTGCATATGTATCAGAAGATGGCCTAGTCGGCCATCAGTGGAAAGAGAGTCCCATTGGTCATGCAAACGTTATATGCATGGGAACATACAGGGGAACACTGGAGCCAAGAAGTGGGAGTGGGTGGTTGGGGGAGCGGGTGGGGGAGCTTGTGGGGGACTTTTGGGGTAGCATTGGAAATGTAAATGAAATACCTAATAAAAATAATTATTAATGAATAGCTGGTGAGATGGCCCAATAGGTAAGGGTACTAACAACTTCAGTTTTATACCCAGGACCCATATTGTAGAAGAAAACAATCAACCCTCAGAAGTTGTCCTTTGACTTTCATGCAATGTTTGCTTGTGAAAATACACACACACACACACACACACACACACACACACAGCTTTAAATAATAAAATGTACATTATATAATGTCCTCTTTGCTCTTGCTTTTAGCTTCTTCTATGTTAAATCCTATAGCAGATGTAGTAAGTTGCAATTTTAGTTACTTTGCAGCAGTGACATTGATTTTAGGGAAAAAAATGTAAATACTGGATCTTTATTTTCCTATAAATATTTTATATAGCATTTCTCTCCCAATATTTCATAAGGTTATTGGTAAACTATTAAATGATTTTGTAAAATATCCATATCTTCCTGGTCATTGTTAAGACCACAGAGGTAACTGGAGGTGCCTGGCTATGTAGCACAAGTATCGTGGGATTAGAAATCTGTGCCTTCATTTTAGCAAAAGAGGACAGAATGAAGTTTCATCATGAATGCAGCCCTGTCTGAAGTAGAGAGGGAGAGGACAGGACTAAGGATTCTTATGAGAGGAAGATTATATGAGTTCTAACAAAACTCATAACAGATATTACTTTTTTTTTAATTTTTTATTAGGTATTTAGCTCATTTACATTTCCAATGCTATACCAAAAGTCCCCCATACCCACCCACCCCCACTCCCGTACCCACCCACTCCCCCTTTTTGGCCCTGGCGTTCCCCTGTACTGGGGCATATAAATTTTGCATGTCCAATGGGCCTCTCTTTCCATTGATGGCCGACTAGGCCATCTTTTGAGACATATGCAGCTAGAGTCAAGAGCTCCGGGGTACTGGTTAGTTCATAATGTTGTTCCACCTATAGGGTTGCAGATCCCTTTAGCTCCTTGGGTACTTTCTCTAGCTCCTCCATTGGGGTCCCTGTGATCCATCCAATAGATGACTGTGAGCATCCACTTCTGTGTTTGCTAGGCCCCGGCATAGTCTCACAAGAGACAGCTACATCTGGGTCCTTTCAATAAAATCTTGCTAGTGTATGCAATGGTGTCAGCGTTTGGATGCTGATTATGGGGTGGATCCCTGGATATGGCAGTCTCTACATGGTCCATCCTTTCATCTCAGCTCCAAACTTTGTCTCTGTAACTCCTTCCAAGGGTGTTTTGTTCCCACTTCTAAGGAGGGGCATAGTGTCCACACTTCAGTCTTCATTTTTCTTGAGTTTCATGTGTTTAGGAAATTGTATCTTATATCTTGGGTATCCTAGGTTTTGGGCTAATATCCACTTATCAGTGAGTACATATTGTGTGAGTTCCTTTGTGAATGTGTTACCTCACTCAGGATGATGCCCTCCAGGTCCATCCATTTGGCTAGGAATTTCATAAATTCATTCTTTTAAATAGCTGAGTAGTACTCCATTGTGTAGATGTACCACATTTTCTGTATCCATTCCTCTGTTGAGGGGCATCTGGGTTCTTTCCAGATTCTGGCTATTATAAATAAGGCTGCAATGAACATAATGGAGCATGTGTCCTTCTTACCACTTGGGGCATCTTCTGGATATATGCCCAGGAGAGGTATTGCTGGATCCTCCGGTAGTACTATGTCCAATTTTCTGAGGAACCGCCAGACTGATTTCCAGAGTGGTTGTACAAGCCTGCAGTCCCACCAACAATGGAGGAGTGTTCCTCTTAAATCAGATAGGGGACTAATATCCAACATATATAAAGAACTCAAGAAGGTGGACTTCAGAAAATCAAATAACCCCATTAAAAAATGGGGCTCAGAACTGAACAAAGAATTCTCACCTGAGGAATACCGAATGGCAGAGAAGCACCTGAAAAAATGTTCAACATCCTTAATCATCAGGGAAATGCAAATCAAAACAACCCTGAGATTCCACCTCACACCAGTCAGAATGGCTAAGATCAAAAATTCAGGTGACAGCAGATGCTGGCGTGGATGTGGAGAAAGAGGAACACTCCTCCATTGTTGGTGGGACTGCAGATATTACTTTCATTCAAATGTTCAGTTTAAAATGATTTCTTTAAAGAAAAACAAGGTATATCATTTTATTTTAAATTACTCCATAAAAGGCTATGTCTATATGTAATTAGATTACCAGGTGTGCCAGAAACCCCAGAGAAAGGATTTTTGTAAGTCCATGTTAGACAAAAAATGGCTTATTACAATTTCATTTTGTAGACTTTCTGTAATGAAGCTGAACTGTACATAATTAATCAAATTATACAAGAAGCATCCAAGTGTCTTCTGTGTAAAGAGAAGAGACAGACACTGGCAATCAAAGCCATGGAGTTTAATGATGAGTCTTAATTAAGACACACATCATCTTCTGATTCCTTAATTTTAAAAGATTCACTGCCAAACTTAGCTCAGCTACACTAATTAGCAACAACTTGGAATTCAAAAAATGGGCTGTTAGAAAAGAGTATGTTAAAATCTTTACAAGATGACCTAACCAGGGGATGCCTCATTGTCTCTTCTCCCAGGATGGAGATAGTACCTGATACAGGTATCTAAATGATAAAGGCTTGACCCTACTTCTATAAACCAAAGTTCTGAAAACTGGTCCCTGGGAAGCCCAAGAACTCTGGGAGCCAGCAATGAATGGCCTTATATTCTTCTGATTGGAGGAGAAATCACTTTAATTGGAGATTCTCTCTTAAATTAGACTCGGTTAGGTAAGGTTTTCTTTTATTGTGTCAATCTTGCCCTGTGAAATGATCCAGACTAAGTCTAATGCACTTTGCCATACTTGTTTATTTATTTTCTTTTAAACCTTTAAAGAAAAGGTTTTGTTGCCTCTGTTAGCCCTAGACACTTTGTTTTATTCAAAATCTGACTTAATTCCCAGGTCAGTCTTCTGATATAAATCCAGTTGCTATAATTTTTTGGATCACAGTGCCTCCAGGTGTAACACACTCAGCCTGCTAAGGAGATATGTTTCCTCTGGTCCTTTGCTCTAAATGTTCCGATTGCTGCCTGCCTTTGTATTATCATTTTTGACTGTAGCAGAGTGCTTTGAGCTGTTTTGTTTTGTTTTTTAAACTATTTTCTCATTATTTTTTTAAATTTATTCTCTTTATATCCCACTGTAGCCCTTCCTCCTCCTGTTCCTCAACCACATATCCCCTCCCTGGTCTGCCCTCTCCTTATCCTCTGGAAAGGGGGAGGCCCCCATTGGGTATCACCCTACCCTAGCTCATCAAGTCACTGGAAGTCTACATGCATCCTCTCCCACTGAGGCCAGACAAGGTGGCTCACATAGGGGAACAGAATCCACAGGAGACAACAGATTCTGCTCTAGTTGTTGGGGGAGCAGAATGAAAACCAAATTGTACATCTGTTATATATGTGCAGGGCAGGGAGGTGGGTGGGAGTGGGCTGGCTCGGTGAAGTTCATGCTTGCTCTTTGGTTGTTGGTTCAGTCTTTGGGAGCTCCTAAGAGTCTAGGACTTTGTTGGTCTTCTGGTGGCATCCCAATCTGCTTTAGCTGGAGAGGTTAAGAACACTGACTACTCTTCCAAAGATTCCCTAGTTCAATTCCTAACAACCACTTCATGGATCATGACCACCATAGTGCTTTTGAATTTTTAATCAAGGAAACCATTTTTCTTCCTATGAAGAGCTACTATTGACCCAGACTTCTCTATATCTTCTCAAACTGCCAGCTTCCTTTTAAGTTTAGGTTGTTTGTAGAAAAATCAGAAAATAGAAGAGATGATGAGGAATGAAATATGAAACATAACACAGGAAACATGGGTGCACTGTCTCTGCTATACCAAGTGAAGCCTGTCATATGATCAAATTAGATATTTTGTTGAAGTTTGCTCTATATTACTAAAAATTTATTCTCTTTATATCCCAATGTAGCCCTCCCTCCTCCTGTGCCCAGACCACATATCCCTCCCCAGCCTGCCCTCCCCTTCTCCCCTTCTACTAAATGTCCTAATTAATGTAATCAAGCATTACTTTCATTATGCAAAAAATCTCCAAAAACATACCAGACCAGAGTTTTCAAAACTAACAATTTTTTTAATTTAAAATGCAACAAAATATAGCCTTTCACCTTTAATGATTACAATTGCACTTTAAATATACACATGCATTAAATATTGACAATAAAAACAAATAACCCATTAGAGAGTTGTTTTACATGAGTTAACATTTCAATAACATTGCAATATTTTTGATAACTCAGAAAAAGTCAGTGGTAAAAGCTATCATATGCCTATGAATTCAATTTTCAAAGAATTAGACTTCTTTTTTGTAAATAAGGTTTGTGATTACATAGTATATTTTGGCCTCTGTAACATCTTTCTTCTCAAATACCTTCCTATTTTCAAACTTATTTTTTAATTGTCTATGCTTATTATTTTAAGACAAACATTCCAATTCTTCTTATTCTTATTTTACCCCATGTTTGGGAAACATTTGCAAAAGTGAACCCCCCAAAACAAACAAAGAAACAAAAACAAAGAAACAAAAACAAAGAAACAAAAAAACAGCCTTCTTTTCATTCTATGCGTGTTTTTAAAAGGTAAATGGTCCTGCTTCTTGCAGAAATTACATGAGGCAGTTTTTCAGGACAAAGATTTTTAAAAGGATTAAATTACTTAAATTTTTCTTTGTTCTGAATTCCATAAAATCTTTTTCCATGTGTCCAAAAGAAATCACAGACACTACAGCAAGCGATCGCTATATCTTCATTATAATGTTTCTGTGAAAACAGGACATTATGGATGAAGATGGGAAGAAAGTTGAGGCAGGGTATTACATGTCTGTCTGTTAAGTTGCTACTGGTTTTTGAAATACAGTTCCTGGACTCTTCCATACTGAATTTTATCACAACCAATAATTTACCATTCATCCCTCAGACTTTTGATCAGCATAAATTATCATAAATGACATATAGTCATGAACTAATAGTTGTACATGAGGTAAATATTCACAAGTGTCTATTGAGGATTTGAAGCTAATTAAGGTATTCGCATGAGTGTTAACATTTTTGCAGTCTTGTTCAGGGCACGCATTGCAAATCTGCAAATATGTAAACAAGAACACCTTTACCTGTGGTGAGGCTAATGCATTTTTCATGCATTCTTGAGAGATATAAGCTTCCAATGACAGCACAGGCACTCTGATTTTAATGTTTGCATACAGAATATGCTAGTAATTATTTAAGTTTTTACTTTAATTAATGGAAGATAAAAAGACATTTCTTCAATGAGTAAAGTTGACAATCCTACTGAAGTTAACAGTCATACAACACCAAAAAAGGATTTAAAAAAATCTCAGTTATCACTTTTTTAAATTATCTTTATAGAATGTTTTAGCTAAAGGCAAGTTTTGTGACAATCTAGGCAATTTAGTTTCATTTATAGATATGCTAGGTAGAAACAGAAAATAGAAGAAAAAATAACTGCTTAAAACATCCATTTCTATTAATGAATACATACTTTATTCAAGAGATTGAACAGGATGTTAAGTCGGATTTTGAATAGGGCAGAGTATCTAGGATCAGTAGAGGCAATGATAACCTTTTCTTTAATGGTTTAAAAGAATATAAGCAAGTATGGCAAAGTGCATTAGTCTTAATTTGGATCATTTCACAGCACAAAATTGATGCAATAAAAGTAAACCTTAGCAAAAACGTAGCCTAATTTAACAGAAAATAGAAGAAAAAAAATAAATGTCTCAAACATTCATTTTTAAAGTATGTCTGTGTATTTCTGTGTCTGGTGCTACATAATGCATTGTTCACAGGCATTGGTATCTATTTGACATATAGCCTTAGAAACAATGGACGACAGAGGTGGACTAAGAGGTATTAATTCTCACTTTAATTGCACCTCTGTGTGAGTTAAACCAATTTATTCTTTCAGCAGAAACCCTTTGCCATATGTAAGAAACACCAATAGGCAATGAGGTTATTGTCAGGAAGCAGTGATCCTGATAAAAACTTATTTACACATTCCAGTCAGTTAATCACTCTATACATGTCACTTAACAATAAGAACACTTCAGTCTCAAGTGTTCTAATAACTAAACTTAAGAAAAAAAGATTAGATTTCAGCCATGCTATTTTCACAGAAACACAATAATGAAGATTTAGTGATTGCTTGTTAGATAAAATTCTAATATTCTGTCAAATTTTCCAGAGGCTTTATCTGTAACACATTTACATTCTAGTCATATTCTCAGCTGTGTTCCAATGGAGTTAAAAGTATGTTTTACTCATCTTTCTTACCAAAATTGGCTTTGTTTGAGGACAAAAAATATATTGCATTTTGCATGTTCTCAAACCAATTCATAGTATGTGTTAGGTGGAATACACATTATTTATTGAATCAAAGGTCCATCTTTCCTATAAGATAATGTGATGATAAACCTCGAGTGACAACACATGTTGGACAGGATGTGGAAAAAAAGGAGCATTCCCCCATTTCTGGTTGAATTGCAAATGGTACAACCACTCTAGAAATCAATCTGGAGGTTCCTCAGAAAATTGAAAATAGATCTACCTGAAGACCCCGTAATACCACTCTTGGGCATATACCCAAAGGATGCTCCACAATGCTACAGGGGCACATGTTCCACTATGTTCATAGTGGCCTTTTTTTGTGATAGCCAGAAGCTGGAAACAATCCAGATGTCCCACGACAGAAGAATGAATACTGAAAATGTGGTTCATTTATACAATGGAATATTTCTCAGCTATTAAGATTGAGAACATCCTGAGTTTTTCAGGCAAGTCAATGGAACTAGAAAATATCGTCCTGAGCGAGGTAAATCAGACCGCAAAGGATATGCATGGTATGTACTCATTAATAAGTGGATATTAGCCACAAAGAAAAAAAATACAGAATACCCAAAATACAGTCCATAGAACTCAAAAAGGTCAGCAAGTTGAAGGGCCCAAGTGAGGATGCCTCAGACGCACTTGGGAGGGAGAAGAAAGCAATCACAAAGAGGGTGGGGGGAGGGACCTGGAAGGGAACGTGGACAGGGGTCAGGAGAGAGGGGAACCTGATCTGGTATTGGGTGAGGGAAAAGGACTGAAGCCCTGAGAGCCAGCAGAAAGAATAGAAATGGGCAACCTCGGAAATACGAGGTTGGGGGACCCTCCAGAATGCACCAGAGATGTGGGAGGTAAGAGACTCTCAGGACTCAAAGGACCTTAGATGAAATGCCAGACAGTAGGGAGAGAGAACTTGTAGAGCCCACCTACAGCAGGAAGACAGGGCATCAAGTGAGGGATGGGGTTTCCATCCTACAGTCAAAACTGTGACCCATAATTGTTCCTGTCAGAAAGAATTGCAGAGGTGGAAATGGAGAAAATCCGAGGAAAAGAAGGTCCAGCGACAAGCCCAAAGTGAGCTCTAGCTCAAGGGGAGTTCACAAGGCCTGACACTATTACTGAGGCTATGGAGTGCTCACAAAAAAAGGGACCTATCATGACATACTCCGGAAGACCCAACAAGCAGCTAAAAAAAGTCAAATGCAGATATTTGCACCCAACCAATGGACAGAAGCTGCTGACCCCTGTTGTTGAATTAGGGAAAAGCTGGAAGAATCTGAGGAGGAGGGTGACCCAGTAGGAGGACCAGCAGTGTGAATTAACCTGGATCCCAGAGATCTCTCAGACACTGGACCACCAGCCAGGCAGCATACACCAGCTGATATGAAGCCCCCAACACATATACAGCAGAGGACTGCCAGATCTGGACCCAGTCAGAGAAGATGCAACTAATCCTCAGGTGTCTGGAGGCCCCAGGAAGTTTAGAGTTCTGGTGGGGTAGGGGGTGGTGAGGGTGGGGTGGGGACATCCTCGTGGAGACAGGGGGCAGGGAGGAGGTATGGGATGTGGAACAGTCAGAGGGTGGAATAGAAGAATAAAAAAAAACTGGGGTGTAAATAAATAAATAAACAAATGATTAAAAGATAATGGTATGATAACATTCTGCAAAGCTCTAGAAGTTGAATTATAGTTGAGAATCCTTATAATACTATATAGTGTAAACCTTGCAGAAATGTTTTCAACATTCTACTAAATTAATATGTAGTCTACAAAGTGAAGGAAACGTTTATATTTACTATTCCTGTATGCTAGGTCTATAATATATTCAGAGACACAATGTTGAAAAACAAAACCCTGATTTCCCTTTGCCAGTGGGTATCAGTTAGAAACACCTTCTTGTTTAGGGAAAGAAGCCTCTGTCCTGTGTGCTGGGACCCCATCCGGCTTGAACTTATGCAAGATCTTTGTGTGCTATCACCACCTCCATGAGTTCACGTGAGCATCAATGATCCGAATGACACTGTTTCTTTGTACTCATTCACTTCCTCTGGCTCTTAGAATCTGTTTTTCTCGTCTTCCACACAGGTCCCTGATCCCTGAGGGATGGAGTTTGATGACGGTTATCCTGTTTAGTACTCATTGCTCAACGGCTTCTCAGTCATTGTCCAGCTGTGACTCTGTGGGTTTATTCTCCTCTACGGCAAAAAGAAGCTTCCTTATTAAGACTTGCTATGAAACTACTCTAAGAAACACAATTGAAACTGAAGAGAATAGGAGATGAATAAAAGAGATAACATTAAGCAGACTATAGTGACACAAACCTGTAGTTCCAGCACTGAGGAGGTAGAGGCAAGAGAATAAGTAATTCAAGGTCATCCTTGACTACTTACTGAGTTCAATACCAGCCTACACTATAAAAAAAATTCTGCCTTATAAAGAAAAGAAAAAGAATAGATTTTTTTCCAGTTTATAAAGAGTCAGATTGTATTAAAGATGATATGATAGTGCAAGCCTTTCAGATGGAAAAATGGAAAGTTGTTTAACGATATGAAGCACTTTTCTAAGTTATATAACGGTCTCTCCAAAATTGGAATTTTCAACTAACTTTATAATATAACATACAAAACAATTAGTCTTTGTCACCAAACAAACAAACGGTAAGTTGTGTCTTGATCATTAGAATTTGTCGTTTTTGTGACACTAATGTTCTCATTACTGTAAATGTCTAGGTACCAACATAAGTAGCGATATATGGAGTGATAATTCTAAGATATCGACACAATAAGTGAAATAATTTAAGACAATAAAATGTCAGTCAGAAGTGATGTCAACTAAAAGTGATGCACTTTAAGCTTTACTATTGTTCTTAACATTCTGATCCATGGGCTAATGTAAGAGCATAATTTAAATACTTTATATAATTCTGGCTTTAATAATCAGAACATAAAATTCTTCAAATATAGCTTTTGTAAAATGGTATTAGTAGTTCATTCACATTATTATGCAAGGAGATAAGGGATATGGTATTTAACATGCTGTTAAGAATATTTACCACTAAATTAAGTAAAATAGAAAGAAATGCATGTTCCAAGCAATGGACAATAAAAATGGAGGAATTACGCCCAGAAAAATATAGTTCATTTTAGAAATTTTGTTTGATCATTTGCTATTCCAACAAGACAGGAGAATTTAGAATCATGATTTGATGAGAATTGGGAAGGATTATGTTGGAACAATCTACAAATGGTTGGAAGCAACTATGTTCTAAAAATTCATTCCAGCTTAGATATTCTGTGACTCTCTGACTACACCAACTATAGAGAATATGAAAATATAGGACCTACACAGCTGACACTCCATAAGATATTCCAAGGACAAATGGTGATCCAAGCTTAACAGATTTCAGTAAAGAACCTCCCATTCTTCTCGACTTCAAGAAGCTATTTTGCAAGATCCATAATTTTTTGACAGTGTGATAAATTTTATTAAAAATATAGTAATGTGAAACAAAACAACTCCACTGGTTTGCACATGCTAAGCTACATGGGTAGCACACATGCCAAAAAGGGAGAAAAATCTCTTTTTATGTGATGCCAATGAAAACATTTTTTTGGAAAGTACAGGGACCATGATGATATTAATGGAATACTCAGATCCTAGCAGACACATTTTAAAAAGAATCAGTGAGAGATGAAGTTACTTTCCCATGAGAAGGTAACCTGACCTAAATCGGAAGTTTGCTAATCCTCAGTAAAAATGAAACCAAACCAGAATTAGAAGACATTTCTACACCTGTGATAGTAGTAAAGTGGTTGTTTCCACTGTAGCTCCCAAAATGCCCTGATGAGTGAGAGCCAAAATGCCTTTCAGATCGTGAGGCCAAGTGATAAATTGCTCTGCCAGTGTGTTTCTCCCTCTCCAAACCCATAAAAACCTTTCTCTGCACTCTAAGTGACAGTTGGTAGACAAGTCTAGATAATCAAACCAGTACAACTTCTATTGGACGTTCTGAGCCCTGTGCAAAGTGCTAAAGTAACTTGAGAATGCTCTTTGCAATGGAAGAATACAATGTGGCCAACCAGAAAAAACAACAGTGAGGCCCAGGCATGTTTTGTTTTTATTATTTCTAATAATTAAAAACTACTTCTTATAATTATGATTAAAGATGTAGCATTATAGAGAAGATATTTTTAATTAATCTATGAACTGAAAAATATTATTTATTTCATCTGTTTTCATATTCTTCCTTGATCCATATATAAAGGACAACATAAGAAAGTTATTAATATTCTTGTGAAAACACCATTATTGTTATCTTTTGACTAGGACAGATATCCAGTGTACTGTTCTAACACAAAGAAATGAATACAAGCTCTAAATAGAAGCATAAAAGCAAAACCTGAATAAATTGGGGCTGGCGGGATGGCTAAGAGCAATGACTGCTCTTCTGAAGGTCCTGAGTTCAAATCCCAGAAACTACATGGTGGCTCACAACCACATGTAATGAGATCTGATGCCCTCTTCTGGTACGTCTGAAGACAGCTATGTACTTGCTTATAATAATAAATAAATCTTTTTTAAAAGGATTAAATTAATTTGCATAATTGATTTACATTAAACCACATTCTGAGAACTTTCTTCTGTCATTAGCTTAAGTGTGCTATACTTCATTTCAAACATTTTGTTGGCACATGCCTTCAATATGTTTGCATGAAGCTATATTACCTATGTACAATACATATAAACAAAATGGGGAGCATGACAAGATTTCATACATGCTCTAGGCAATTGTTAGGTATCATCCATATTATCTTCTACGTTATCTCTTTATTTGATAGTAAAACTCATTAGATCAATTCTCTTTAGAAGTCAGTCGTATTCAATAGTCAAATTGGATTCCAATTCAGAAGGAAAGCATGTATGGATCTTAAGTGAGAACAAGTCTCCAAATTAACTGCCCTTTGATAAGATAATGGCAAGAGGTAGAAAGCCATTATGGAGAAAATGATGAGTGGTAGTGTCGACAGTTTTATTTGAAGGAAGTTATAGATAACAGTTTTTAAGGCAGAGTTAGCATTAGAGTTTTCTAGACTGTGCTTCTTTGCATTGGAACATAAAGATCAACTGAAGCAAAGGAGCTAGTAATAGTGTAAAGCTATATCTTACAAAACCTATTGGAATACAAAATGCTGATGAAAAGATGGACATTTTCAATGAAAGAAATTAAAATCAAAGTTATCTTTTTCTAAATCACTAAATTGTGCATAAATGTTAACATCAAGGATTTTGTTGTGCCTTTTAATAATCCAGCTACAGTAGACCTTCATTCAGTTTAAGAAAATACCAGTTCGCTAAATAAATTAGGCACTAGGTAGACTCAATGGTGTTAATGCTTTAAACTCCACGGTGGGGGAATATGGTCTTCACTGATGTACAGAGGTTTACAGATGGGTATGCACACTGAAGTATCCAATGGACCTGGGGTCTTCATCAGGGTGCTCATCGATGTATTTTGAAAATAACCAGGATTTCCTAGCATGGTAACATTTTCTGGTTTGAATTCACACTTCCAACAGAAGTTTTTTTTATTATTTATTCAAATGTATGGTGAATTTAGGATCTGAGGTTTCCTTTCTTACTTTTGTCCTCATGCTAAGCATATAGCCAGCCCTAAATGTACTCCTTCAACTTTGTAACTGTCTGATTTCCTTCACATTCCCTGGCCAAACTGTTCCCAAAGAGAGAACTAAAGAAGGATTGTGCATGGAAGGACTTAGATTTCTCCCTAAGTTACTGTCAATATAAAATTTCAAGCTTTTGAAAAAAAATTAGATTAATAGAGTGGGCAATGCCACTAAATAGGAGATTATGAGGGTGTTTCTCCTGTCGTTGATTACTGTATGGGCTGAATATACAACTCACTTGAAAGAATCCTGGACTTAACATGAAAGAATCCGTGAGTTCTATCTCTGCCTGTAGTCTCAACTCTAGGGAGTATGTAAAGTTTGGTGGTTTGAATAGGAATAGCCCCAAGAGGCTAATAGAGTGCATTACTTGGAAATAGGGAGTGGCACAATTAGGACTTGGGGCCTTTTTGAAATAGGTGTGGCTTTGCTGAAATGGGTGTGACCTTGGTGGAGTAGGTGTGGTCTTGGAGGAAGTGTGTCACAAACCTGGCACAGTGTTCCTGCTGCAGCCTGTGGATGCAGGTGTAGAACTCTCACCTTCCTTTCCAGTACCATGTTTGTCTGGCTACAGGCATGTTTCCTGCTATAACAATAATGGATTAAACCTCTGACCTGTAAGCCAGCCCCAGTTAAAGGTTTTCCTTTATAAGAGTTACTGAGATCAAGGTATCTCTTCACAGCAAAGGAAACCCTAACTGAGACATACTGCTAATTCTCAGGTAAATACTGTGTGGATATATAGTTCCAGTATATCATTGTTATATTCAGTAAGTGTATGCTATTATTGTTTCCATACTAACTAAATATGATTCCCTGTTGCATAAAATAAAGGTTCCTGAATTATAGATAAGCTGAATTTTTATCATTGCTATCTCAAGTGATGGAAATAATTTCTAACCTGATCTTTATGATATAATTAAGGTTTTGAAATACTAAACTGACTATTTATACTAGTTTAAAACATGTTTTGTAGAATGTGAGATTTTTTTTTTACAAACAGCCCAGCATTATTTTTGTCTAAAATAAACAAGGGATACAACACAGAACATTTCACTTTGACATAATTAACATCTTAACAACAAAGGAATGATGTGACAAGAGTTCTCACCAGAGTGAAGTTGGTTTGATTAAGAAATTTCCCATTGAATCTGTTTACTTCTGACTCCAAACATGAGTCCTATGTAAAACTCTAAACTGAAGAGATAACAGGGAGGTTGTTTCTCTGAAATATATACATACATAACATGTAGGTAGGTAGGTAGATAGATAGATAGATAGATAGATAGATAGATAGATAGATAGATAGATAGATAGATATAGATAGATAGATATGCCCCAAATTTCAGTGGTGATACTCTCCTCTGTAGACTACATCATCTACATCAGCACCTTCTTTCTAAAATGAAAAATGTCTCCAGGGAAGTTCAGCAGCTACTCAAGAGAATAGAAAAAGAAAATCATGGGTCCTATGTGAAACTATGGAGTAATAAAGGAGAAATAGATGTCTCCGTTATAAATGTCCCTTGTGTTGCTTTATCTGCTAAACCATTTTCCTCTCAGGTTATAAGGACTTGACCAATTCTTACTCACAACACTGAAACCAATTGAGGAAAAACTGATTCTATTTCAAGCCTGGATGGGCGTGGACTGATGGGTGGTTTGATGAAGGCAGTCATTTGATGACTTTTTATGAGAAAACCTTTGACAAGCTGTCAAAACTCTTTTGGAGAAAGAAATGGTGGATAGAATTGCTCTGAGGAAGATGTGTCAATTCAGCTATCTTATACCTACATCATACTTTGATGCTAGATGAGTGGTCTCTGTGGATCTTATGCTAGAAATTAGGTTAAAGGAAGACAGATTGATTTTTAAATATTCAATTAATGAAACAGTGGTTACATTAATGCCAGAAATTTTAAAATGTTTCATTAATTCTTTGAGAATTTAATACAAAGCATTTTGGTCTTATTACCCCATTTTTTTCCCTTTAACTCCTTCCTATACTTTAAAATAAGTAAGTTAGATTTTTTATTTTTAAACTGAGACTTGCACAAATTATTGATGATTCACAAGGAAAAATGGCTTGGCCAAATAGCTCAATGCAAACACTGTATTTCAAACGTTTATATTACAAATGTTAAAAGAACCTCAAGGGGAAATCTGTCAAGAAATAGTAAAAGGAAGAGAATTCCTGGAAAGCAAACACAACCCTCTAATCTACCATCTGAGTACTGAGACAAAGAAACTGTCCTGTAGAGGAAAAAAAAGTACACACACACACACACACACACACACATACACACACACACACACAGCCGTTTTGAAAAGGTCAAATTTCTGCACATTATGCCTTTGTTGATATTTTTTAATAATTTACTAGTACACAAGGGTTACTATTCAAATAATTTATCAGTGGCAGCCTTGACATTGTGACTCTCTGTTCTTACTTTTTTTTTTTCTTTCGAGACAGAGTTTCTCTGTGTATCCCTGGCTGTCCTGGAGCTCGCTTTGTAGACCAGGCTGGCCTCGAACTCAGAAACCTACCTGCCTCTGCCTCCCGAGTGCTGGGATTAAAGGTGTGTGCCACCATGCCCGGCTGTTCTTACCATTTTGAAAGTCCTTTACTTCACTGGGATTCCAGCAGTGGTACAGCTAGCCACCATGCTCTAACAGAAACTGAACGAGAGTGCTTACACTGTGTCTTGAACGGCACACTGCTTTACCTGACTGACAGACAGACAGTGTCTACTTAACTGACACACTACCTGGGCATATTTCATATAACAAATTAAACTTTCGGGTACCTTGTGACTTTTTTTCTAATGATTGTCAGTCTGTGCCTTCCTGGCCATCACTCTAAAACATGTGTTCTCCCAGCATCCCAAAAGAGATATGGCATGCGGAAGCTAAACTGTATTTAATACAGCTGCCAAAGCAAGATGCTCATAGTAAAACTTATTGCTACTATACTCCAGTCACACAGGACCACATCACGAGTTCTAAATCTACTATTCAGGAGCCTTCATGACAACAGTCTCTGCCTGACTTCCTCTCTCCCTTTCACAGCTGCCAAAACCCAACCTAATTTGCACAAGTCAGCTCACACACCCATGTCTCACTTCTTGCAAGAAAATTCCCTTAGTTACTTCATCATTGTGTTTCCATGTGTACTTTGAATCTATAATTGACCTTTCACATCCAGCCAGGAATTATGCCTGATAATACGCAAGTCCTTCAATTATCTATGTACTAGAATACTGACAATATAGTAGTCTTTTTTTTAATCCCAATTATTCATAAGAGGCTTGCATAATTTAAGTAAATGAAATAGTAACCAAATTAGGAAATCTTGGTTATCATACCATTTAATATACATTATTAAAATACTCTAGAATACTGTTCTGTCTTACGTTAGTTAGGAAAATACCCCTTAGGGTTTAGTCATATATCTGCGATATCTTTTCTGCAAGTGATGAATTATTATTGTCCTGTGGCAGAAATCTATCTCTGAAAATTTTTTACTCATTCATTTACCTACTTGTGGTTATCTACAACATTATATATTTATTTCTTATAACATTGCACATATTTTTTTCTTATTTGGGATTACAATAGTCTCTGAGCAAAACATCACACTGACTGAATTCAAAATGCTGAAAACTTGGAACCATGAAATGTTGAAATAACCAGCATATTTTTTTCAGGTGTTGCACCGAAATGAGAAACATTTCTTTACTGTTCAATAACTGCAGGGTGTCTCACAATAAGCTTCGAAATTTTCCTCTGTAGTTTTATAGGCAAAGTATCCTTGTGTTTGCTGAGTTAAAAGCAAAGCATTATGTTAGAGTTATAGTCCAGCATGAGCTCAGATCTCACCAGAGGCTCTCGGCAGTTAACATCTTCTAACCAAGACTTGTAATGTTAATATTTTATGAAGATGCTGGCTTAAATGATCAATAGAAGAAATTCCTCTGCCAGAAAACTGTGTCTGCACCCTGCTTGGGAAATCCCATACTAGTGAGCTATTTGTTTTTAGATTTCAATACCTATAAGCATACAGGCAAGGGTTACAGAGCTTCTCTGTGAGCAACCAGAAATAAAAGAAGCTGTGGTACAGAGGAGCTAGCAGCTTCATCTTCATTAGCACCCCTTCCCTCCTTCCATTATTCATTATTTGTGTTTTAATGTTACCTGGTCTTTGCTCCTTCAGTCCCAAACATTTGATTCATTATGGCTTTAAACAACCCACTGCCCTCTGCTGTTTTGATGTTTTCATCTGGCCTAATGGATGATTATTTACATGAAAACTTAAGCCCTCCTGCTTTGCTCTCTCTTTTATCTGCCAACCTGGCCTAGACATGTGGCTTTGAATCCTTTGTCTCTTATTAGAGAGCATCAGGAGGTTCCTCTACCCATATCAGGAAAGGAAATCACCTTTTCCACTTTTCTCTAAAACCAGTTGCCACTCAACTTTTAAAAAGCAGAGTTTTTATCTTTTGTTTTGTTTTGTTTTTCCCTGTAGGAAATGGGTAATGGAGAAAAATGGTGTATTGGTAGAATAAATTACCACTAACCAGAGGATCCCCAAGTTTAAATTTCATCTCTCATCGTTCTGGAGCATAAATGTCTCAAGCCCAAGTGCTGGCATATTTGACTCATACTGGAGACTTTGAAGGAGAGAATCTGTCCTGTGCTTCTGTCATAGTTTCTGTAGCTACTTCACTACAGACACATCACTGCAGCCTGCCATTATTATACATTATATTTCCATGTAGGTCTCTGATTCTGTATCCCTTCCCCTCCTCACTCTCCTTTCTCTCCCCTCCCCTCCCCTCCCCTCCCCTCCCCTCCCCTCCCCTCCCCTCCCCTCCCCTCCTCTCCTCTCTTCTCTTCTCTTCTCTTCTCTTCTCTTCTCTTCTCTTCTCTTCTCTTCTTGTCTCTTCTCTTCTCTTCTTGTCTCTTCTCTTCTCTTCTCTTCTCTTCTCTTCTCTTCTCTTCTCTTCTTGTCTCTTCTCAAACAAGGAATGCTTATATTAGATTAGGAACCCTCTCTATTCTTAAAAGCATTTTGTGTAAAATGATTGTATCTTTGAATTACATAAGAAATCAGAATCCTATGTGTACCTTTGAAGAACAGTTACACAACTATTAGACATTAAAATATGTGAATTCTTTATAGAAGACTTCATGTGCTAAGAATCTTTTTAAAAATATTAAGGAGTCTGTGCATAAGGATTTAGCTATATAATATTGCTAATTGGATATATTATAATGTTATTAATGTAAAAGGAAAAAAGAAAAGAAAAGGGGAAGGAGGAGAAAGAAAATAAGACAAGTTAAATATCACATTCAAGAGTGGGATGATAAAATTCAATCGACATTGATAGAATTTATTTAACAAGCTACTGATTCAGTCTATTGTCCTTTCTGTAAACAAAATCCTGAATAAAGAATCAAGATACTTTAATTCTTCAGGGCGTCAAGATTATGGTGCTGGATTTTACTAAAGTCTGAGAAGGCTTCTTTCATCACAGTAGCTGGAATGAGTATACAAGAGACCACATGGGGTTATTCAGGAGTTAAAGTCGGTGGTCATTTGTAGCAATTCATTGCCCTGGGAACTCAGCCCACAGACCTAGCAGTTTGGGATTTGGAGTGATTCCCCAATGACTTAGTCATCTCCTACTAGTATTCAACTTTTAAAGGAACCACATCACATTAATACTGCCACAGTGAAAACCAGGAGACCAGGAAAGGAACATTTAGGGGGAAAGTCACATTCCTACCACAATGTGGTACACATTAACTTTAAAAATAAACATCTAAAGCAGATGTGAAATTCTCTGAGGACCATGAAGCTTCTAGTGTCAGGAATGAGGACAACTTATCTCCCACCATGTCCATCAGGTCTGTTCCACTATCTTGGACTTAGATTTTATTTTTGTTGAGGTGTAAAGGACTATTACTGCTGTATCTATCTTTAAGTCTATACCAGATAGCAATTTAAGACATTAAAGGCAGTAGGAATTTTTTCTATAGGCCAATCATCTATGCCTATTTATATCATCATCAACAACAACAAAATACAGTTAAGAAATAAAAATAGAGACAAAATTAGATTATTAAACTGTCCTTACTAGATAAAATTGTGGTCATCTTAGTAGCCATGTGTGTAAACGCATGTTCTTGGCTAATACATTTATCCAGATGTACTTAGAAACCAAGGACAAATTTCAGACCAAATTCATACGATAATAGTGAAATTTTGAGATTATTTTCAAATATTTATTTTTATCCAGATATATGCACAGTTTTTCAAACACTTGGAAGTAAAGGGTCACTTAAAAGAATAAATTTAAGAATCCTTAAATAAATTTAATTGCTCAGTGCAGAATACTTCTGTTTTTTCTACCTCTAAAAGATCACCATATTTCAACACTTAATTGGCAATTAAATCACTATATCTAGTAAAAATATTAATGAACATATGTTTAGGTTTGTTTGTGAAATTTTTCATGTATTTAAATTGTCCTTTTTTTAAAAAAAGTAAAATATCTCCAAAGACACATTAAAATCAAATAAAATAAGTGTCTTTATTTATATTAAATAGGTCATTACTAAAATTAGTAAACTTTTAGCTAGAATTTTTCAGTAAATTAGTATTTTATGCCTAGATATATGGAATGAGTTTTGTGTTGTTAAAGCTGAAGAGTTCTGCAAATGAAAATAAAATCATAACTATGGAAAGTTATGATATAATTTCTTAGCAAACTGTTGTGGAAGTCTGCTGGCTAGAGATGAAATTAATTGAATTAACTACTATAGGATTTTTTTTTAGTCAGGGTTTCTATTCCTGGACAAAACATCATGACCAAGAAACAAGTTGGGGAGGAAAGGGTTTATTTGGCTTACACTTTCTGTGAACTTGCTGTTTGTCACCAAGGAAGTCAGGACTGGAACTCAAGCAGGTCAGAAAGCAGGAGCTGATGCAGAGGCCATGGAGGGATGTTCCTTACTGGCTTGCTTCCCCTGGCTTGCTCAGCCTGTTCTCTTATAGAACCAAGACTACTAGCCCAGAGATCATCCCACCCACAAGGGGCCTTTCCCCCTTGATCACTAATTGAGAAAATGTCTTACAGTTGGATCTCATGGAGACATTTTCTCAACTGAAGCTCCTTTCTCTGTGATAACTCCAGCTGTGTCAAGTTGACACAAAACTAGCCAGTACAGATTGTAAAAATATCTTTATTCATTTGATATAACTGTTATTTTTGAGGCTTACTGCCTCAGTCTACTAATCTAGGCCTAGAATGTTTTCAGCTTCTGAGACTTGCTGCTGAATAAACTTACCCCTTCCTAGTTATTTCTGATCTCTGGTGACTGGTTCTACTCAGCTGTTCTGGCTCAAACTCTTCTACAAGCTGACTGATTCAGTCTGGCTTCTCTCTGTCAGCCTCTTCTAAATTGTTCTACTGCCATCACACTAACTTAAACAATCTGTTCTAAGCTTTTGGCTCCGTCTCTTCTCAGGGTCATTCTGTCTTCACCTGTGTCTAGCTTGCTCTTTCTCTGCAACCTGTCTCTGTAAAACTGTCCTTGTAAAACTCTCTTTCTGCCTCTTTCTTTTTTTTTTCTTTCTCTCTTTCTCTGCCTTCTTCCTTAAGTAGCTTCTCTTTCTCTGTCTTCTTGTGAGAGTTGGGCATATCCTATTCTGTCAAATCTTTCTCTAATTCCACACTTTATCTGCCACTCAGTTAGACAACAGTTTTACTAACTTTACCTTCATTGTTGGGGTTAAAGGTGTGTGTTTAGGGTGTCTATATTCCAGCCAGAGGGATGAAAGGTGTCTGCTGAGGGCTGAGCTACAGCACAATTTGAAACAGGGCTTTTCAGTAAATAACACAATCTCAGGGGTCACAGTGTGACCAAATATCCTGCAACACATGATAGTACTGAGCTAACTCATTTGAATGAAAGAAAAAAAAAGATAACTGGGCACTAAAGCAAAAGATCACATTTTAACCAGAAAAATTGCAAGATTTTAAGGTAAAACACATGGCTGATATTATTGTTCTTCTTATGGGGTTGCAAACCCCTTCAGCTCCTTTAGACCCTCCTCTAACTCTTCCATTGAGGACCCCATTGGGGACCCCATGCTCAGTTATGGGAGGAAAGGACTTTGGTCCGGTGAAGGCTTTGTGCCCCAGTGTAGAGGAATTTGGGGTCAGAGAGGTGGGAATGGGTGAGTAGGGGCACACCCTCCTAGAAACAGGGGAGGGGGACTGGGATAGGGGCTTTCTGGGGGGGGCAGGAAAGGGGATAACATTTGAAATGTAAATAAAGAAAATATCCAATAAAAAACTAAATTAAAAAAAAAAACACATGGCAAGTTAATTGCTCACTTGACTCACAAATTAAGACATCAACAACAAGGGTTAAAAAGTAGAACAAATGAATGAAGAAAAGAAATAAAAGGAGGGTGTGGTTAGCTAAAATATAATGTGGAGATTGTTATTGTTGATATTGAGAAGATGCAGGTAGAGGGAAGAGACCATCATATGAAACTGGACTTGAGAGGAGCTAAGAGTAGAGAAAGAAACAGAGCAGCAGCCAACCAAGAAAGGCAGCCCAGGCCAAGAGACTGGAGTAGCCAAAATGTCTGTGTTATATGGAGATGAAGCTCAGGGTTGGGGGAAGCAGAAGTCTAGGCCCTTGTAGGGAGAGGTTTAGTGTAAGGAGCAGGTTGAGAAGTGCAGGGAGAAGATACTGGGTTTCAAGACTGGTTTCTTTCTGGCTTTTGTTGATGTCAAAGAGCAAGGCAATCTCTTCTATAACTACTTCCTTGTGAAACTGGGGTGTTATGGTTGGAGCCCAGGAAGGCTGAAATGTCAGTCAAAGTAAGAAGAGAGAGAGAGACAAACAGATTAGCAGGCTATTTTGCTCACTGCTCAGGTTCTGTGGAACTACATGGGGCTAGGGAAGTGCAGGACACTTTGGAGTAGTCTAGGATACACCTAGGACTGATGAGTTGTACTCAGCCTTGAAGCAGTTTGGGACAGAGAAACTAGGGAAAGAAGGTGTTTAAAAAATTTGCAGGAAAATCTATATCTTGGGTGTGTATTTGAAACTTTTAGGCCCAAGGTATTGGTGGGAGGGAGTCTGAAGACCAGGAAGGGAATACCCCACCCTTGGGAATAGGGAGTGGGGAAACTTAGAAGTATCTATCTCATTCTACATGACCTGTGTGAAGTGGATTAAAATCAACACCCTGAAGCCTACATGATTTTTTAAGTTTACAAAAAGAGATAAATGTTTTAGCTGTATTAGCATTATCATTGTTTGTAATTTGTACTGAAATCCACATTGTAGGAAAAAAATGATAAACAAGCAACAAAATAACTGCAGACTCCTCCCTTTAGCTCATAATAAAAGCTTGTGGATCTGAATATGGTGTTAGGTAAAAGCGTTAAGATTTTTCCCCTCTCCAGAGGGTTTATATATAGACTGGACAGAGACGTTTTCAGCACAGGGAGAAGCACATTTTACCTACACTTCAAAGACAATTAAAGAAAATAGAAGAATTTTGAGTTTGTGATCATGGTATCACAGTACCAAGGCTAGATTAATAGATCAGAACTCTATTGATTAATGTTAAAACTCTGAACTTTTGAAGTGTTATAGATAGGGAAAGAAGTCTGAACGATTTCTGTTTTTTTTTTTTCTTTATGTACTTTAAATCACTTTCTTATACCTTTACAACGTGCATTTACTCAGCTTAAATGACTTTCCTAGACACTCACGGCTTTCAAAAACTTTAAACCTTTTCTTTCTATGTAATCATTTACCATGCGACACAGATGATTGATTATTGAGAGCAGCCATTGCAAAGTAAGTTCCTTTAAACAAAGGAATAGTAACAAGTTACTTTGAAAAGTGTTTTGTGAGTGTATCTGTATCAGCCTGAAGTCAGCCAGCAAGGTAAACTGTGTCTGCCTTTCTCAGCAGACCTAGCAGTTCTAGCAAGAATGAACTGAGAAGCAGCTGCAGAACTGGGAAGGAGCTGGTATGTTGCTGCTACTAAACTGACAAACCTACAGGTAGCCTTGTCTTCAACACGATCAAAGATCAAAGAAGGATAAATTATAGCAGAGGATATAAGACAATGTATTATTTATTGGCCTAAGTAACAATTAAAATGACACTATGTGGGAAGTTACCCTAGGCTCCTGGGGTCTTGATGACTTCAGTGGAGGGTGGGGTTTGTCTGGGAGATGAGAGTGGAGTAGAGGGTAGTTGCTCTTCAGCTACCACATAAGACAGAATTAAATCTTCAGCTGCCATACAGGATAGCATTAGCCTTCTGCTCCCTGACCCATAAATGTGGGAAAACTGACCTAACTTGGCTAGGCAGAGTAGGGCAACCAACCCAAAGGAGTCTACACTTTGGGCTGGACCCTGGAGGCAGGCAATGTATGGATCAGGATTGCGTGGTTGTTAGTGTTACATCAATCCAAGTGTAGAAATCTGTGCCCTTCAGGTTCTTTGGAGAAATTAGGGTCTACTTTTTGAGGTAGCATTTCTGTCGACCATGAAAAGATTTTTTTATTAAATCTTTTAAATATCATACTCAACAGTTCTCTAAAGAGTATGAGGACCATTATCTATTAAGTATCCTGACTTAAACAAACTATACTTTTTTTAGTTACTTGCTTTAGGCTAAAACTTGAAAACACATAGTAGAGGCTAAATACAGCTTGTTATTGAAAATGAATTACATTTGAACTTTGATCAGCTATAAACATAGTTCTGACAACATTGAAGAATTTGATCCTTTATGAAATAACTGACCATTAACTTACATGGTTTAACTATCTTTAACAGTTTACAACACACTAGTAGCTGTTGTAAAATTAGGATTTTACATCGTTATCTCTCAAGTTTGAACCTTAAATCTTTGAGTTGAAGATTTGACTGAAGATCCTTTAGCACCCAAATAAAACTTTAAACTATAAATACAGTCCACAGAGAGACTGGTAACGTTATCCTTTTATAATGTACCATTGTAGAATATTGTAGGGTTTTTTTGTATGACTCAGTTTAGCCAAATAGCTACAGCCTAGTACAGTAAATAAAGACCTGAGACTAGACAAATATCTAAAATTTAATAAAGTTAGCAGAGATCAAGAGGCTAGACATCTATCTTTTCTTCAGTGACCATTAACCTGAGTATACTTTAAGAATTTATAAACCTTAATTATCAAATATATATAATTTATTAAACAAACTATTTCATATCTAAAATTTCTTTAGCATGGTATTGAAAATAGTTGGCAAAGATATAGCTAGACATAGAACTCTAAGTCAGTTTTTGTTCATTTGAGTAGACCTTTAGGTATCTTGAGGAGAGATTTTATAGACCTGTAACTGTCCCCTTAGTCTACAAAGGAGATGCAGTGATAAGCAGAAGGCTCAGCAGGACTAAGAAATTTTACATTTGTTGCTTTATTCCAAGTGGTCATCCTATCCAAGCTTCTGGTGAAGTTGAATGGCATGTCTTTCTTAACCTTTGTAAAGATGGCTGCCAATCGCATAGTTGCTTTCATCCTAATGATGTCCTCAGACAAGGTGAAGGCAAGTCATGTGGTTGCTATTTAAAAACATCTATCTTTCTATTATATCTTTTTTTTGTTTTTTTGAGACACGGTTTTATGATATCTATTAAGCAGTAGAATAAAATAGAATATGCTTTAGCAAATTAAGATTGCCTATGTAATTCTCACTCCCCCCCCAGATATACCCCTTAATTTAATTAGTTCCCTTTTCCCCTATATGATATACTAGAAGAAGAAGTATCAGAATTGAAAAGAGAATAAAAAAATGTTGCAGAAGGGAATACAGTGTTAAATACCAAGTCTGGTGGGGCAACTAAAAATAAATTGAAGAAAAGGGTATTGGATCAAAGGGATAAACTATGAAAGACTTGAAACATGATGTAAAATTTTGTATTTGCATCTCAAGATAGTTAACAAGAACAGAACATGCATATCAGTGACTGCTTAAGCAAAGTACTGGAGAATGTTAGGGAAAGAACCAGAAAACAGATGTATCCTTTGCAAACCCGATGTCCAGCCTCACTCCATGTGAGTAACTTCCATAGCCCTCCGAACCTCTCAGGGGGTGACTCATCATTTGCCTATTTCTTTGTTAACAATTGTTTCCACTAGTGACAAATAAATTTTATATATTTGAGCACCTAGTCATTGTCTTTACATCCTAATACAATGAATGCCATGTGATGTTTGGAACCTTCATTTGTTGTTCACAGCTCATAGGCAGTATTCTATAGTGCCAAGCAGAAAACTGATGCTTAATAATTTAATTTTGAATGAAAGATTAGATACATAGATTTATGATTGAACTATGTTTTTACTTACACCTTTGTAAGTTTTTTGACATTACAATGAAGTCATCAGTTTTGTATATATAGAATTATATTGTACACAGTAGTCATGAATGTGTTCATTTTCTTTTCACCTTGAGAAGGCTGTGGACTTCTTGAAGGCAGAGCTATGTTTTACTCCTCTTTAAACTGCAGAGCACTCAGGGGATAATTTTGTAAATGAATGAACATTTTTAATAGTGCCCTAGAAACTAGGCTCATTTTGATCAAAGGAAAATTTTACATTTCATAAGTTATTAAATATGGAAAATATACTTTAAATTCAGAGAGATAAGAGGTCTGGTCAACTGCTTAGAGAATAGGATTATGCTTGTATTGTAATTTAGGAACATGTTATCTTGACTTGAGAGTTCCACTGTCTATTAACTACTTCTTTTGTTAAAAGCATATCTGGTCCACACAGACAAATGCAAGGCTCTGGAACATTCCTTGAGATGATCATCCAAGAAGGATTAAATGACTTCATAACACTATGTTCTTCAACTTACCACATACCTGTATGTCTGAGGGAAAAAAATGTAACTTTTGTCTAAAATACATAATGAAAATGGAAATATCAGAGCTTTATCCAGAATAAATATGATAAATAAATAAAAAGGAAAATACTTCATTTACATAAATCTTTCACTTAAGAAGATGTATGTTAGCCGGGTGTGGTGGCGCATGCCTTTAATCCCAGCACTTGGGAGGCAGAGGCAGGCAGATTTCTGAGTTCCAGGCCAGCCTGGTCTACAAAGTGAGTTCCAGGACAGCCAGGGCTATACAGAGAAACCCTGTCTCGAAAAACCAAAAAACCAAAAAAAAAACCAAAAAACAAAAAACAACAACAAAAAAAAAAAAACAAAAACAAAAAAAAAAGAAAGAAAAAAAGAAGATGTATGTTTAACCAAATTTGAATAAACCCTTAATGTCTAAAAAATAAACTTTAAAAAATAGGAATATAGGATTTTGATAGGGGAAATCAACTTTCTATTACTATTTTGAATTTTTTTTTGCCTGAAAATTTCATTAGATATAATTTTCAGCCCAAGGCTTCACATGTATGAAAAGGGGATGATATGGGCATCCATCTTCCCCAGTTTGTCTGGTATTGAGAGTTTCTGGTACACAAGATTTTCACCACTCAAACCAGGTGATTCACGAAGACTGTTTACCATAGGTGGAAGCATCACCCTTTGTTTCTCTCTCTTTCTCTCTTTTAACTTAAATAACATATTTTGTGAAAAGTTTCTCCAATTTTATAAGAATGCTCCTCTAAGGTATAGTTAGAAAAAGGAAGCTAACTCATTTTTCCTTGAAAGGTTGACAGTTTTATGTTTTATTTCATCCCCAATGATGTTGATTATTTATTTATGATAGTTGTAAGGGTACGTGGCACTTATAGACACATAAAAGACAGGTCTCCTGCGAGGTTTCCTTCTAACTCAATGTACAACCTCCAGACAACAGCAAAGAGGGAGGCGAGATACTCAACCCTGGAAAGCTTAGTCAGAGAAATGCGATCTAAATTTTCAAGGGGAGAGATCAGGGAAATAGGAGTGAGTTCAAGTAAGTCTAATCTGGTGTTAAATTTTTTGAGAATTATACATGTATGAATAATAGGAAATTAATTTCTGTTTCTTTCTCTTGTTTTATCTTCCTAGCACTTCTATCATGTCATTCTACAATGACCCTTTTAAACCTTAATAAAGCTTTCAGCCTAAAACTATTTTCCTGAAAACTGTAAACTTATTATGTATATATATATATATATATATATATATATATATATATATATATATATATTCCAGTACGTAGTCATTGGCAAGTCCATAATTTTTTTTTATTTCAAATGTATAACGTCACTATGGTTTAAACTTTCAAAATAGCTTACAGTAGCTTTCACACACCACTGAACAAATTCTCCAAGTTGTTAAGTTTATTCCATATTGTGGTTCCTCCTTATTGTAATTCTAGTTGCTCTGTTTCTCCTATCTATCTTCTACTTTATTTTGCTATTTTCTTCAACTTTGCTGTCTTCCATTGGACCATCTTGTTCCTATTTTTCTTCTCTGATTTGTTGAAGGTGTACATCATTTTGTATGTTATCTAGTGGCTCATACTTCTAAATTGAGGAAGTATATATGGTCATTTATCATTCTGTGTAAATAACTAAATTTTAAGACACATCTTGTTTTTGAATTCCACAATCTCAGTCACTATTTTTATGGTAGTCTTAACATACATTTATAACATATTTAGCATATCCATTTAGCAAAATCCATTTGATTTCTGCCCTGACATTATGAACACAAACTTCTTCTTCCTGAAGTAAATCATTAGGTAGACACATGGATGCTCTCAAAGTGATCCTTAAAAGTACAACACACAGAGCCAGGTATAGTGATGAACATGTTTAATCCCAGCACTTGGGGACATAGGAGTAGGCAGATCTTTTGAGTTCAACTCTAGCCTTGTCTACAGAGTTTCAGGACAGCCAGAGAAACCCTGTCTCACTCAGGAAACCAAAACATAAAACAAAACAAAACAAAACAAAACAAAACAAAACAAAACAAAACAAAACAAAACAAACCATGTCTGTCCTAAAAGGAATATCTATATCAAACTCTTCCTCTCCTTGCAGGAGAGAGGGGCTAAAAGAACTAGAGGTGGCTAACTCAGTCTTGCAGACACAAAAAGGCAAGACCTAAACAGATTCAAAGCAGGTAAACTCATCATGGAGAAGTGTAAGTGGATACAAAGTCCCAACCCTAACCAAGGAACTGTCTGTGATAGTATTGAGAAAGGGTAATTTAGTTTCTTCAAGGGAGAAAAAAAAAAAAAAAACTCACTTCTGCTCAGCAGCAGTTGGCAAAGACAAAATGGATTCCATGCTTTTTGCTTTTTGTTGTTGTTGTTTTGTTTGTGTATGTGATTTGGGGGGAGAGTTAAGGTAGTTTTTATTATGCTTTGTTTTGTTTTTAAGTGAGGAGAATATGCAATTGAGTGGGCAAGCAGTCATGGTGACAGGAGTAAAAAAGATGACCAATAAATATTGTATGAAAAGCTAAAACAAAGCTGTCAACATCTGCAATTACACCTATTCCAGGTCCCTTAGAAGAGTTGTTTCTGTAGGACATCAGACGTCACACCATTTCGTTACAAATCTTAGGTATATTAATTATTTTTTGTGATTTTTTTTCCTGTTGATTAAGTTCAATTTTGTAAACACTTCATTCTTTTGCCTATGAATATTTCATTTTTCCATCGTAACAATGCACAAAAGGTGCTTACTTTTGTGTATTAACTTATCTAGGCAATAATACTCATTTAGTCTAGTATTGCTTTGTGTGTTGCTGTCAAAGTGCATTTTAGATGACACTAGTATTTAAAGATTTTGACTTTTGTTTGTTTGTTTGTTTTTGGTTTTTTGGTTTTTCGAGACAGGGTTTCTCTGTATAGCCCTGGCTGTCCTGAAACTCTCTCTGTAGACCAGGCTGGCCTCGAACTCAGAAATTTGCCGGCCTCTGCCTCCCAAGTGCCACCACTACCCGGCAAGATTTTGACTTTTAATAAGCAGAGTACCCTCTAGAGTGTAGGGAAGCCTCATTTGACCAGTCAAAGGCTTTAAAAGAATAGAAACTGACATTTAAAACCACAACCATTCTCTAGATCGGTCGCTTCCCAGCCTATCCTGCAGAATCTGGATGCAGTAAACCTCTATAGTTGTGAATCTCTCCTCTCTAACTTACTGTACTTTCCATTTTCCCTCCCTTCACCACTGCTTCTCTCAACCCTGTCCCGTCTAACTCTCTCTCCTCCCCTCTTCCAATCCCTCCTCTCCTCCTTTCCCTATCACTTCCTGCCCTATCTTCTTCTCTCCCACCTCTTCCTCCTCTTCTTTTCCTCCCCTCACCACAGATAGTATACAGTGTATATAGCATGGACTGTATTGTCAGTTCCATTTCTTGGAGATTTCTGAGTGAAAACTTGTCCTAAATTTACCCATAAGAGTTTACTTCTGGGCTTCCATTTCAGTTCTCACACCTCTATGACTAAACTTACTGTTCTAAGAATTATATCAACATTTACATTTTTATATTAGTGTCATATATAAACAACTCACATAAACAAAATATACAAAATGTTTAATATTGGACCTGAAGCTCATGCATAACAAACAAAATTAAAACTCTGGTGAAATTTTCTCTATATGGTCAGAGATATATTTAGGGTTTGAGTTAGGTCACTGGAAGCCTTTTGTAGCCCTTTATCATCAAAGGTTAGAGTAGCTGCCTTTATTATAAGTCTGCATTCCAACTGCTGCAGAACACTAAAAGCTTCTACCTAGACTCTACCTAGAAATTAAAAGTCAGGTCTTCCAGCATTGTGGATGAACAGCACCAACTTGTGTTCTTGCTGATTCTCTATTTGGCATATGAAACTTTCATTATTTGTCATAAGTGAGTATGCATATGATTTTAGTTACAATTTATTTATAGTAGCTAAGTATTTAGAATAGTAGATATTTGGGCATGATTTTATCAGACTGGTTTTAGGAGCTTTTTTTGCTTTTTATATCATCCATTATTTAAGACCTTCCTTTGAATTGTTTGATTGGAGATAGCAACACGATAAAATAAGCATAAAGGTTTTCATTAAAGTTACAAAACATCCAGTCCTTCGGTCAGATATTGATAAATAAAAAATACTATTCTTTCCTAAATAACAGGAAGCAGTATCCTACAGTGTTCATGTTAAAATTCATTTGTTAAAGTGAATAGGACAGACTGTGATTTCCAATGTAGGAGCTGAAAAATGCAATGAAAACCCTCATTGTTGTGCCAATTTATATAGATTTTGAGATGATGGCTTAATTTTCTAGATATCAAGACTTAAATGTTAGTTCTCAGGAAATTCTTAAAATTGCCACATAAAATAGTAAACAGAATCACAACATCTAGTCCAAGATGCATTGTTATATATTTACATGGATACATGGGTAGTGAAATTTGCCTAACAGACATTTTCCTACATGTATATTTACAAGAACACATTGATGATCAGACAGAGACAGCCGATGTAAAGAGAAAATGAGGACTCTTGGGTTTTTATTTGCATTTAAACATAACTTTACTTTTCATACTTCTAATTTCTATTTCACTGATGTCTTACTGTTCTCACCATTGCATTTTCTGTCTTCTCAGTCTGAGACCCTGGATTCCAAGTAGCAAAGCAATGGTCTCTCGGCTTTCTGAGACAGCAGTCTTCAATCTACACGGACACCTTAGCTTCTTGTGAACTGCTCTGAAGGAAGCTTAGAACCATCCAACAGCAAGAACACTATGTGTTTATTTATTTCATAAAGTGTTGACTTCAAACTATTAAAGTGCTTTCAACTTCATTTTAGAGGAGAAAAGCATTGTTTCAGTTACAGATAACTTATTAAGTCATTTTCATTACTTGGTGATTCTTATGCACTATCTAGTTACTATTACAAAGACAGCAAGTTCTCACACAAATGAAAATTAATGAAAAGCCAAATTTCTAAACAAAAGTATTAGATGACACTGTCAAAAATTTTATCAAAACTAACAATAACATTGGATTTTTCTATTAATACTAAGAAAAATATATTTTAATGAAAGTAGATTATTGAACAGAGTTATAACTGACAGAATAATTAATTACTAAGCTTTATTGCAAAACACTCTCCAGACTTACATTTTGTAAATTCAGATCTCAGCTCTGCTATTTATCATCTGAGTCCAATTCGTGGCAAATCTAATGGCCACAATGCACCTCAGCTTATTCATCTACAAATGAGAACAAGAACAGCACCATCTCTAGGGCTTTCATCATTTTAACTGGGTTACCATATCTACTTGTAACATGCCTGGCATTTACAGGAACTCCTTGATCTATATTGTGGTAGGTTTGAAGGAATGACCTGCATAGACTCATGTGTTTGAATGGCTGGTCCAAAGGCAGTGGACCTATGAAAAGGTGCAGCCTTGTTAGGCGTGTCATGAGAAAATAACCTTTGGGCTTTCAGAAGCTCAAGCCAGCTCTCTCCCTGATGCCTGAGTATTCAGGTGTAGAACTCTCAGCTCCTTCTCCTGCAACATGTCTGCCTGAAGGCCACCATACTTCCTGCCATGATGATAATGGACTAAACTCCTAAAACTGTAAGCCAGTCCCAATTAAATGTTTTCCTTTATACGAGTTACTCTGGCCACAGTGTCTCTTTACAGCAATAGAAACCCTAAGACATATGTCATGCATATATTAATACACATTTTTAATTTTGTGATTTTTTTCTTAACATTTGTGGCTATTGGAAATTGGATTTCTATGAACAATGACAAAAGTAAGTCAATATCTTACCCAGAGATGAAACAAAAGATATATATATATATATATATATATATATATATATAGACTAGTGTTGGTGGTAATATGATACATGCTTTTGATTCCAGCACTGGGGAAGCAGAGACTCACAGATCTCTGTGTTTGAGGCCAGCTTGGTCTACAGAATGAGTTCCAGGACAGCCAAGAATATACAGGGAAACCCTGTCTTGAAAAAACACAGTAATTTGTTTTTGCTTCCAACAAGGAAGAAGTCAGCACTCAGGTGATTTCCTGTAATCCTTCTTCCCACATTAATTTATAAATAAAGGCTAGAGATGGTGGTTGGGTGGAGAAAGAGGGAAAGGTGGAGCTGAAGGTTTTGCAGGGGAGAGAGAGAGAGAGAGAGAGAGAGAGAGAGAGAGAGAGAGAGAGAGAGAGAATATGACAGAAGAGGAGGAAGAAGAAAGAAGACAGAGCAGCATATGGCCTGGAGAAACCACAAGTTATAAGGGGTCTCATAGATGGAGACGACGGTAGTGTAATGGTAGATCTGCCCAATCTAGGTGCACAGCTTGTATTCCTATTAATTGAATTGTATTTTCATTTCAGGGGCATATTTGGGTTGGAGATTTACTGCAACAGGGAGATATTGTATTTCAACAGGGAACAACCAATGTGGTTGTTCACATCAGAGAGGCAGGAGAGGGTCTGGGGTGGTGGATGACACCCAGCAGAACCAAACAGAAGTGGGCCCAGAAGTGTAGCTAATGCCTCACCCCTCAAGTGTCATCATGATATCATCCTCAAGAGAGAATTTGGGGCTTCTATAAAAAGAAAGAAAGAAGGAAAGAAAGAAAGAAAGAAAGAAAGAAAGAAAGAAAGAAAGAAAGAAAGAAAGAAAGAAAGAAGGAAGGAAGGAAGGAAGGAAGGAAGGAAGGAAGGAAGGAAGGAAGGAAGGGAAGGGAAGGAAGGAAGGAAAGAAGGAAGGAAGGAAAGAAGGAAGGAAGGAAGGAAGGAAGGAAGGAAGGAAGGAAGGAAGGAAGGAAGGAAGGAAGGAAGACACAGTAATAACAACAACAGCAACAACAGAAAAAATTCCATTACCAATTAGTCCCTAGTGGGAAGTAGTAGAAATTCTGAGAGGTGTGGTCTAATGGGCTGTCCTTAAGTCCATTGGAAATATGCTCTCCCAGGGAATACTGGAACTGTGTAGTCTTTCTCATTCTTTTATTCTTAGTTATAAACTTAATGACTCTTTTACCATGCAGTGATCACCATAGCACATCTCAATGCCAATGGAGCTGGTTGGTTATGAACTGACCAACCCATGAAACAAAGGAACACTTGTTTTGGTATAAGTCATTTGTCTCGGGTATTTCTTACAGTAAGAGAAAGATAAGTCACATTAAGAGATCAATCAAGCTACTTGATGCCATGAGAAAACACAAAACCAAAATTTTCACATACGTCACACTGCAATATTTCAGGGGTCATCTTTATTTTAAGGCTTTCATTCATGTTATTTTTGCCATTATTTTCCCCTCCTTCCATGCTTTTCAGCAAAAGTTCTCTCTTACCCCAGTTTTGTTTGCTTGTTTTATGTTGAGGTTGTTTGGTTTGTTTGCCCTGTTGATTTCTTTCAGAGCTTAGTGTGGACTGGATGCAAACAGAGCTCTCAGTTGTCTTGTACAAGGGAATGATTAACTTCTTCTGTTGCAATAACGGATATATATAATTTCTTTTTTTTCAATCCCAATGACTTTGCAACACGGTAAAGATAAACAAAGATCAGGAAGACAGTCTCCACAGCCTGCACTCTTGTTAATGAGGTCAAAGATACCAGTTATTGTAATTTTCATGCATGGTATACACACTATGGAGATCTGCCCCTCTAGCAAATTGCAAGGTTTTCAGTGACTGTGAACAATCTTGGCCTTTGGTTTTAACGCGGCTCAATGTTTATTTACTCATTTAGTCATTATTTCTTGTTCTTTGTGCATCAAGTGCACCAATTTGTTGAGCTTACAGCAGCAAGGGTGGGGTGTTACAGAAGCACAGGTAAGCAAGGCATCTGCTTCAGTGCAAACAGCACCCTCCCACGAATTACACTTAACAGAGGCTACATCCAGCATTGCCTCCCTTCTGATCTCCTGCATATGCTTATTGCTGTTTGATGTCTCTCATCAAGGGTCTTTAAAGTCTCAGATCACCAATTTCATCTAAGATAATAATTGTATTTCACATTTATTTTTGTAAAAGAGAGCATAGATTTCATTTCCATTTCCTTTGCAGTTTAAAAAAAAAAAAAAACCTGATCTTTCTAAGGAACAGGGTTTTTTAAAGAAATCTTTCACTGTCCTCCACATTACCTACAGTTATTCACATTTTATGTTGTTATATTTGCCATCAATTTACAATCAAGCAATAATTATTTCCTTAAGTATTTCCATTTCATTTAATATAAGAGTGATTTTTTGTTATTAACTTACGCTTACCCCAGTTCTATAATAGGTCCAATGCTGCTGCTGGTTCCTCTTCCTCCTCGTCTTCCTCCTCCTCTTTCTCCTCCATTCCCTCCACCTCTTCCTCCTCCCCTTCTTCTTTCTCTTCTTCTTCTTCTTCTTTTGTAGTGTCTGTGACTCTTTTTTAAGACATTTGTTATATTACTTTGAAATTTTTCTAACATATCAAAATTGGTTTCTTGTTAAACTGGTAACTTCTGTTAATTAAGCAATGTAGAAATTTGGTGATGGTTCTCTTGTAGAGTCTTGTAGTTCATTTGCTGATTTCTGTTCCTGGGATGTGAATATAGATTCTAACATTAGAGCTATTCTCAGGAGAATTTAGAAGAAAAATGATGGACAATTGTGCCAATTGCTTTTGCTTGATTATGACTGGCTTCAATGATTTAATCACCTGCCCTCTACACCTTGCTCAAGGAAGAAAATGACTCTATTCAACTCTTCTCTGTGCACTCATGAAAATAATTTTCTCTGCAGGCTGTCCAAGAGCTTGTATGTATTGGCTCCATGTAAGCACATGTTGAAGCCATTTCACAGCTGTCATACTATCTACTTGTATATGTCTTTTGCACTGTAGTTAATATGCTAATATTTAATGCTTTCTGTATTTAAATGAATTTTTAAAATTAAATGGTTAATTGATAGAAATGGAATATAGTATCTACATGGATTTATCTATCTCAGGAATTGAAAGACTTATTTGTTTTAGTAATTTTTTTTTCTGTGAGGGACTTTTGACTAGAAGAATCCCTGGTGTATGTTTTTTAATGAATAAAGCAGATCTTCTGGACATGATGGGAAAGATGTCTTGCTTATAACTAACAGAAAAATGCAATGTCTATGGTTTAAATAAAATAAAGTACAATACTATGTGTTATGTGATTTTATGAATTAAGATAAAATACCCTTTTTTACAGGTGACTTAATCAAAGTCAATGCATACCTAAGACCAATGCTTCTCAAATTGTTCCACAAAATAAGAAGGAATGGAAGACAACCAAATTCATCCTATGAAACTTGAATTATTAGCTGCTACCCAAACTAGGTAAAGACACAACCTCCCCACCCCCCAAATTAAAAAAAATTATAGAAGATGTTTCCTGATGATCATATGCAAAAATTTGTAGCAAAATACTTGCAAATCAAATTCAAGATCATATTAAAAGGATCAAAATAATGATCAACTGGGCTTTGTCCCAGAGATACAAGGTTTGATTAGCATACGCAAGTCAGTAACTGTAATACATTATGAATAATCACAAGGACAAATCTCACATAGTCACCTAGATAGGTGCAGGAAAAGCATTTAACAAAGTTCATCATGCCTTCATTATAAAAGTCCTAGAATGATTAAGGACAGAAAGAGCATAGCTCGAAATAATAAAGGCCATAGCCAACATTATATTAAACAGAGACAACCTGAGAACGTTTCTTTTAAAATTTCAAATGAAATAAAGAAGTCTATTTCATACTTGTTAGTCAATAACATGCTCAACATATCTAATTTCTTAACATTACCTTTTATCTTGTCCATCACTTGGGTAGAAATTTGTTTTAAGCAAGGAACACAAAGAAGATGAATTGACCTTCTAAGTTAGCAGTATATTTGTGTCCATGGAATCCAAGGAAACAAGATCTTTCATCTGTTCACTTCTCATATGCATGTGTAATTCTGTTACCTGGAAAAGCTTGGATTGTATGTTTGTTTATAAACATCAGGGTGACTGAGGATTAATCACACAGGCTAGTAGCAAACAATTTCTTACATTCTTTAAACTTAGGTGTGGGGTTGCTCACCAAAATATTTATTAAATCAACTAATATTTACTAAGTACCTATAAGGTCTTTGCAAGTGGTGAATAAAAAAACCTCTGCCACAAAAGAGCTCACTTCTACTCAAGGGTTATTAGCAATGCAATAAACAGAACACCAGAAATATTCTCCAATTAATATGATGCAGAGCTGACATATTTTTGTCTATACACAGTCTTTGGTGTTCTGTATACAAGTAAAAAATAAAAAAAAACCAACCTGTTTTCTATTAAGGAGATTTTATAAGTGTTCTTCCCCATCTTCTTATACAATATTATGCAGTTACCTAGTTGCTCTAAAACAAATTCAAAATACTAAGTTGAAAAGAATAAATCACAGGCAAATGCATTCTTATCAGGTGACTGCAGCAATGACTTTAAGTAGGGGGAAATGTGTTAAGGAGGTATGTGAGAAGAGGATTTCATGTAATGTGTCTATAATAATTCAAAAATAAAAGCATGAGTACAATTTAGCAAAAAAAAAAAAAAAAAGAATTGATGGAACTAGTAGGAGGCCATGCTATTTTTTCTTTGTGTAAATGGAAAATATTTTTCATATTGCAAAGTAAGGTGACAACTGATGATTATATTTTGAAAGAATAACTCTACTCCTAAGTGGAGAATTAGATATAAATGGTTAATCATGGATGTGGGGAGGCTCTTGGAAAATCCTGTGATTTTGGTCCCCAGGAAGGATAAATGGCTTAGTGGATATGGTGAGTAATTTCTCATTCTAAGACAGGAAAGTGGATTCTTAAGATCAATATCATATTACCTATTGATACTTCAAGTAATGAACAAAGAGTTATAACACTCCAAGGTACGTCATGTTCTGTATCATATCTACCAGTTTAGGCTGACATAACAGATAGCAAAAACAGGGTCATTTATACAATGACTGTATATTCTTCATAATTCTAGAAGCTGGAGAGTCAGAGATTCAAGCACTGGTGACTGGTTAGGGCTTGGTTACTGAGACATGCATAACTATCTTTTTCTTGTATCCTCATATGGCCCAGAAAGGAATAACTCTTGTTTTAACAAGGACTCTCTTGTGAGAGCTGTACCACATGATTCAGTTACCTTCCCAAAGCTTCCCCTTCGATTCTATCACACTTGGGCTTCCACATTTGTCTAGGGCATATCACTCAGTCCAAAGTAGCCTAAATAATTTCAGGAAGGTGGTAACATTGAGACAATGGGCATATAGAAGGAGAAATGTTAGAGTTTATTAAATCAGTATTATAGTTTACATTGTTATGGTTGGAGATAAATTCAAGACCTCCAATTATAAGTATCTAATATGCCATGGAAATAGGAGGACTGAATTTGGAAAAACACAAGTTGAGAAGGGATACCTCAAAACTGCAGGTATAGGCACAGCAAGCCATGGCTCAAGGGTGGATGTGCATGTGCAGGCTATATTCCTAGACACATTATGCTTTTTTATATTCTTCTATATTCTACATCCTAAATGTGCAGGTTAGTACTGGGTAAATATTCTTTTTTTATTTTTGGTTTCTAGATATTTTCCCCAAATAAGACTGTTTTGTTCCTGTCAATAGAAAACTAAAAACTAAAATTAAGAAAATATGCTAATGTGTATCTGTAGAAATTCTGAGGTCAATGAGGTTTGGTGAAAGTTTACTTAAGGGCCGACCAATGCCTTCAATTTGCAGGGGGCTGGATTTTACTTTTAATTTTTATGTCACTATCACCCAATAAAACATGGAAGTGAGCTCTTTGTAATCATGGCTTTTGATCATGTAATGGCTGCTAGAATAAAGGATGCTGTGCTCATTTTCTTATTTTGCACCAGGAAGAGATGCAACTGACTTCACATTATATCTGTTAATAGATGGAGAAGTTTGACATATCTGCCATAGAGATGCCAGAATATAATGTCTTGCATCTCAGCATGATTTGGATCACAGATTCACTGTTGAATCTAAGTGCAGCCAAGAGCTTGGACATTTTCTGTTAAAGGACAGTGGATTGATATGAAGGCTATCTGACAGAAATGCAAAGGATAGGATTACCTCTAATATAAAAATTTCCTATTATTAGATGAGTATTGCTAGTATAAGGAAGTTTAATATGTATGACAACAGGATAGATGGCCTGACACAAGTGACAAAGGAAGGTTTTAAAGTCTCCCTTTGGTCCAATATGCCCACATCTAAGGTCGTCATATTTGTACCATTTAAATAGGAAAATAAATATTATTATCATATTAGTTGTTTTCCCCCACATTTTCTATTCCTTTGGACCAAACTCTGACATATTTTGCCTGGAATATCTTCTAACAAATAGAGGCTTCTTTAACATGATTACACAGCAATCACCCCTATTGTTCTCTAATCACAGTGGAAGACATTTTTAGCTGATTTTGTGTAACCATTGATATAAACACAGGAGAATATCAGAAAGATTTCATTATGTAGTTAATACAATACACTCAATCCCATCATTTTTGTCAACACAGTCTATAATGAACAGGTTGTAATGACAAAGATTACGATTTGGTTTTAGATGCTGATATCATTGCTGCATGCACGTGAAGAAATGAACAAACTGCTTTCATTTTTCATCAAGGGAATCTCAATATTTTATGAACTTCCTGTGAAATTGTATGAGAATAATGAATAGATGTGTATTCAATTTAAGCTAATAGAGGAAAGTTTTGACAATGGTACAAAATTCTATTCTGTGTTAAAAACACATTTTAAACACAATACAAATGGTTCCCAATTATTCCAAATAAGGATGATAAACCTTTAAAGCATACAAACTCTTAATAAGCTTTCCATTATCCAAAATTATTCTTTATAAAGTTTATAAAATTATCACAAATTTTGATGACTCAAAAATTACGGGAAGAAAGTGAAAAATGTCAGGCTAACAAATTGCTCCCTGCTCCTGAGTGTTTTGACTTTTAGAATATGATCATCATTCAACACTACTTTTTAAGTTTAAAATTAAGTAGAAAGAGGACTGTGTACATGCAGCATTTTCAGGGTGCCATTTAATGACTCAGGACTTAAGACACGCCAGTGAAAGGGACTCACAGATCATGGAATAAATATGAATCCTATAGTGTTAAATAGAAAGATCTCTTTGAATACCCTGACATCTATGTCTTCATTTTTAGCAATATTTTCCCTAGTTGTTCTTTGTGTGCTCCTTTTTATAGGTGGTGCTGCAATCATACATATATCAAGTATACACAGTGCATACACAATGTGTGTCAATGTTTTCCCCCAAACTCACTATTGTTAACTATTTGTTACCTCAATAACACTAAAATTTCTTTATTCAGTGTATAAATGGAGTGCAACATAGGCATCAAACTACAGTACTTATACTGGGAGACAAAAACTCTCTGGCTTTGGCTGATCCCACATTATTTTCCCTCCTCATAGTATTTGTTCTGCATCTCTAATACAAAAATAAAGACACAATTTTTGCACACAGTGGCACTGTTGTGATATTTTATTTTTAACTTTAAGTCAGTTTACTTAAGAAATGTTTTCTATTTGATCAAAAGACTTAAAACAATTTTGATTACATTTGCACATCTTAGTATACATCTTTTGTATAATTTAATCAAATTTGCCTCTATTGAGATGGATTTTCCAAGTTCTATACCCAAAACCCAAGTCAAGGTAGAAGGAGAAAACCAATTCCTGTGACTTCAACACTCATGCCCAGATGCCATGTACACAAACACACACACAAAAATAATTAAATAATTCTCTCTGACTGAGAGAAAACTCCAAGGATTACTGAATATCAATAACATATTCAGTTATATAGGGGACCAGTACAGACATGTAGTCTAGCTACTGAGGATTCTGAGGCAGGAGCACTGCTTGAGTCCAGCAGTCCAAGGTTAATTTATCCTGGGCAACAGAGTAATATCATCCTGTGAAAAGATATGGCATGAGTTCAGAAATATAAATGAAACATATTAACTTATAACTGAAGAACCATCACATATTAACTTAAGTTTTAAAAATTTTTTTATAAAGAGGCACAAGAATCTAGCATCTTCAGAATTTTCCTCCAAATAAATCTGTACTTGAATAGGGTGGAAGGCCAACAGAAATTTGATTATTCATCACATTCCCTCTAGGTTCACAATATTTAGGCTTATACCTACAGAGAAGTATGGTCTCATCCCTATTCAAAGAAGCTCCATTTTGCATCAGATACAAACTATAACATACAGTTACATCTAGTCTAAAAAGAGAAAATGTTATATTGGGGTCCTAACCCTAAATGTTACATCTGCAAGTAACACCCCCATCCAAGGCTCAGGAAACATCATGGGCAAGGAGAGGAGAGATTATGAGAGGCAGAGGCCCATCAGGCTGGTTGTGAGACAGCATCTTCTAATCTCTTATATAAAACAGCAGAGGTGCATCCATAAGATTTCAACAATATTGTTGCATAAGGAACTGAACACTGATAAAACCAGTTGACATGCCAACTAGGTAAGGGAAATTTCACAACAGTAACAACAGTAATAGTAATTACATTGTAATAGGAATTCAGGAAGAGGTCATGAATTTGATGTGGAGTCAGCGAGGACATGGGAAAAGTCAGAATGGGTAGAAATGATGCAAATACAGTACTTAAGCATGAAATTCTCCATACCCTATTTGTCCCAACAGCTAAGGTTACACGACCCATGATATTCATCACACCCAGACAACAAAGACTGTTTGGAAGAACGTTTTATTTTAGCAAAGGTAGATGTTTCTTAGCTGACTGGAAAAACCAAGCCTGCCAATGCAACACCATGTTTTCACGAATGATAGCACAGCTTCTAATTCCACCAATCACAGATGATACATATGGACCAAACTCAGTTACCACCAACACGCTTTCTGCTGACCTACCTAGTGAAATGCTTTCTCCATCATCTGAATAAGTGGAATCCTTAGGGATCCTCTGAAGCTTCTCTTAAGAGTGCTGTGTTCCAAGGCCAGAGCAGTTGGCCTCGAGTACTCATGACTGGAACACTGACTCCTGCACCCTGCATACTGTGAGCTGCCACATGGTTGTAGTAGTCTCCTGAAGCTGCTGCAAGTTGTCTGAGTAATTTTAGTGTCAAATATAGTCAGATAGCCATGCACACAGTCCAATGTGTGGCTAAGAAACTGCTTCTGTATTTGAAGTAATCAGGCATAATAAGTTAGATCTGATAAGTGGTGCTCACTGGTTGAGTGAACTGAACCAACAACTGAATTAATTACTAAAAGTCAAGAAGTACATGTAGCAGAGAAATAACACAAAATTACCATTCTTAATTAATGTTCAACACAGTTTGGTTTGTTCAAGGGATCAATTGGGTCCACCTTATAGTCAGTATGAGCATGATAAAGCTGTAATAATAGTGTGAGTGCATGGTTAGAGCTCTATGTATGGAGTGAATGTATATTATAGATGTAGAATATGAGCTTCATAAATATATAAAATGTATATTTGGCTATCAGATAATCTTAATGGTAAAGTGAGCTGAAATAAAAGAAAACTTCAAAACTATATTGGCTCACTTAACATTAATTATGTGGCTAAATAATGAAAACAGTAATTTTGTAAATTAAATAAAACAGTCAACAATTGACCACTCAACAATAACAAGTTAATATTATTATTTCATGAATATAGTTTCTGAGTGTCTATACAAATAAAGAGAGGAAAGCAATTTGATTTGGTGGAGAGAATTAATTTTAAGCTAATATTTGATACAAAAATTATTTTCAATTAAAAAGTATTCACTAAAATGTTGTTTGAATTAATGAAAAGCAAAAAACAAACAAACAAACAAAAAAGATCAAATAAAATAAGGGGACAGATAAACTTCAGATAAGTGCTTCTCTCTCTCTCTCTTTCTCTCTCTCTTACACACACATACATGTACACACACAAAATAAATTGTGATGAGGGTGAAAGGGGCCAAGGAGAGTGTAATTTGAAGAGAAAGGCAACCATTTTTGCTGTGTTGTTAATATAAGCCTTGGCCTTCCACACAGTCTTAGGGAAACAGCCAATACAGTGTTTTAACAGCAGGTCATTAAATTCCCTGACAAGCCTTGACAGCTTTCTCACACTCTGAAAGAGGTAGTCAAATACCTGGAATAATTAGATTAACTGCTCCAGTGAGATGATTTTTAAAAAAGAACATTTCTGTATTTTCAAAAGAACTAGACATACTGATCAAATAGTTGTGATTTTAAAATTTCTGAGAAAAATGAAGATGACATGCCACAAGCAAACAGTTCTAAATATTGGTGATCATAACTTTAGTCTGTATCTAGTCGCATCAAATCACAGAAATGAAAAATATTCATAGCACACACAGAAGTCTGATTAATTACCAAAAATATAGCATCTGTGAAGCAAAAGTTCAGTGGGGATGGTGTCTTGAATCAGACACAGACAGTCATGTATGTGCATATGAGGAATTATAGGAAGTTACAACAAGCTCATGTGCCCAGCATGCTATAGCTCTACAGATCGGTATTCTCAGATGCCAAAAGGCTATGCTGGGGAAGATTGCAAGTTCCAGCACAGGCTTGGCTGAACAGTAAATTTCAGACCCAAGTTACATTTGAAGAATAAGTCTTAAAAACTATTGCTAGAACAATCATAGGTTTAAGTACAAGATGATATTGTCATGCTTTAAGGACATAACTTGATGATAGTAGATTGTAGAATAGGCATTCTGCATATAGGACATGCAAAAAATATCAAAATGTAAAAAAAATATTCCACGTATTGAATTGTTGATGACTGACTTCAATATCAATAGTCTCACAAGTCCTGAAAATCAATTTGAATCAATTACTAAGATGTAAGAAGACTACGTCTTCTAATGCCAGTTTTAAATCAATATTTTTCATCTTTCATTTATTGCTTATAGTAACTGCATTGACTCTTTATATTCATTATTATCTAATAAAACTCCCAGTCCACTTCTGATGCTCATTAAAACATTTTAATATATTCAAAAATCATGACTTGTAACAGTTAATGCATTAATTATTAAAATCAAAATAACTGTTCTAAGCTGTTTTAATTGGCAAAGGAAACCAGAAACTGATTGTTTAGGTTCTAGTTAATTCAAGGGGTCCTTTTATTATTTCAAAATGTATTATTTTATTACTTATAAATAAAAAATATTATCATTCATGTTCAAATACAAATTAATTTTTGATATGAGGAAATACAATACAGGCTCTGGAGTCAGATGCATCCCAAACTCTGCTATAAAAAGGGAGATCATGAAACAAATCAGGATTAAAAATATCTAGTTTGTAGAAAGTATTTATATCCTTGAAACATTGAGAATAACCACTATAACAAGTAACTAACTAATCATATATGTATACTTGTGGCACACATCTTCATTAGATCTTGTAGTATGTGTATATGTATGTGATAAAGAGAGGAAGAGGAAAAAAAGTTAAATAATTGAGTTGGTAAGGGATAAAGCAAAAATATTACTTTTAATCCACTTATGGCCAAAATTTAGAAAATAACTGATCCTGGGCTATGCAACCCCAGTGGATGCATCTATAGCACAACCCCCATATGGAAGTCTTAGATAACATCTGAGGAGAGAGTGGCATGATTATAAAGGCCTTCGGACCAGGAAGTCAGCTGTGAGATTTGTGTCTCCTAGAAATGACTTGGAAGCTACCCCTGTGATACATCAACAATATGGCTGTCTAAACAAGACAGGATTAATTACATTGTCAGTACAGAGACTAATGTGGAAAGGAGGAATCTCATGGAATCTTTACCCATAACAACTACAGTGACTCAGTGACTGCTTCATGTATCATCTGATAAAATCCCCATCCCAAATCTGTTGTTCATTATTGATCAGTGGGAATCTCATCTTAAACATTTCTTGATGAGGAACATCTTTTTAAGGTATATGCTCTGTGTGTGTGTGTGTGTGTGTGTGTGTGTGTGTGTGTGTATGTATGTATGTATGTACTTAAGGAATGTATGTACTTAAGGAAAAAAAAAACATGAAATTGAAGAGTGAGGAGTGGCCATAAGTGGGTGTAGTTGGATTGAAAAAAAAAGAAGCTAAATGATGTAATTGTATTTTTTATTGTAAAAAATAATTTAAATAAAGAACGAAAACTCACACAACTTGGGAAAATCCTTGGCTAATAAGATGAGTTTACAAATTTTGACAATAAAACCACAGTGCTTTTGGACTTAGTAAAAAACTTCTTGAGACTAAGTATCTCCTTTTGGCTTAGCAACACAGAGTATTCCTGTTTTAGTTAAGGAACATTTCCATGTAATCAGCTGGGGGTTTGGGAAGGATGGAAAGGCTGATGTTAAAGGTAAGAAAAGAAACATGTTTTTCCCTGGAGTATTGTTCATCCAATGAATATTTAGCTCCTAAAGCTAGCAGCCATTATATACAGTCTTGGCTGTAAAATAGAACCGTTATCCCTGCTCCTAGTAAACTTCAAATGTAGAAGAATGTGTTTAAATACTGAGAGAAAGTAATGAGGAGAACATGACCATGCACTAGGAGGATAGACGGGATTTGACTGTGGTGGAAGTGAATGTGGCACCAACTGGGTATAGGCTTTGTCTGAAGTCAGACACAGATCAGATGGGGGATTAATTCTGAAGCGAAAGCAACGCTTTGTGAAAAACACAAGTACAGCAGCTTATTTAACAGACCGGGAATTCGTAAAACAACAATTGTGCATTTCACTCAGAAAAAGGGTTGTTCTTCCTGGGAAAGGGGGACTTTGTTCACAAGCCACTTGAAATAAGCTTCAAAGTATGCTTATGTTTGTTCCTCCCACTCCCGAAGAATGTTAACCCGTTATTATAATGAAGCTATCACCAGCAATAACGGTTCTCTTGACCAGTATGTCACCAGTTTGGTTGATGGTTCTTGTTAATTTCTCTGATTCCCTGCTTGCTTATTGCCAAAGTTGCTGCCTCCAGGACCTCAGCTGGAGTTAGAAGAATCTTCCGGTTCCCTGCTCTCAACCAAAGTGCACAGGATCCAAAATCCATACAGTGGCTAAACTTAGCGGATAAATAGTATTTCACAACTGTGTGAAGTGACTAACAGTATGGATCTGGGCCTTATTATACTCCTCTAATGGGCAGTCCTTGAATTCCACTTTAGTTGTTATTCCTGGTTCACTTATATTTTATGAACACGGGGAGTGGGGAAAGAGAAGAAAGCTTTAGAAAATAATGGCAAGGTTCTTCAGTTTACCTGAAAATACCCCAGATGTCACCAAAGTGCTATAAAACAAATAACATCATCACCATCATGTATTTATAGCCTTGGAAAAGTCGTATTTGAATGTTTAACTTAGAATAAAAGCTTTAGCGTCAGGGGCTTCCAGTCGACAGAATGGAATCTGGAACCAGCCTGGTTTAGAATAGAGTTCTCACTTGCTACAGGATTTAAGACTCTTATTTTGGATTGTGTGGCTAGCCTTTAATGGCTGATCCTAAACTGGTCCGGCTCGCCCTGCAGGCTGGGGATTGTCTCCTTTGGGCAACCGGAAATCCGCGTGAGCCAAGGAGCGGAGGGGCAAGCAGCCTTGGTGGCTGAGACACAGCTTGCTGTGGCTCCGCCCTCTTCTTCCTCTTCTTGTTTACCCGGGAGTTCCCGGCCAGCCACACTGCAATTCTAGCGGAGTACGCATGCGTGAACTAAGCTGCTCGCGCCCGCGCGCGTGCATGACGTCACAGGCGCCTAGGTCCAGACTTTAGTTGTCCGCGGGTTTTGCTGGTGAGTGAATTTGGGGAGGTTTGGGTTTCGCTGCGGGCCGACCCTGGGTAAATATAACGAGGACTCTTCACTGCAAAATTTGGTGCAGATTTGCAGAAATGCTGTTACACGTACTGTTAGTGTTGACCGATCCCTATCGGGAAGAGACGTGAACAGATCCAAGTCCTCCCTCATGCTGCTGAGTGTTTTGGGGACGGTTGGTCTCTATTCGTTAAGCAGCGATGCTATTGAGTAGCCCAGGCAAGGAGTTTGAGAAGTTTCAACCTAGAGTTCACAGATTAACATCAATTGCAAGTTTCTCTTAGGATATTTACGAGTTTGAGGGAGGAGGCAACCAATGCCAGTTTTGAAATCAGGAAGCTTTTTGGTACAGTGTGCGTACACAATATTTTCATTGACAAAGGGGTTAAAGAATAAAACCCGTGCTTATCTCCCGCCCCCACGTCCAACATTTTAAGATACCAAGGTGAAGTTGGTGAAATTGTAACATCTAAAATCTTAGAAGTTTTTTAAATACAAAAGCTAAGTGGAAATCCAGCTAAGAAGGTTGTTAACTCAGAAAACATTTTCCTCCGAGAAGGAATACCCATACTTTATATTTCGTATCTTTGTAAGAGATTGGTTTTTATTTTTACAGTTACAACTGAGACTGAATATATCAGTTTACAGTTTTCCAGCAGTCACATAACGAGCATATTATTTTATGATACAATGGAAAACGTTTCTAAGGTCCAAGATAAATATATCTGACCATTATTAATTCCAATTAGTAATGTGTAGCAGTATGATATGTGAACATGAGATAGCTTTTTGGTTTCATATGTTAGATTAAGAAATTAAAACTGAGACTTTCAGTGTGACACAGTGTATTTAACCTTTTTGACAGTCGTGTATGCTGAAGAATTTGGATGCTGTTGTAAAACTGTTAATTTCATACTAGATGTTAGCAGGAGAAAGACATATAGAGGAACCTCCTCTGCCTCCTGTACAAAGAATATATAGGATATAGAAAGCTTAAAGGGAGAAAATCCAATTAGGTAAGGACAGCAATGAATGTAAGAGTTGATAAAGATTTGAATTAGTGATAGAAAGGTTAGGAAAAAATAGTCATTTAATGCTAAGTGAACAGTACAATTTAGTATTTTTTTTCTGTTGTATGGCATTTTGGTGTTGTGTGTATGTTAGTTTGTTTAATTATCACAAAGACTTGTGACATTGATGCTTTATAGCTTACCTATATAGACAAAGGTGCTGTATTTCAGAAAGGTTAAGTAATTTTCCTGAGATCAGATAGCTAATAGATGGCAGAGATGGTATTTGAATTTAGACAGCCTGTTTCAGACATGATGAGATAAAATGCAGAACAATTAGAATAGAGGGTCAGTGAGTTCAGGAAACTTAACTGTTTTAAATTCTCAACTATGCTGGGCAAGAGGAGAGGAGACACAGTCTTGTGCCCAGAGTTCAGGTTTGGATATTGGAGAGAGCTGTCTCGGGCTATCTCAATCTGTCCCTAAGTATAGATTTTGACTTACTTCTGTGTTCCAAAAAGAAGTTGAATGCTTTTTGTTTTGTTTGTTTGTTTGGTTGGTTTGGTTGGTTTGGTTGGTTGTTGTTCTCTTTGCCAGCCACAGTGGGTTTCCACCAAACTCAGAGGCTTGTCACTCAACTCCTCTATTGTTAGGCCATTGCTCTGATGAAAAATAAGGGGGAAAGAGTCACCCAAGGCACCTGCCTTTCTGCTGTGCTATTGTCTTCCCCTTGGTCTTGACTTTCTCAGGTCTGTGAAGAGCTTGTGAATGACTGATTCCCTTGGTGCTCCTAAGTGCCCTGTACAATTGCACAGCCCATTGTTGGCCTTTACAGTCCATTAAAAATGTCTGATAAGTTTTCTCACAAATGTTAGTATCTGTCATTTGCTTTGTGCTTTTAACAAGCACATACCTCTCTTCTTTCACTCAGCTCTCTGATAGTTTATTGTCCTGTGTTTCCTCTGGTGGGTCAAAGAAGGGTTTGGAACTTGTAAGTTATCCAACCATTTGTTGTTCTTCCTAGCATTTTACCTGAGTAGAAACTTTACATCTTTATTTCTGAATCATTATACATTAAGTAACCATGTTTTCATAGTTTATACCCATAGTTTTATGATGACTCTTGTATGAATAAAGTTGTTATATTTCTGTCTCATCAGAAAGTTGGAACTTTCTTAGTTATGATTAAGTTTGGAATATTAATGTGAGAGGGAGGTATTATAGGGTCTACTTTTAAATGTTTTTTCAATAAATAAAATAGATATTCTTGTGGATGTTTACAAAGAATCATTAAAATTAAGAGCCAAAAGAAATTTGAAAACTCGTGATGAAATACTTTATTTTGTGTGTATTTTTGAGTAAATGATGTTTTTAAGTTGACAGAATAGTTAGTTACTGAACTAGAACAAAACTGAAATTGCACTTGTGTTTTATGTATTAATTTGGCCAGACTGTCCAGTATCCTAGTTTATGAGCATATCATTTCATGCTTGTAAGCTTTTTTCTTTATTAAATTATCATTTAAACTTTCTAAAACCAAGCTTTGTTTGTTGTTGTTGTTGTTGTTATGAAGAGATAATATAGGATAAGACAAAGCTTTAGAAAGTTGATTTACTTCATCATTCTCAGTATCTAAATTAAAAGGTATGTTTAAAAATTGAATTATAAGTGATATTTATTTTTAGGTCCTCTGATTTTTGTCAAGTAAATTTTAAATTTTATATGACAACAGTATATTGACTTCCGGAAGGAATGATCTAAATGAGCAATAAGAAAGATTCTCTGATGATTAATAAAGCTTCTTTAGGACTAGCATAGCATTACAACATGGAAAGCACACCGTGGGGAACTGTGAGTGTATAGCAAGGCCTAGGCAGCACAAGGTTTGAAAGGCAAATGAGCATCTTACTGAAGAGACTGTGAGCAATAACCCTTGGTCAGAGACATCGGTAACAAAAGTTACATCACCCTAGGGGTGTGTGTGTGTGTGTGTGTGTGTGTGTGTGTGGTAAGCAGAGACATTTCTGATAGTAATTCTCAGTCAGATGTGGGAACACATATCTTTTTGTGTTTTGCTACTGTTACTACAACTCCATAAATTCAGTGCTTTAAAATCTATGGTAATATTACATATATATTACACATATATATGTATAATTAAAAAATGGTCTTCTTTGCTAACTATTTTTCTTTTCTATTCAGGGAAAACTCAGTTGCTCCTTAATGCTTTGTGGAAGTCAAGCAGCTGTTTTGAAGATTATACTTTAAGGTGTGTAATGAAAGCATGCTTCATTTGTGCTTACCCTTTTGCTCATACTCTAGAAATAGGTATCTTTATCTATTTACATTTCACATGGGGCTGGGGACATACGTGCGCGCACACACACACACACACGCAGACACACACACAGATACACACACACACAGACACACACAGACACACACAGACACACACACACAGTCACACACACATATTCACACACACACAGTCACACACACACACACACACACACACACGCAGACACACACACAGACACACACACACACACACACACACTCAGTGATTCTTTACTAGGTAATGTGTTTAGAACAATGTAGACAGCCAATATCTCTCTAAGGAAATGCTATTTCCCCCTTTGCCAGCGATTTGCTGTAGTTTCTCCTCCTTCCTCTCATTCCTTCACCATTATCTGAGATCCCTTTACTCCTGCCATCAGACTATTGCAATGTCTGTTTGCTCTGTTTATATTTTTCACTAGCATGCATGACCTAATTGTTTTAGTAGCCTTTAAATTTTGCCTTCAGCATACTACTTTTTATATTATTGGCCTTCTATATAGGGAGAATTTGTTTCCTTAGTAATGTTCAAGTAAACTTGGCAAGCTAGGAAATTGTACCTTAGCCATTTAGATACTACCAGTTAGTCCTAAAGCCTGTAAATTGTTTGTATAGTCTGGGGCAGTGAATGGGAGCCAGACTATGAACTGCAAGTATTAATACCAGCACTGGGATAGACACTGTTGTTAGTTCTGGGAATACTGTAGTGACCAAATTTAACCTTTGCTTTCTAGAGTTTGCATCCTAGAGGGGGGAAGAAGTGCAATGAGTAGTTATAAAATTTGTAATACCAAATACAAATATGATCTTGTTAAAAGACAAATTAAATTTGTGGAGTCTAAAGACAGAATAAATTTTGAGGAAATTGAATATCTCTACTATATTCATCAAGTAAGATGTATTGGCAGAAAATTGAAACTTGTTTGGTTTTGGGTTTATATTAGTTTGATTTGGCAGATGAGTGCTGATTGAACTGTAAAGTTCCAGCAGGGCCAGAGATCAAGTAAGCAGAAGGCTCAGTTATGGACCTCATGTGTGATGTGAGATCTTTTAGAGAAGCCATTCATTTGTTAAGCAAACAAGAGCAAATGAATGTAGTGTGGCCGGACAGGCACTGCTGTGTCAGTGTCCAGACGGGTCTGTTTCCTTAAGCCTTTACATTTTCTCAGATGTACATCCTTGTGGGGAAATGACCAAGTGAAAGGGAGTTTTACAAGGGAAACATACATTTGTAATTAGTATCTAATCCAGAAAAGAGTTTGACATTGGACTCGCTCTTTCTGTCACTACCCTCCAAAGATAATGAATGTTCTTGTGATCCATAGGCTAGTTGTTTTTCCTTTAGTTTTATGGCCTCACATTGCTCTTCTATGAACTTTATTCTAATGAGCTTTAACCGACGACCTGGGTCTACTTTCATTACCCTGGACTGTTCCATTCTGTACATATATGGCCGCTTATCTCTTCTGGTCTTGTTCTACTGTCCATAGACAGTTGAAGTTTTATGGTTTTGGCTATAACAGATATGAGTGCATATGTTTTTAGGAATATGTGTTTCTGCAGATCATACAGAATAACTTTTAGTGAAGTTTGTGTGTTTTAGGCCATCCATGTATTTATTGTCAGTATTTCTTTGAGAATTTGGGTGACTTCCACACTGTCATCAGCATATTATATTTTTCACATTTTAAATGTATGTTGCTTAAATGTGTGTGATTTAATTTTACAGCAGTTTGGCATAGATGCCTAGGACTGTGAGGAACCTCTTTTGATATTACCATGACTGTCTTCCAAGTCACAGCAAATATTATAGCTAATGGTGTGTCACTTTAACCTTTCCCCAAGATCAGGAATAGAACTTGGGTGCTCATTCTACTCCTTGTCCAAGTAGCCAATGTTGTATACCAAAGACAGAAAGAAGCAGGGTGGGCCAGAAGAAGACCCTGGGGAACTGCTGTCAGGGGCAGATGACACAGTATATGTGAAAGCGGTCTGTGGAAACGTAGTGTCATTCATCCTTTCAGATGATGTTTTTTCAGTAAGTATTTCCCTCACATTGAGCAGATGTCTTCACACCTTAATTCGCGAAGAGTTCCTTCATCATTGGATGTTGGGTTTTGCTAAAGACACTGGTTCGCCTTGAGTGCTGATCACTGGGTCTCTTAATTTACTCTGCTCGTATGTAGTTCCCCTTGATTGTTCAGTGTTTTCCTTTTAAAACTATCTTATATTTTTAGGGAACACTGTTTTTGTTACAATCTTTGGTTTGGGTCTCCAACACTTTGCTACAGATGTTTGCTTCTACATTACTAAGGCTAATAGTGTGAAGCTTTGTCGTGGTGACACTCTTGTCTAAGAATGCAGTTCTCATGAGATAGGTTGCTAGTGGCCCCTCCTCTTCATTGAAGAATAGTTTGAGGAATGATTAGTGCTGCCTTAAATGTCTAGTAGATATTTTTATGGGAGGAATATTAATAAATGTCATTATTGAAGTTGAGGTTCTCCTCTGTGCTTTTACCTCTTTTGACTTGAAGGAACTTTTGATTTTTTATTTCTATAGGAAATTGCCGCTTTCATTTAAGTTGGCCAATATACTGTTCAAAGTTATTCTTTGGTGTATTTTAGTATTGATAAGTTTAGTAGTAATACCTCATTTCTAGCTTTTGTCTTCATAATTTGTTTTTTTCTAGCTAGAAGTCTATTTGATATATTGTAAATGTCAGCTTTTATGTTATCAGATTTCTGTATTTTCCATTTTACTATAGTACCTGCTTCTGTGTTGATCTCTTAACTCTGTTCAGTACATGTTCTTTGTAACTTTCAACACAAAGTTTCTACAGTGTCTTTCTTGTAACTACTATTTTCTGTGTCTGCATTTCCCTCTACTTGAATAATTTTTAGTTGTCTAATTTAAGGATTTAATTTTATTTAATAATTTCTGCTAGTATTCTTGTCTTATTTCTGGAATTTTTGACCTATCTGTTTTAAACATATTATTATTATTATTATCATCATCATCACCATTATTATTTTATGTGTATAAATGTTTTGTCTTTGTGTGTATCTGTACAGTGCATGTGTGCCTGATAATCTCAGATACTCCTGGTCCTGGAGTTACAGACAGTCATGAATGCTAGGAACCAAAACCTGGTCCTGTAGTAGACCATCCAGTGTTCATAAACTCTGAATGGCTGAGCCATCTCTCCAGCCCATGTCTTTGGTTCTTATGTTAAGCTTGGGGCTTGATTCAGTTCCGTGCCTGTGCTTTACAGCTACTCACTTGTGCTAGGATTTCACTGTACCGTTCAGATAGGATGTGACATTGTGGTCCCTTGGCTTCAGTCTCTCAAGTGCTAGAATTATAGGCCTGGCACCGTGCCTTGTTTCTGTTGATTTTGTTTAACCCATTTTATGAACTGATTTTTCTGGCATGCCTTAAGTACAAACATTTAAATTTTTTCTTCATGATTATATTTGAAAATAACTATGCTTGTGAAAATATAACAGTTGTATTTAATATATTTATCTTTATACATATGTTTTTATCAATTGACAAAGAAAAATCAAATTCAACAGTGTAGTAGTATTTTTTGAAAAATTATCAAATGGCTGAAAAAGTTAACTTTCAAGTTGCAGAATAATTTTAAACAATATTTATTTTAAAATATATTTAGAGTTATTAATATTCTCTTATAGATTCATTTTTGAAAAATTGGAAAATATATTTTACATATGGAAAAGATATATAAAATCATGCGTCTAATATTTTACATAACCAAGAGATACATAAAAAATGATGCCTTTAAAAGTGCAAAATTCCAAAAGGTATAAACTTAGCCATGTATATAATGGGAAAGTTTCTCCTGTCACTTCATGTCAATATTTAGTATTCAACAGAGGCTCTAAGCTTACATATCTGTTTCTTCCTCAAACTAATGTTATTAAAAATTACTGTATTTTGTAACTCATTGTGCTCATTAGATTCTTAGTTATCTTACAAATGCATGCCTGTAAACCCTTAGCCAAGTAGTAGTCAAGGTAAACTTACAACATATGAATAGGATTAGACGGAGTAGTAGTAATACCAGGCAGAGATGTAAAACATGGAAAATAATCACAGTAATAATGTCACTGCATAGACTACCTTAATTGAACAAAGGGGAAACATGACATGATTATATCAGAAGCTGCAGAAAGCATATTTGACAAATCCCAGCACTTTTCATGATAGAATGTAACCTCCCCCCAGCCTGAAGCAGGCTGAGCCAGACCTTGACCTTGCTGCCACTAAGGATATTACCTAGGGTGCAGCCTTCCTCTCTAGATCACTGTATTGTTCAGCCACTGCCTTTGTTCCCCTTCAAGATACTGCTACCTGCCGCCAGGAGGCCGCTGAACTATTCCAGAGACTACACCCTATCCTGCAGCTGGTTCCAGGATCAAAGGATGAGTTGGTGGGAATGCTCCCCCCCGCCCCCCGCACCCCTTTATAAGCGCATTTGCCATTAAACTTTTGAGCTTTGATCAGGAACCTTGACTTATCTCCATTTTTGTCTTGACCGCCTAATTCCCCCCTTTCAGAAGCAGCCTGCCACTCAGGTGTAAGGTGTCCATGTGAGCCGCTGGCTGGCTCGCAACAATAGAACTCAGAAAGTTAAGAGGGTCCTTGCTTTTTATGATAAAGACATTTATGAAAAATATAGCTAACACCATGTTCAGGAATATAGAGGTCAAAGGACAACATGTGTAGTTGGTCCTCTTCTAAGAAGTGGGTCTTGAACAAATTCAGGTTGTCAGGCTTGGCATCAGCTTCTTTAACCCATTGAGCCTTTATTATGCAAAACTTTAAACATATAGAACCAGTGAGAGCTATTTAGCTAACAGTTTGTCTTAGGGTTTTACTGCTGTGAGCAGACACCAAGACCAAGGCAAGTCTTATAAAAAAACGTTTAATTGGGGCTGGCTTACAGCTTCAGAGGTTCAGTCCGTTATCCTCAAGGTGAGAGCATGGCAGCATCCAGGCAGGCGTGGCACAGGAGTTGCTGAGAGTTCTACGTCTTCATCCCAAGGCTGCTAGTGGAAGACTGACTTCCAGGCAACTAGGGTGAGGATATTATACCCACACCCACAGTGACACACCCATTCCAACCAGGTCACACCTTCAGATGGTGCCACTCCCTGGTCCAAGGATATACAAACCATCACACAGTTATACATTTGTCAGCTAATTTCAGCAGCATGTTAGAGTTTTCTAGTGGAACTGATAGAAAGCATATATTATTTGTTTATACTGTAGAGGCTGGATTGTCCTAACAAGGAGCATCTGCATGCTACAGAGGCTGAAACCCCATAGCTGTTCAGCCAATCTGTTTGATGCCTCAGCAGTCTCTATCTTCGGTTGTGGAAAGCCTACAGAATTTCTGCAGAACCTTTGGAAGACTCAAGAAGCTGGCATCTGATGTCAGTAAAGTATAGCAGCAGCAGCAGCAGTGGGGCTGATGCACTCACCAGCAGGAATGAAAGGTAGGCAGTCAAGCTGCATTGCTTTTTCCTTAGACCTATTGGATATATGAGTCTTTCTATGAGTCTTAGCTGGACTGTACCAACCATTCTGTTGGAAGAGCGTCTTCCTCAAAGACTTCCCCAGAGGCATGTTACTTGGTGGATTCTCCATCCAATCACCATCAACAATCACAGCTAGTGGGCACTTTGTTTCACCCTTTGAGTATTCAGCGTGATGTATTATTTTGAGGCAAATTTATGAATTGTTTAATTTAAACCATATTATAGGATACAGAATAGACTTCAAATATTATGCCTGCATATATCCATGTTTATGTCACAGGACCATTAGGCTGTCTAAATGTTCACCTCAATTTTTAAAAGATTTGCTAGTTTATGTCTGTGCCAGCATCTGCGTGATGGGAGCAGAAGGTGAAGAGGCCAGTAGAGGACATTACACTGCATCCCTTGAGAACTGCAAGTGTAGGAGACTGAGCTGCCTGGCCGGGATGCTGGGGACTGAACTGCAGTCCTCCTAAGCACAGCCAGCTGCACCAGCTCTCCAGCTCTGTCTCGTCTATTGTTTTGGTTTTTTTAATAAAATATATCAAAACATTTATGTCCACATCATCATCTGGCTCTTCCTAGTCTTTTTGGTATGTATACAGATACAATTCCACTATTAGAATGTAAATAATTTAACTGTAGTTCCTTTCTATGCTCAGATTTCAAATGAGACCATTCTCATGGCTACTTAATAAATTGTTCTTCAATTTGTTCTTGTTTGTTTGCTTGCTTTTTGTACAAGAGTGGGGTCTCAAATAGAAAACCCACTATGGAGGTTTTGTAGCATTTGATTGGCACTGGCAGAGGATGTTTGTGTATCCTGATGTTTGGTGTAGTGGGTGAAGGACTTGGTATTCAGGTTTTTCAGTCAACAAAAAATGCCTAAAATAATATCTGCTTCCTGTGTTCTGAATTTGAATTTTCTAAAATGATTAATATCAAATTTATCTACCTTCTAGGTTAAGTAAATATTTGATTAAAAACCAGCTGTTCTTTGATAGCACGTGTGTTCCCTGTAAATTTTATCTTTTTATTTCTTTCTGTATAATGTTTATACTTGAAAATGTTTTTCGTGAAATAGTAAATGTGCACAGCTGGAGATTTATATGTGTGTGTGCAAGTACAGGTTCAGTGTGTGTGTGTGTGTGTGTGTGTGTGTGTGTGTGTGTGTGTGTATTAGAATTTAGAATTGACAGATAGGTTAGTCAATTATAAATCTTTGACTAACATCTTACTTTCATTGAAATTATAATGTATTGCTCTGAGGTCAGTTGAAAGCAAGTGTGTTTTACTTTTTGTTAAAGAGAATATACGTATTTTGTTCCTTAAGTGCCAGCATGTGCTAGAGAGAAGTAAAAGCTTCATACAGAAACTTTCCGTGAATTTAACTGTAGAGAGCTCTACTTACTTGGCATTGACTACTCTTACTGTGGTTTTGTTAGAACAAAGTAATTGAATAGAATATTATTTAAGTTTATGAGCGAAATAGTAAGCCTGAGTTGTTTAGTTGTTTAGTGTAGAGGCTGAAACATTCTCATTAAGTTGTATTTGCCAAAACAAAATGGCAATAGACAGAGTAAAAGGAAACAAAGATAGTAACACTGCACATGAGCCATAAACATGCCACACAAAGGCCAAAGTTTGAGGCTTGAATATCTTTTCCCCTTTCAAAATCATTAGCTACTCCGCTAAAATTATTCCTTACAAAAAAAGAAAATAAAATGTTCCTGAGGAATATATAACAAGAAGTTGCTTACACCGTTAGTGCAGCGTTGCATTGTCAGTCACTTCCTCTGTGCTGAGTCTAACATTGGCTAAGGAAGTTACTGTAAGGAGATTTGAGACCCACCCCACCCACACACACATTTTTAATTACAATTCCATTTGATCTTACATCTTTAACATTTTTTTAATTATGGAAATTTGTGTGTGTGTGTGTGTGTGTGTGTGTGTGTGTGTGTGTGTAGGTAGGGATGTGTGCATGTGAGTGCAGACTTCAGTGGAGGCCAGAGCAACGTGTTGGTCCCCTAGAGCTACAGGTACAGGTGGTTGTGTGTGCCTGACATGAGCCATGAAACCAAACTATACTGTGATAGAGAATGTGAGTATTGTTAAATGTATAGTTAACCATATTTGAATGAAAGTAACATACATACAAATAAATCCTCTTGTTTTGTTTGCAGATTTATGATAAATCTGTGAGAGGATTTTTCATCAAACAATGTCTTTGGTAAGGTGATATTTAGTATATAGTGACACGTAAACATTTATGTATCTGCTTCATATTTTGGTCTATTTTATAGTTTAATTTTAAATTAACCTATTTGATAGTCAGCTTTTACATTAGTGCTAATCCAATGGAAACCAGTATCTTCACTTTTTTATATGATGGTATTGCATTATAGTTCTGTAGGTACCTAATGTATTTGATTTTTTTTACCTCTATCATCTACTAATATCTCTGCATAAGCTATACACATGTAAGAAAACTGGAAGAAAACCAGTTCTTACTTTATGAAGACACGCAGTTTTTATTAGTTTAACCCACAGGCAAATTCATCTCTCTTGTCAGCCTGTGTTAAAGCAGATTGTTGGGTACTCAGTAGTGATTTAACAAATTGTATAAATAAACAAAGATTTTTATACTTATACATTTTTAACCAATTTTTCTTTATTTTATAAAATTGTGGTATCTAATGTCAGTAGGCAGTGTTTTTATTTTTAGGGGTTGGATACTTACAGCTGAATGAAATTTGAAAGAGAGCAATACATTGATAAAGTTTAATATAATGTGTGTTCTACCTATATGCATTCATTTATTATTCATTTCTCTTTCTGTGTATCTGTATATGCTTGTTTAAGTTTATGTACAGCATTTGCATGGAGGTGCCCACCCAAGCCATAAGGCATTGGATCTCCTGGAATGGAGTTGTAGACAATTGTAAACCACTCAATATGGGTGCTAGAATCCAAATGTTGGTCTCTTCCAAGAGCAGTAAGCTATCATTAGCCATTGTGGTGTGCTCACGGCAAGTACCTGTATGTGCTAGCAGTTGATGGTCAGATCTATCTACTAAACATTCCACAGCAGAATATTTCACTAAAACCTTGTATGTGCTAACTCTAGTGTAGCTAGCCTGGGTCCTCTGTCTGCTTCAGAGGGCTGTGATTACAGGTGGACCACCAACCCCACCAAGTGTTTACCTGCGTGCTCCAATTTGTACGTATATATGGCCAGTGCTTCTCTTCCTACATCATCCTTTTACTAAGGTCAAATCTAAGTGGATCAATATACTCCACACAAAACCAGAGACACTGAAACTTATAGAGGAGAAAGTGGGGAAAAGCCTCGAAGATATGGGCACTGGGGCAAAATTCCTGAATAGAATAGCAATGGCTTGTGCTGTAAGATCGAGAATCGATAAATGGGACCTCATACAGTTGCAAAGCTTCTGCAAGGCAAAAGACACCATCAATAAGACAAAAAGGCCAACAACAGATTGGGAAAGGATCTTTACCTATCCTAAATCAGATTTTGGATTAACTAATACCCAATATATATATAACGAACTCAAGAATGTGGACTCCAGAAAATCAAATAACCCCATTAAAAATGGGGCTCAGAGCTAAACAAAGAATTCTCACCTGAGGAATACTGAATGGCTGAGAAGCACCTGAAAAAATGTTCAGCATCCTTAATCATCAGGGAAATGCAAATCAAAGCAACCCTGAGATTCCACCTCACACCAGTCAGAATGGCTAAGACCAAAAACTCAGGTGACAGCAGATGCTGGCTAGGATGTGGCTACATTGTTGGTGGGATTGCAAGCTTGTACAACCACTGTGGAAATCAGTCTGGCAGTTCCTCAGAAAATTGGACATAGTACTACCGGAGGATCCAGCAATACCTCTCCTAGGCATATAGTCAGAAGATGTTCCAACTGGTAAGAAGGACACATGCTCCACTATGTTCATAGCAGCCTTATTTATAATAGCGGGAACCTGGAAAGAACCCAGATGTCCCTCAACAGAGGAATGGTTACAGAAAATGTGGTACATTTACACAATGGAGTACTACTCAGCTATTAAAAAGAATGAATTTATGAAATTCCTAGGTAAATGGATGGACCTGGAGGGCATCATCCTGAGTGAGGTAACTCAATCATAAAAGAACTCACATGATATGTACTCACTGATAAGTGGATATTAGCCAAGAAACTTAGAATACCCAAGATACAAGATTTAATTTGCAAAACACATGTAACTCAAGAAGAACGAAGACCAAAACGTGGACACTTTGCCCCTTCTTAGAATTGGGAACAAAACACCCATGGAAGGAGTTATAGAAACAAAGTTTGGAACTGAGACGAAAGGATGGACCATCTAAAGACTGCCATACCCAGGGATCCATACCATAATCAGCCTCCAAACACTGACACCATTGCATACACTAGCATGATTTTGCTGAAAGGACCCAGGTATAGGTGTCTCTTTTGAGGCTATGCCGGGGCCTAGCAAACACAGAAGTGGATGCTCACAGTCAGCTATTGGATGGAACACAGGGCCCCAATGGAGGAGCTAGAGAAAGTAGCCAAGGAGCTAAAGGGGTCTGCAACCCTATAGGTGGAACAACAATATGAACTAACCAGTACCCTCAGAGCTCGTGTCTCTAGCTGCATATGTATCAGAAGATGGCCTAGTTGGCCATCATTGGAAAGATTGGCCCATTAGTCGTGCAAATTTATATGACTCAGTACAGGGGAACTCCAGGGCCAAGAAGTGGGAGTGGGTGGCTGGGGGAGTTGCGGGGGAGGGTATGGGGGGACTTTTGGGATAGCATTGGAAATGTAAATTAAGAAAATACCTAATTAAAACGAAAAGAATTGGAGCTATATAAATTGGTATATGAATTTATAGTGACTAATTTCATGGAAAGGACATTGAATAATTTTTGTTTTGCTTGTTTTTCTCTGTTTTGAACCAGTAACAAGTTACGCAGGTGCCTTTTAGTCTCCCTAAGCTGTTCTGCCTTTCCCATTTTCTCATGGTAGGGACTTGCTGGTTAAGACAGAATCCCCGTTCCAGTTATTTATTGGCAGCCAGAATCATCTCCTTTCTGTTCCTTTTGCTGAGCACTATTGTAACATAAATAATGAGCTACGTGTTTCTTGTATATTAAAGACTGATTAAATAGCAAAGCCCTTCTCTATCTACATCAAAAAATCAGCTTTCCTAAAAAGAAAGAAGAACTAATCTCTATCTGGGTTTCTAGTCATTTTCTTGTTGAAGAAGTATAATTATATTTTTAGTTGGTTAAACTTTTATAGGTTGGTGTGTTAATTTCTCTACTTCTGAACAAAATTACTTCAAGAGAACTTGTTGGTTTCTATAGTAACATTTGGAAGCTATTGTGTTGTTTTATAAATGTTTCCCCTTTACATTTTGAAGTCTTCTTTAGGATAACCATTTGAAAACAAAATGAAATATACTTAATTTACAAGTCTTACCCTAATATTCTAAAAGGTAGACAGTGATACAGTTGTTGTTTTTTTTTCTTTCTTTAGGTTTCAACAGCTCCCTATACATATACACCCCTGAATCTACTCAAGGAAGGTACAATTGCCAATGTCTATGGTGTTGTGAAATTCTTTAAGCCTCCGTATGTTAGCAAAGGAACTGGTACGTATCAGTGTGTGTGGTGTTTTATGATCAAGAACTGCTTTAATGATCTCAGAGACATAGCTCAGATCAAGCTCAATCTTGACTTTTTTTATTAGATATTTTCTGTATTTATATTTCAGATGTTATCACCTTCCTGGTTTCCCCTTCGAAAACCCCCATCTCATCCCCCCTGTTTTTTGTTTGTTTGTTTGTTTGTTTTGTTTGTTTGTTTGGTTGGTTTTCCAGACAGGGTTTCTCTGTATAGCCCTGGCTGTCCTGGAACTCACTTTGTAGATTAGGCTGGCCTCGAAGTCAGTAATTCGCCTGCCTCTGCCTCCCAAGTGCTGGGATTAAAGGCATGCGCCACCACTCCCCCTGATTTTTAATTGCCAAACAATAGTAATGAATATTATTTGGCGATAATTTGTGAAGTGACTGTGGTCTTTAGATTCTGGGGTCTTATTTAGCACCACGTGGATTCAGTTTTCTAAAGGATTCTAAATGGTGTGGAAGGACATGAATATCTGGCCCAGAAATTAAAAGCAAACGGAAGAGAAAATCTATCCATAATATGCTTTAATTGATACACAGTATAGCATGTGCCGAGTGTGAGCTGAGAGAGTACTGGGAGGAGATGCAAAAGGAGAGCTTTAAAGTGATTGAAGTTAAATATCTGTAAGCTTAGAAAATATTCCTTCTGCTTTAAAGTGTATTACATGAGCCCATGGTAACCACAAAGAAAATACCTGTGAGAAATATACTTATAATTTAAAAAAAAATTAAAGTTTATCATTGTAAATGCTCAATGAAGAATATGTAGAAGAAATTATCACAATTTCACACTTCATGTATGCAACTCTCACAGCTAACATGATGCTAGTCACTGAGAAGGACAAAACTTGTCCTCAGAAATTAGTAAAGTGCAAGTGTGGCCTATTTTTGGGACTGTTTTGTAGCCAAAACAGTTGTAGGTTGGAGGCAAAAGAAAAGAAAAAAAGCCATTGAGGAAAGAAGAAATTAAGTTATGTCTGTAAAGAGCCGTATCCTGTGAGTAGAAAACTAAATACTTCAAAAAGGAATTCCTCTGAAAACTTGTAAATGGGTTCAGTAAAGTTACTAAATCAAACTTAACATTATAGAAGCATACCAGTGATGAACAATTTCAAAGGGTAAGAAAAAGAACTTCATTTAGAATAGCACTGATTCTGTAAAGTACTTAGGAGTAAACATAAGCAAGGACGTTAAGACGTGGGCCGTGAATAATACAGACAATTGCTGGAATCAGAGATGACGCAGACAGATGCAGTGATGTCCTATGACCATGGGTAGCAAGGGTTCATAGTCACAAGTCTACAATCTTCAGAGCAGGATGGCAATTATTTGCAGTCACTATTAAATCTCATTGACTTTTATTTTTCACTTCTTTTTTTTTTTATTATTTTCTTCATTTACATTTCAAATTTTATCCCCAAAGTCCCCTATACCCTCCCCCCACCCTGCTTCCCAAGCCACCCACTCCCGCTTCCTGGCACTGTATTGGGGGTATATGATCTTCACAAGACCAAGGGCCTCTCCTCCCATTGATGGCCAACGAGGCCATCCTCTGCTACATATGCAACTAGAGACACAGTTCTGTGGGCTACTTGTTAGTTCATATTGTTGATCCTCCTATAGGGTTGCCGACCCCTTTAGCTCCTTGGTTAGTTTCTCTAGCTCCTTCTTCAGGGGACCTGTGTTCCGTCCAATAGATGACTGTGAGCATCCACTTCTGCATTTGCCAGGTACTGGCATAGCCTCACGAAAAAGAGCTATATCAGGGTCCTGTCAGCAAAATGTTTCTGGCATATGCAATATTGTCTGGGTTTGGTGGTTATATATGGGATGGATCCCCAGGTGGGGGTCCTTTCTACTGTCTCAGCTCAGAACTTTGTCTCTGTAACTCCTTCCATGGGTATTTTGTTTCCCATTCTAAGAAGGAACGAAGTATCCACATTTTGGTCTTCCTTCATCTTGAGTTTCATGTGTTTTGTTAATTGTATCTTGGGTAGTCTAAGTTTCTGGGCTTCTATCCACTTAACAGTGAGTGCATATCATGTGTGTTCTTTTGTGATTGGGTTACCTCAATCAGGATGATATCCTCCAGATGCATCCATTTGCCTAAGAATTTCATGAGTTCATAGTTTTTAATAGCTGAGTAGTACTCCATTGTGTAAATGTACCACATTTTCTGTATCTATTCCTCTGTTGAGGGACATCTGGGTTCTTTCTAGGTTCTGGCTATTATAAATAAGGCTGCTATGAACATAGTGGAGCATGTGTCCTTATTACAAGTTGGAGCATCTTCTGGGTATATGCCCAGGAGTGGTATTGCTGGATCTTCTTGTAGTACTATGTCCAATTTTCTGAGGAACTGCCAGACTGATTTCCACAGTGGTTGTACAAGCTTGCAATCCCACCAACAATGGAGGGGTGTTCCTCTTTCTCCACATCCTCGCCAGCATCTGCTGTCACCTGAATTTTTGATCTTAGCCATTCTGACTGGTGTGAGTTGGAATCTCAGGGTTGTTGGTTTTTTGTTTTGTTTTGTTTTGTTTTCATTTCCCTGATGATTAAGGATGTTGAACATTTTTTGAGGTGCTTCTCAGCCCTTTGGTATTCCTCAGTTGAAAATTATTTGTTTAGCTCTGTACCCCATTTATTAATGGGGTTATTTGATTTTCTGGAATCTGTCTTCTTGAGTTCCTTATATATAATGGATATTAGTCCCCTATCTGATTTAGGATTGGTAAAGATCCTTTCCCAATCTGTTGGTGACCTTTTTGTCTTACTGACAGTTTCTTTTGCCTTACAGATGCTTTGCAATTTTATGAGGTCCCATTTGTTGATTCTCACTCTTACAGCACAAGCCATTGCTGTTGTGTTCAGAAATTTTTTCCCCTGTGCCCATAACTCCGAGGCTTTTCCCCACTTTCTCCTCTATAAGTTTCAGTGTCTCTGGTTTTATGTGGAGTTCTTTGATCCACTTAGACTTGAGCTTTGTACAAGGAGATAAGAATGGATCAATTCGCTTTCTTCACCATGCTAACTGCCATGTGTTGGAGATGCTGTCTTTTTTTCTACTGGATGGTTTTAGCTCCCTTGTCAAAGATTAAGTGACCATAGGTGTGTGAGTTCATTTCTGGGTGTTCAATTCTATTCCATTGGTCTATCTGTCTGTCGCTATACCAGTACCATGCAGTTTTTATCACAATTGCTCTGTAGTACAGCTTTAGGTCGGGTATGGTGATTCCACCAGAGATTCTTTTATCATTGAGAAGAGTTTTTGCTATCCTAGGTTTTTTGTTATTCCAGATGAATTTGCAAATTGCCCTTTCTAACTCAGTGAAGAATTCAGTTGGAATTTTGATGGGGATTGCATTGAATCTGTAGATTGCTTTCGACAAGATATCCATTTTCACTATATTGATTCTGCCAATCCATGAGCATGGGAGATCTTTCCATCTTCTGAGATCTTCTTTGATTTCTTTCTTCAGAGACTTGAAGTTCTTATCATACAGATCTTTCACTTCCATAGTTAGAGTCACACCAAGGTATTTTAAATTATTTGTGTCTATTGTGAAAAGTGTTGTTTCCCTAATTTCTTTCTCAGCCTGTTTATTCTTTGTGTAGAGAATGGCCACTGATTTGTTTGAGCTAATTTTATATCCAGCTACTCCACTGAAGCTGTTTATCAGGTTTAGGTGTTCTCTGGTGGAATTTTTAGGGTCACTTATATATACTATCATATCATCTGCAAATAGTGATATTTTGACTTCTTCCTTTCCAATTTGTATCCCCTTGATCTCCTTTTGTTGCCGAATTGCTCCAGCTAGGACTTCGAATACTATATTGAATAGGTAGGGAGAAAGTGGGCATCCCTGTCTAGTCCCTCATTTTAGTGGGATTGCTTCAAGTTTCTCTCCATTTAGTTTGATGTTGGGTACTTGTTTGCTGTAGATTGCTTTTATTATGTTTAGGTATGGGCCTGGAATTCCTGATATTTTCAAGACTTTTTATCGTAAATGGGTGTTGGATTTTTTCAAACGCTTTCTCAGCATCTAAGAAGATGATCATGTGGTTTTTGTCTTTGAGTTTGTTTATATAGTGGATTACCTTGATGGATTTCCCTATATTGAACTTGCAATCAGTATCATAACGTAATACTTGATTTCTCAGTGTTCACTGCAGTGTTAATCACAACAGACAAGTTGTAGGGGGCTGGAGAGAATGGCTTACCAGTTGGGAACACTGACTTTCGGAGTTCTTTCGGAGGTCCTGAGTCCAATTCCCAGCAACCACATGGTGGCTCACAACCATCTGTAATGGTATCCGATGCACTCTTCTGGTATGTGTCTGAGGCCAGCTACAGTGTACTCATATAAATAAAAATAAACAAATCTTAAAAAAAAAAAAAAAAAGACAAGTTGTAGAATCGGGCAGATTCCCAAGGCATGCAGTGGTGCTAATGGCCTCTTCCCATTCTCTGCCTGAATAGCGTGTCATAATGAGCACCGGGACCCTCTTACTTATTATCAGTCTTAGTGTCTGAGCCTGGCCTGTCGAGTTTATCAATCTAACTTGATAGAAGATAACATTTTAAAACTTTGCATATGACATGTTAATTATACCATTGAAAGTTTTTAAATAACATGATCAGAAAATACCTCATTTTCAGAAGCTAATTAAAAATGGCAGTATAAAATTAAAATGTTCTTTAAAAACACTGATGGCAGTATATATTTAGTTAGTAGGTAGTATAATCATTCTTTCTTGTGATCGTATTATTAAATCATGAATAAAAAGGAATGCCATGGGGAGATATAATTACTTAGTATGTATGCCTATGCCTCATATTTCTATCAGATATGTGTAGTTGAATACAATGCATTAGTAAAAAATTCATGACTAGTAATGAAACATCTGTTATTATGGGACTAATACATTTCTGTGTTTCTTCTGAGATACCAAATTAAAATGAATGCCATCAATTTTATATGAACAGTCATTGAGACTTTAAAATACATCTTTCAGATATAGCATGATGTCTTCATTCCAACAAGATAGGCAGTGAACTCTAAAACTCATCCATCCTGTAGTTTTAGTTACAGTTGCATTTTTATTTCTGTTGACAGAGCTCATCCTTCAACGGGATTAAGTGTAGCAACAGAAGTCAGGCAAATCACACTGATGTTTGTGTTCAGCCAAGGATCAGCTTAGTGAATATCGACACAGAAAAGTGCTAGAATAAGTGTGCATGAGCAGTCCATGGCTGGGTCTCTTACATATAGCAGTGTGATGTCACAGAACAGATCCATAGTGTCAGTAGCGTCTAGATTTATATATAACTAGGTAGGTAGGGGAATTGCCTTTATGGGACTCATTTTGAATTTCCATAATGTTATAATGTTATATATCTATATATATATCACCAAGTAAAACTTTTTGTTAAATTTATCTTATAAACTTTAAATTTACTATAGAGATGGCAGATGCAATTTGGCTTCTTTACTACTCGATTTAAAAAAGCTATTCTTTACATCCTAAATACTGAAGAGTATATATGGTCTATAGTGTACTATCATTTCTGATCACAATCTTCATGAGGTAGCAGATGCTCTATTTCCCTAACTTTATATTAAGTCATGGAAGAGGTAAAACACTTACTCCTTTACAGGTCGATCAGTCCTGTTATTAAAAGAACATTTCACTTCACAACTATGCTACTTTGAGAATCCTTGTATGTGTGTATATTGTTCCTGTGTGTTTCTTTCATCTCTGAGGGCATAGACGTAGAGAGCAGTGGACAACCTCTGGTGGTGTTCCACAGGACCTGTGTATCCACTCAGTTCTGTTTTGTTTTCATTTGAGACAGGGTCTCTCACAGGCCTGGACTGTAGAGACTCAGGTGCCTTATCACTGAGCCCCAGGGATCTGTGTCCTCAGCACAGGGTTATAAATGCCACTCACACTACGTATGGTTTGTTTGTTTTTTGAACTGGATTCTGGGAATCAAACTTGAGTCCGCATGCTTACTCAGCAAGGACTTTACAGACGAAGCTATCTCCCTAGCTCTCCATGTGGCTTCTTGTAGATGTCATCCTGGTACTAGACACTGTGGTCTTTGTAGGATTTTGGGAGTTTTTATTGTAGTGATTTCCTCCAATAGGCCTTTGGTTCTGCTTTTTAAATACAGATTTTAATGTTGGACGGTTTTGTATCCCTGCAATGCTGTGGTTTCTAAGGGAAGCAGGCACTGGCTTTCCTGCTTTTCAGTGCCTACAATGAATTGCTATGGTGTTTCTCAGTGAGGGCGCCTCTCTGAGGCACTTGACTGTCTGACTTTCAGTAATGGAAACCATCAAAGCCGTAGCTGTCCATCACTTCCCATGTAAAGCTATGGGATGTTGACCTACCTTTGTCCATGACAACTACTCCATTTATAAATATTCTACCTGTTTCTGGCAGGATTGGTGGGAGGGGATGAAACCCTTTGTATTTGCTGGTTTTCATTTACAGGAATGATTTTGATTGACGTTTGAGGATTGTATCTGGATTTTGGTGCATAATATGATACTTTGCCTTTTATAATTTCCTGTAGCTAATTATTAACTGTAAAATTCTGTCTAAAACATTTTTTACTCATTCATATTCAATGAATGAATTGAATAGCAATAAAAAAGAGAAAGTACTATAGATAAAAAGGAAATGAAAAAGCATTTGCAGAGGCATCTCTCATGGATTATGCATTTTATGTATGCATGCTTCTTTGATTAAAGGTCTCCTTAGGTAAGCTACATTTTTTTTCCCCTCACAATAAAACTCCAAGGCAATTTACACTTAGTCATGCTGGGGAAATTGGGTGAATTGCTCAAGATTGCAGAATAAAGAGCTTAATTTATCATCTGTTATCTTTTCAGATTTATGTCAAGTTATGCAAATATTACCAAAGTGTAAAACTAATTAATTGAATACCTTCTCATCAGTTTGAATCTGAAATATTCCTGAAGTAATTAAGCATACACATGTGTTTATATACATGCATCCTTGTACTATGCACTGTTTTGGGTAAAGGATGTGATATTCTTAGATATTCTTTCTGCTCTCTACACTTACACTACCGATGCCAGACTATTAAATTATCTTTAATTTTGTGTTTTCATCTGGAAAAGATTAAAGAATAACATGAGGGTTAAAAAATACATTTATTATTCTATCTAATTTGTTTCGTTTGTTGGATCACTTCCTTGGAGCAATCATCAAAGTTTGTTAAGGTAGGCTCATTACTATTCCTAACTGGTACACTTAATCTTGAGTTAGAATTGAGACATTAGATTTTCCAATCCTTGATTATCCTGTTGTTTTATTGGGATTGCCTTATTTTGTGTCTTTGACTGTAATGGCTATTCTTGGTTGTCAACATAACTAAATCTGGAATAAACTACAATCCAGAATGGGAAGGCTCAACTGTGATCCAGATCTTGATGCTGAGAGATATAAGTTTCTGACCTGGATCTTGGCATGGAGATCTTGAGACATAATGGCTATGAATCCCAGGAGACTAAGGCAAGAAGAACTCTGAGTTCAAGGTCAGCCCGGAACAAAACAAGTCTCAGATCCAGGCGTAGTGATACACACCTTTAATCTAGTACACACCTTCTGCTGGAGACCTTCATTAAGGACATTGGAAGAGGGAAGATGCACTCTTCTTTGTCTGCTCGCATTTGCCTGGCCAGCACATCTGTTTGGAATCTACTAGCCTGTGGGACTGAGCCACTACTAGATCCTTGGACTTCCCTTTCACTGCTGACCATTGTTGGGAGTTGGACTACAAACTATAAGTCATCATAACAAATTCCCTAACTATATAGAGACTATCCATAAGTTCTGTGACTCCAGAGAACCCTGGCCAATATATTGACATTTTAATTTACTTTTTGAATGCAGAGAGACAGTGTAAATAGTTATGTTCTGTGCTCAGTTCTAGAATCTTCCTTTAAATCCATAATGAATTTCCTTTTCCAGGAGGTTAGCGCCTAATTAAAAGCAGCTAATGAGACACCAGAGAAAGCTGAATGACCATGTTCTTTTGACATCTTTGAGTCTGTACTTTCAGAGTTGTATGCCAATTCTGACCAGATTGGCACTGTGTTTTGATAGACTGTTCTTAGGAAGTAGATTTATCTTCCTAAGATAGTATCTTATAATGACAAAACACTTTTATTAAAGCTACCTAGGGAGGAAAGGATTTATTTTGCTTACACTTCCATGGCACTGTTCATCATCAAAGAAGTCAGGACAGGAACTTAAATAGGGAAGGAACCTGGAGGCAGGAGCTTATGCAGAGAACACAGAGGGGTGCTGCTTACTGGCTTACTCCACATGCCTTGATTAGCTTGTATATGTATCAGCTATTGCAGTTTAGTAACAGGTTTGTAAGAATGAATGGTCTGATAATGTTCTTGGATTCTAAATTTATGGATGAAACTTTCTATTAATTCTTCTGTAGTAAACTTAGTATATTTACTATTTCCTGTTAGGTTCATGAAATAGTAATTACTACAACACCATTGAGATGCAGTATAATTTACCGGGCTAGAAAAGCTTTGAAGTCTCCCTTACTGGTTTAAGCTTATCTTTCTTTGGGATTATAATTTCTTTAAAAGCATGCACCATGGGGACATTAGTCAGACAGGCTAAGTTTGCCTATCAGCTTTCTCACATTCAGTATGCCTGGGCTTAGACACCTTACCTAATCTGCTTGAGAAATTGGATTTCCTTTTTCAGAGTTAGAAGCAATATTCTCTGCAATATACAGTTTTATAAGAATTCAGGAGATTTTTGTGATTATATATGTGTCTGTATATATTGCTTAGCATGCTACCTGCTACATAATGAGGCCTTGATAATTATTAACCACTAAGTAATAACAGGTTTTGCCCTGTTGGAGCTTTGGTTATAAGATATGTTGCTTAACATAAGTAATTTGTTTTCATATTTGAAAAGTAGCAAATACTCAACTTCTGTACTTTGAAATATACTCAACTAAGGTATCTTATATTTTACTAGTTTTTATTTGGCTCTAAATTACCAGTATCTAGTTTGCCTTGATGATTAGTTTAACTGTAGGCAAATCAGTGGTTGAAATCTAACCCAGTTCCTTTCCTGCTGTCTGGTATTTCAAATTTTACCAGTTTCAAGTTTGTAAACAAGCAACCTTGTTTTTCTTACTTTTCTAAAACTGTGTGTGCTTAATTCCTTTTCACGTTTCTATCCATGTGTACCAAACTCAAATGTCAGTTCCCATTTACTTAGGAAAATGTCACACAAATCATTAGTTCTGTCTTGTCATGAGAAATCATTACCTATGCAAAGAGTATAAGCTCTGCCGGTAGCAAGTACTGAGGAATGAACCCTGACTCTCAAGAAAACCCATCAGCATGAGGAACATTTAAACTTTGGGATCAGGGATAACTCAGTCCTTATTTAGTGTATTAAGTGACAAATGAAAGTATTAGGTTCACTTAGATTATTTTTAGAAATTTTACTGGAATTTGTGAAACAAATCTGTGTAATTATCATTATTAAAATATTAAATACTGGCCACCATAGTGGAGTATTTGGCATTGGAGGAAATTTAAATTTCAGATAGACATATAAACTATGCAAGGACAAAAATATTTAAGGTTGATAGAATGTATTGTATTCTGACCATCATTTCAGATTAAGGAAGTATCATATGCCTATGAATTATTAAGTATCAATATGTATGTTCAGAGATAGAGGTAGGTTTTCATGCTTTGTTTTCAAGGGACCTCTTGATTTATGCAAAGAACTTTTCCATTTTTCTGGCCTTCCTATATATATAACAAAATCATGTCTGTAAAGTATTTAAACACATGGAAGGTCTTTCCTTTTTTTTTTTTTTTTTCTTTTTTTTCTTTCTCCACACTGGCTAAAAGTGATAGGTAGGTAGTTGTAGTTACAAAAGAGAAGCTGAAAATCCTGTGAAAGTTGGAGAGCAGATGTATGTTGTGCTCTGTGCAGACATGCTTCTTTAGCTGAAGCACACGCACACTGAGATTTCAGGCCTCTCTGCCAAGTCTGCTGATGCTAGAGTGTTTCTCTCTGCTATAAATCGATCCCATCTCATAGGCATCTGTTTACAAAACTCAGGGCATACAGGTAGTCTCCCTGTGACTAAGACGTTCCAGAATGCATCCCCAATCCTATAGCAGACTGACTGTAGCAACATGTCTTCCCTCTTTTCCTCTATTCCTCTATTCCCTGAGAACTCCACAGATTCTCTTTCCTGACCCAGTTATTTTCCCTTCTCTTTCCCAACCCAGTTATTTTTCCTTCTGTGAACCCCCACAGCACCACTCTTCTAGCTCATCTTTATTCTTGTCAGCTTCTAAAACCCAGAAAGAAGTTCTGACTTGGACCAACAGCTCCTATACCTTGGAAGGACTCAGCACTCCATAACAAGCAGCCTATAACCAGTACATTTTCTAAGATACAGAGAGGGCAACAGAAACCAAGGAATGGAAAATCCACTCAACAGAGCTAAGACCTGATAATCAGTTCCTCAAATTATAAGCATCCCAAACCTAGATACTTAGACACCAACATAAAGCATAGGACAATATGTATTTCCTCTAGTACAATATCCCTGAGTATTTCAACATAGGTGAAACAAAAGACAAGGGCTTCACAATAGCCTTTATAAAAATGTTCAAGGACCTTAAAGATTATAGGAATGAAGCCATTTAATGAAATCTATGAAAGCACAAACATTGGAATAAAATGAAGAAAAAGGTTCAAAACCTAAAAGTGGAAATTAAATCGCTAAAGAAAGCTCTAAATGAGGTAAAACTAGAAATGAATAATTTAGGGAGCAAAATAAAATCTCAGAGACAATTTTCAACAACAGAATATAAAAGATAAAAGAGAGAATATCAGGCATTGAAGATAGAAGAGATGGATACCTTGGTTAAAGAAAATGTTAAATTAAAAAAAAATCTAAGCACAAAACATCAAGGAAATAAGAGACACTATGAAAAGACTAAATCTAAGAATAATAGGATTAGAGGAAGGAGAAGAAAGCCAAGTAAAAGGTACAGAAAATATTTTCAACAAAATTGAAGATGAAAATTTCTCTAACTAAATGGAGATGCCTATCAAGGTACGAGATGCATACAGAATAACTGATAAACTGGACAAGAAAAGAAAGTTACCACAACACAATAATCAAAACTAAACATAAAGAAAAATAAAAATTTAAAAGCTAGAGAGAGAGAGAGAGAGAGAGAGAGAGAAACAAGTAGCATACAAAACTAGACCTATACTAAAGCACCACAAATGCTAGCCCAGACTTCTATACCCAGCAGAAGTTTCAACCACTAGATGGAGAAAAACATTCCAGAACAACCCAAAATTAAGCAGTAGTAATCTACAAATCCAGCTATACAGAAGACACCAGAAGGAAAACTTCAACCTGAGGAAATTAACATCATGCAAGAAAATACAAGAAATAACTAATCGCAGACCAGTGAATCAAAGGGACTGAAGGAAAGTCGTATCACAGCAAAATAATATGAATCAACAAACATTGCAGTGTTATCTCTCAAGGTCAATGATCTCATTTCCTCAATCAAAAGACATAGTCTAACAAATTGTATTAGAAAATAGGATACATCTTGCCTCATGGAAACAAGATACACATTTCCTCAGAGTGAATGAATATTTCAAGCTAAACTAATCAAGAAGCAAGCCAGTGTATTCATCTTAATAGCTGACAAAATAGACTTCAAAATTAATCAGAAGAGACTGGAAAGGGCATTATATATTCAGATATGGTACAGGAGAGGTGGCTGAGAGTTATATAGTCAGATCTGCAGGCAGCAGGAAAAGAGATGGAGTGTGCAAAGCCTAGCCCTGTGACCCCACTTTAGATTCTGCACACCATATCCAACAATCAAACAAAAGGAAATCCAAGGAAGATCAAATGATGTGGGTTTTTATTGAGTATATTAGTACCATTCCCTCGCAAGTGGCCTGTTTTGTTGTTAGTTGTTTGCTTTTTTTTTTTTTTTTTGGCTTTTCGAGACAGGGTTTCTCTGTATATCCCTGGCTGTCCTAGAACTCACTTTGTAGACCAGGCTGGCCTCGAACTCAGAAATCCACCTGCCTCTGCCTCCCGAGTGCTGGGATTAAAGGCGTGCGCCACCACGCCCGGCTAGTTGTTTGCTTTTTTATACATCCCCCCAAAAGATGGACAGAGTTTCTTGTTGACTTCTTATTCTATCAGATGGAGTTTTATTCTAGCTGTATGCTTGGGTGACTGTTTTGTGTGAATCTTAAATGTTCTTTCTCACTGTATAAATGTCCTATGTGTAGTTTCCCTTTTCAGGCAAGATCATTGGCCAGCTAAATGTGCTCATGGGTGTACCTTTGTTCTATGTTTGCTTTTTACAAAGAGCCAATGACTGACTTGCTTTTCAGTTGATGTCATCTTGGCTCAGAAGGGGACTTTGACTATGCCAGTGTAGGTGTACCATATTCAGCAATGAGTATTTTCATCCCATGAATTCTTTTAGATCAGTTGTTCTCAACCTTCCTAATTCTGCAACCCTTTAATACAGTTCCTCATGTTGTGGTGACCCCAACCATAAAATTATTTTATTGCTACTTTGTAACTGTAATTTTGCTGCTGTTATGAATAGTAATGTAAATATCTGATGTGCAAATCCCCCAAAGGGTCATGACCCACAAGTTGAGAACCACTGTTTTAAATGATCAGATCTTTCTTCTTCTCTCATATATTATGTCCCAACTGGAGTTTTCCCTTCTTTTTCTCCTCCCAGTCACTCCTCCACCTCTTCCCCAGATCCATTCCTTTTAGAAAAGGGGAGGCTCCCCAGGGATATCAACCAAATTGGTATATCAGGAACCTCTCTATTGCCTGAGCTTTTGTCCCCGCTGGCAAGAACACACTCAGGACAACCGGAATCTTCTGCGGCAAAACTTTTATTGCTTACTTATCAGGAGGGAAGACCCCGAACTGGGAAAATGGCGCTGCTTATATAGCCTGCAGCGTGACGTTTCAGCACCTGATGTGGCGTGATAGCTCCTGATTTGTTGCTTGCCCATCACCCCATTACTACGCTGCGAGATGGGCAGTGACTAGGCGTGAGTTCACTCTTGCACTGTGCATAAGGCTTGTTTACTAGTTAGGCACAGTGAAAGCCAGCGCCATCTTATAATGGCGATTGCTCACGGCACGGCTCTCCACACCTCTCCTCATATTAAGGGTGGATAAGGTAACTCAGTATAAGGAAAAGTGTCCCATAGACAGGAAAAAGATTCGGAGAAAGCTCCCATTTCCACTGTTAAGAGTCCCACAAGAATGCCAAGCTACACATCCATAACACATATCCAGAAGACAGAGGTCAGGCCCATGAAGCCTCCCCGATTGTCAGTTCTGTCTGAGAGTTCTGATGAGTTGATTCTGTGAGTTTTCTTGTTGTGTCCATGACCCCTGTCTTCTATAATGCTTCGTTCCTCTCTTCTAGATCCTGAGATCTGCCTACATCTGTTTGGATGTGGGTCTTACCTGCTCCCATCAGTTTCAGGATGAAGCTCTCTCATGCCAACTTATACTGTGATTTGAGCCTACCAGTAAAGCAAATATCATTAGGCATCATTTCATTGGCTTATTTTGTTTGTTTTTTTCCAGTCATGTTTGGTTGTGTCCTAAGTTTCTGGGCTATCCAGCCTCTGGTTCCTGGCTCTCCAGGCAGTGTCAGGCTAAGGTTCCTTCTCAGAGCATGGATCTCAAGCTGGACCAGTCTTTGGTTGGCCACTCCCATGAGTTCTTCTCTACCTTTAGCCCATCACATTTTACAGGCAGGAGAAATTGTTAAGTCAAATGTTTTGAGAATGGGTGGGTCTCCCAATCCTTCCACTAGAAGCCTTGCCTGGCTTCAGAAGATTGTTGGTTCAGGCTCTCTCTCCCTCATTACCAGGAGTCTTTGCTAGAGTCACCCTCATAGATTTCTTGGAAATTCTCTTACACTAGGTTTCTACCTCCCCTGGTTCCTATTGTCTTTCTCAGAACTCTGTCCCTCCAGCCTCCCCTCCACCAAGTCTCTCCTGTTTGCATGCCATCCTGCCCTCCATCCACCCATGCAGTTTTTCTATTTCCCCTTCCCTGGAGATTCATGTGTTTCCCCTTATGCCCTTTGTTTTTACTTAGCCTCTCTGGATCTGTGGATTGTAGTGTGATTATTTTACAGCTAATATCTACTTACAAGACAGTACAAACCATGTTTGTCTTTCTGGATCTGATTTATCTCTGTAAGGATGAGTTCTTCTAGTTCCATCTATTTGCCTGCACATTTCATGTTGTTATTTTTTAATAGCATGGTAATATTCCATGGAAAAATGTTCCTCTTGAATTTTATTGCTTACTTTTTTCTTATTGACTATTAATATGTTCATCTAAAATATTTACATTTATTTACTCTTTTTTGGTGGAGATGATTTTCTTTTCCACCTTCTTTTTTAAAAAATGGTTTTTATTGGTTATTTTATTTATTTACATTCTAAATGTTATCCCCCTTCCCTGTTTGCCCTCCTTTACTTTAAAGTAAGGAGAGATTTTTTTTCCCAGAAAAATAATGTACAATATTTATTTTCATACCTTTTTTCCTCTTCTTTGATATTTTGGATTCTTGACTGTTGTGGTACCATCGTTACGTTACTTAAGTCTTAGGGAAGACAGCACTTTGTTAGTGTATCATTTTATGAACTACAGCAGTATGTATTACAACTTTAATAGCACCAATGCTAAAATTCTGTTACCCTGTACATAAAAATATTAATTTTTCCAAAGTAAAATATCATTATTCTTATTGTCCTGTTTATTGGTTGTATGTAGTTTTATATAAATTCTTTTTATATATGCTTACTCTGACGGGGTGGGTTTGTAAACTTTCTGATCATTCATATCTGTACAGTACAGATAGGACTTTTTATATTTTCTTAATTTCTATTCTTGTTCCCTCCCTCCCTCCCTCCCTCCCTCCCTCCCTCCCTCCCTCCCTCCCTCCCTCTCTCCCTCTCTCCCTCCCTCCCTCCCTCCCTCATATAATGCTAAAGGTTAAATTCAGAGCCTTGCTCATGTTAGGCAAACATTTTTATTCCAATAGCCCTCACTATCTGTATAATTATATTTATTTTACAAATTTTATTTTGTTTACTTGAATATATTCATCTCTTTCAAGACTTTTATACTTTAACAAAAAAGTTATTTCTTCTCTAGAAAAATAATGTAGATTATTTATTTTTGTTTCATTATATGTCTTAAGGTTAAGATTTGTGGATCACTTTTTCAGATTAATTTTGCAATTAAAGAACCAAAAACAAGTCTTAACCTTATTTTTTTCTTAGAAGTCCTGATAATAGAAATGAATAAAATTTGTTTGGTATTTTAAAATAAGCATATTCTACTTTTATCAAAAATGCAGTGAAATACTTTAACTTTTTGTTAAATATTTTTTGTTTCCCAGATTATTGCTCAGTTGTAACAATTGTGGACCAGACAAATGTGAAGTTAACCTGTATGCTCTTTAGTGGAAACTATGAAGCCCTCCCCATCATTTATAAAGTTGGAGACATTGTTCGCTTCCACAGGCTGAAGGTATAATTCATCCTTTCTGCAACCTACATTCTTAGACAAGAAGGCTGCATTGTTCACTAACAGCAGTTAGTACTAATTATATGGCTGCCTTGTTAAAATGTGACACTAAGCATTTAAAGAGATAAAAAATGTAAATAGTATCAGGCTTCATTAGTAGCTAGATTCCTTTTCATTTAAATAAATTGCATGTCCTCTTTTCCTATACTTGTATTAGAAGCCACGGTTCCAACTGGTTCCAATTTGTCCTGTTATTTCCAAATATGTTTGATGTTCTCAAGTTTCCATGTATAGTTTGCAAAGGATAGGATACATCCTTGTAACTTACTTTTGATTAATTTAATTTTATTTAATATGGGGTTCTTATGTTGGTGCTCTGACGGGCTTGAGACTGCTAAAGTACAAGTTGTATAATTCTGGTAAGCTGAGGGAGGGAAGACTAAAACTCTTCCCAGCCAAAAGAACTTGACTCTCTCTAGAGAGAAAAAGGGATACAGTGGCATCCAGAAGTCTGCTGGGCTTAGGTAATTTGTCCCAGAATACAACTGAAAACTGTACCGTACAGGCCACGCACGATCACTTAAGGATTCTAAGAACCTCTGGGTTAGGAGAATTAAATTTGAATAGGAAACAGAGATGCAGCAGTAGAGATACTGGAGGTCTAGTCTGGTCAAGGATGACTAATGATCTACCTCTTTAACACGGTCTTGTTCTTCCTTATTATTGTGACAGGCACAGCTTATAAAAGGGCAGTCCATTTGGGCTCATTCTCACGGTAGACAGGCTGGCAGTGGTGTGTCTCAGGTGGCTGCCAGAATAAGAAGCAGGAGAAAATAAATGTAGGCAGGTGGTCAGTACCTAGTACTAGCGTGGAGGCTCTGTGTTCCGTAGTCACCACAACCCATGCTACCCCAGGAGCCTGTAGTGAGCCTTTCACAAAAATCATAACTAGTCCTTTGTACAAGTCTGATAAGACCCCACAAAGCCCTCCCTTATCTCACGAAGGGCAGACTTCTAGAAGAAGGCTTCTTGTATTCATATTCTGTCAAGAACTACAAGTCCTACTAAGATTGCAGGGTGAGTCTCACTAAGGCAGAGGGCTTGGGGGACAAGAGAGCATAAATTCAGTCTTTTGTCAGTTTTAGTGTTCAGCTAGCAACTTGCTGAAAGGAAGAGAACTCTGTCCATAGGAGGAGGCAGCCTTCAGAACCTTCGAGGTGTTGCTCTCTAGTTCCTAGTCATCAAGAACAGAATGCTTACCATGAGAATAAGTGCTTACTACCAACAGCTAGAAGAAGAAAGTTTTTAAAAAGTAAATGGACTCTGCATTCCATGGGGTCTCAGACATTGAGTCTCTTAAACAGTTTTACAGTAGCTATTCTAAGTTTTATTTTTTAAAAAATTAAAGTATGTTCAGCAAATTTAAATGTTAAACAAGTAAAAATATATCAACAGTCAAAACAGAGAAATAGAAACTGAACAAGAAACCAAAGAGATCTAAAAAGAACTAAATCTAAAAGGAACAACAAATGAAAAATCTCTACGGTCCGCATTAATAAGGATTACTGACTGAAGGTAGAAACAGTGATGCTACCAGGCATAAAGACATAGTAGATAGAAACAAATAGACCATAATGACATTTGCAGCAGTATCTCATAATGTAATGTGTAGCTTAAAGTTCAGGAGAAAAGAAAATGAAAGGGGGAAATATGCTTAAGACAGTGAGACAACTCTTAAAAGGTTAATGGGTGGGGGCAACATTGAAAAGCTCCAGCCAGCTTAAAATCAGCTGGAATAGGAATTGCACACTGCATATAGGCAACAATAGCAATGATCTCTGGTAAAGATCGATGCACCTAGACTGAAGGACTCTTCAGTAGCATGGGCCCTTTCCAACTAGAAATTGGTTAAGAACTTGCAAAACTATTTGACTGTAAGTAAGTGTGTACGGTTTTTGACCTATCTGAATAATTTCACTAAGAGGTACATGCCTTAAGCAAAAGCAGTCGGTTTGTACAAACCAGTATCCACGGGACAGATGGGATGATTAGGTGGAATTACAGCTCTGACCAGTCAAGCTTGTGCAGTACAGAGTACGTAGAGGGAGGTGGGAAGTTAACAGGGAGTGTCTAGTGCAACAGTAGTGATTCTGTACACACTGTGATGCCGAGAACCTATTCATACCTAAGAAAGTAAGTGAAGCATCAAGAATACAGATGTGGGGAATAAAAGAACAATAGAAACCACATGTTTAAAACACAAGAGTGAGGAAGAGAAGTAAAACAGTGAGGTGGTAGAGGAGACTTACACATAACCATAATTTTATATAGGCTTGACTACTACCAAAAATATAAGTTCAATAAATATCAAGAGCCAAATATATGCTGCCTACAAATTTCATTTTAAATATGAAAACAGATGCAAATTGATCAAGTATAGGAAAAATTCTTTTATCAAGCAACCAGAAAATGAAATAACTACTTTGTTTTCAGTCATAGAATATTACCAGAGCTTTTAAAGTATATGGAAGTATTTCCTATGAGCAAGTGAGTTCATGAAGGAAATATTAATACTATGTATTTTCTAGGTGTACATTTGTAAAGGAGCCCACAGACTTACACAGAGAAAGTCCTCACAACGTGGTTCAGCGTATTCAGTCATCAAGATGCCTTAGCCTCTGTTGTGTGCATTACTTCACATGTTTGTGTCTTCAGGGTTTTGCTATGCCACATAAATAACTATCACACTATTCCTTCACCTTATCAAAAATTATAGTTAAACTCATACATGGAACAATGCAAGTTTAATAGGATTTGGATACTATTTTTCTAAAGTATAAATTTTTCTTAATGTTTTAAATTTTGCATGGTTGTGTATTTTGACATTATCAATTGATTATATTGCTTCATGAGCTAATTCAATGGATAAAAAATACTCTGTTACTTATACCAGAAAAATGTATGTAATTTCCGGTGTCTCTGTTTCCTGAGTTTTATTCATTTTCTTCTTTGTCCCACTTTCTTAGATCCAAGTGTATAAAAATGAGCTTCAGGGAATCAACTGCTCTGGCTTCGCCTCTTTGACATTTGAAGGGACTGTAGGGATGCCTGTCACAGCACGCACTTCCAGCAAAGTTTTTAGCTTCACTCCTCAGGACCAAAAAATGGTAGAAGCTTTGCGGGTTTGGGCATCCAAGCACATCTCGGCGTCTTCAACTTTAGTGCAGCTGTGCGATGCGCAGCCCATGCAGTATTACGACCTGACCTGTCAGCTCCTGGGTAAAGCACAAGTGGATTCCACAGCATTTCTTCTAAAGGTGTGCCTTAAGTACGCGAAATCATGCTTTAGTGCCACCTGGCTGCCTTTAAGGAGCCGGTAGCATTCTGAGAGTGTTTGTAGACTGCTTTTCATACTGAATTTAACTGAATGTATTGTTGCTGCGACACCCCCCCCCCCTTTTACATAGTTGTACTCCTGCATTTTCCTGTGCTTTCCTTCAGAGAAAAATAGTATCATCAAGTATGAATTTCAGGAAGAGTCTGACACTCACTTCTTTTAATAATAATGAGTTACAGAACAATGACACTTTTGTGTTAGGATTTCTGCTGCTTTGTAAAGTCAATTCTAGGTCGGACAGTGGTGCCACTCGCCTTTAATCCCTGCACTTGGGAGACAGAGGCAGAGAGGCAGAGAGGCAGAGAGGCAGAGAGGCAGAGAGGCAGAGGCAGAGAGGCAGAGGCAGAGGAGGCAGAGGCAGAGGAGGCAGAGGCAGGCAGATTTCTGAGTTTGTGCCTGCCTGGTTTACAGAGTGAGTTCCAGGACAGCCAGGGCTATACAGAAAAATCCTGTTTCAAAAACAGACAAAGAACACAAAACAAAATAAAAAAATCCACAACCAAAGAAACAAAAAACAAAATTAGAAAAGAAAAAGTCACCTCTATTGTTATCCATTAACTTCCTTTCTTTTATTTTTTCAATTTTTATTAGATTTTTTTTTCATTTACATTTCAAATGCTATTACGAAAGTCCCCTATACCCTACCCACCCACTCCGGCTTCTTGGCCCTGGCGTTCCCCTGTACTGGGGCATATAAAGTTTGCAAGACTAAGGGGCCTCTCTTCCCAATGATGGCCTACTTTGTCCCCATGTCTTTCACTGCCTGGTTCATGGGAATGGGCGTAAATAACCTTAAAATGTTTGTTGGTATCTTTGTTTTGTTTTTAAATCAGCAAGGAAAAAAAAATGCAGTCCCATAAACACTATGTAATCTTCATTTACTCCTACACCACGGAAAAACCTAGGGAAGGTAGTTACTTAATCTTTCTCCTTGCTTGCCTGTATGATAGAGGGGGTTTAGCAGCACCTCCTTGGCTGAGATCCTTGTTTAATTCTCTGTTGTCTCTATTTGGAATAATTAGATGAGAAATACAGTACCATAGTCCTTAGACAAGACAGGGACTAGCATTGCGGTTACTGCTGGGACATTTTAAAGGAACAGTGAAAATAGAAATCACTGAATAAAATAAAATACCATGTTTTTGAAGTTGACAGCTTTATATGAACAAAGCATAGAAATAAAATCTTATTATAAAGAAAGTTAAATGCATCAAGTAAATAAAGCTGAACCAGCCGGGCGTGGTGGTGCACGCCTTTAATCCCAGCACTCAGGAGGCAGAGACAGGCAGATTTCTGAGTTTGAGGTCAGCCTGGTCTACAGAGTGAGTTCCAGGACAGCCAGGGCTACACAGAGAAACCCTGTCTCAAAAATAAATAAATAAATAAAGTAAAATAAAGCTAAACCAAACAAACATAAAGTCATCTACAGTTAGAAAGAATCTTAAATAAATCACTTATGTTCCCTAGGCAATGTGTTAAGGACATTGCCATTTATTAAACATTGAACATTACTAAGAACGAAAACACTGGCTCTTTGCAGAGAGCACCTGTTACTACTCTGTAGCTGATACAGTCAAAAATGCATATTTTTTTTCTAAAGAACTAATATATGCCTGTAGCCCATTTTAGTAGATAATCCATTATCTGATGGGCCAACCTTGGGGGAAAGGTTTATTATATTGTCTTTTTAGTTGTACTCTTTGAGAATTTCATGAATGTATACAATAAAATATTATATCCACCTCCCATTTCTCCCTTTATCCCTCATCCATCCCCACAGAGCATCTCATTCACACTTTCCTGCCTTTTCCTGTCCGTTGTTGTTTTTGTTTGGTTTACAGTAACTCGTTAAGATCGTTTAGTTTTGCCAGTATATCCTTGAATGTGAGTCCATTCACTGGGACATAGAAAACCCACCAATGATCGCATTCCCAAAGAGAATGATCCTTCCTCCTCCAGAAGCTATTGACTGCAAGTGTCAGGGGCTGCAATGTACTAAGCTCCTCTCACTCCATGCTTGAACATTAGCGGTTCTTAATAAGATCAAGGAGTTTATTTTAAATTCAGCATTGAGAAATAAATATAAGAAAATTAGCACAGCTCTCTTGAGGATAGCTTAATATGTCTAAAAATCTTTGTAAATCATTTAAAGTTGTTTTCATGAATTTCTCATTTTAAGTGTATGAAAAAATATACTTGAAATAATAGTTTACCTTATATTTAGTCAACACCTGGAAAGAAAAAAATACTGTAGTAATTGACTGTGTAAACTATTTTTGTAGGCTAGAATGTTCTAGGACTCTACAGTGCAACTGTAGACTTAAACTTCCTAAAAGAGACTTTAGTAGTAGTCTGTGTAGTAATATATCTACATCTGTATGCCGAGCGTGTGCTTAAGGTAGGGACACTAGTCTGCGAAGAATGAATGGCAGTCTTTGCTCTTAACTACTTTGAGGGACTAGAATAATGACTGATTTTCTTATTCATCAAAAATAACTTTAAATCAAATATTAAAGACAGGAAAATAGACATTATTCTAAGTTACACTTGCTAGTATGCAATGTAATCTTTTCCTTTCAGTCCTAGTACAATCGTAATCTTGGTCCCTTTTTTAGTACTCGATTTCAGGTTTATTTAGTAGTTCTGTATTGTAGTATCATTTCCGTTGCTTTGATAAGACACCTTAACCCAAAATAACTTAGGGCAGGGAAGAGCAATTTGACATATACCTACCCTCACAGTCCAGAGGGAAGTCAGGAAGGGCCCTCAAGCAAGAAGTAAACACATCATGCTCCAGGCCGCACTGTCTCTAGATGTAGCACCCGTGCACAGCCCAGGACGTGCAGCAGAAGTCAGGAAGGATGGTAGTTGTTTGCTGGCTTATGGAGTCGCTCATACTCAGTTAGCTTTCTTACGTGGTTCAGGACAGCATTCCTAAGAATGATGTTGCTTTCTGTGGACAGGGCCTTCCTGCCTCAATCAACAGTTAAAAGCCAATCCCCCACAGTCACGTACACAAGCCAGTCTGATCTAGGCTTTATTTTTAATTATCTGTATAAGGGTATGTGTACGTTTATACAGATGTCTGGTAAGGCCAGGAAAGTGTCTTAGATCCCCTAAAGATGGAGTTACAGTCGGATGTAAGATGCCTGACATTGGTGGAGGAAATGAAACTAATATCTTCTATGACAGCTACATGCATTATTAGTTGTGACCATCTTTCCTGCCCTCAAAAAATCTTTAAACAAAGCATTATCCCACTGTTTCTCTATTACTCTGTTCATACAATGTAGATGCAAAAAAATAATTTTAAGTTCAAATTTCTTTAAACAGCTTCTGACTTCTTCATATTCAGTTTGAAGCAGGTATAATCTGATTATTTTAATGTTTTTCCCTTAGTTTGCCTTATATCTTTGTTTTTTCTAATAACCAGAAGCCATACATACTCAGAGCTGATGGGTATAGTGGAGGAGATAAAGAGAGGGAGAGGAGAGTAGGGGGAGCAGGGGTGTGGTATTGGAGAACAGAACCAAAGCCCACAGCTAGTTAATATTTTATTTGGTATCATACAGTGACTTTTTCGTTTTTGTATCTGCACATTTTTCTGCTTATCACCAGTAGTTCATAATTACCCCTCTTACAGTCACAGATGGCTATACACGGTTTTAAGGTACTGGATACTCAACAACATACAGCGATTCATTTTACGCTTGCCTCACTCACTGCCTTTGGATAAAGAGCACTAAGCTTTGCTTTACTTTCCACGGCAGGTATGGGATGGAACCCAGACTGTGCTTCCCTCCTGGAGAGTCTCCACACAAGATCTAACTTTTGAAGGTGACTTGAGTCACATCGAACGGCTACAGAGTCTGGTGGTAGACATTCTAGTCTACGATAACCACGTTCAAGTGGCGAGATCCATCGAGGTGATGTTAAGTAGACAGATGCTTATTATTTTGTTTTTATATCCTTTTTAGTTTTGTATATGTCTGTCAGTAATATTTGGTGTATAGAAATTAACTTCAGATTTATTTATCTTCAAGATTTAACTTATAAAATGAATATCTAAATTAAATTTAAAAACTTTGAATATGATACACACACATTTTAAAATTTTTTTACTTGTGGATATAATTGCATGATTAACTCTTCTCTTCTCCTTCCAACCGCTTTCATGTACTCCCTATTCCTTGCTGCCTTTAAAATTACATGGCCTTTTCTGCTTTGTGTGTGTGTGTGTGTGTGTGTGTGTATTTTCTAAATATAAAAACAGTATCTGTTCCATCCTTATAAATGTTTCTTGCATATATGTTTTCAGAGTTGCCTTTTGGTATTTGTCTTAGGGTTTCTGTTGCTGGGAAGAACACAGTGACCATGGCAACTCTTACAAAGTAAAACATCTCATTGGGAGTGGGTTTAAGGTTCAGAGGTTTAGCCTATTATCAATATGGCAGAAAGCATGGGGGCTCTGAAGGGGCTTGGAAGGAGCCAAGATTTCTGTGTCTGGATCAGCAGGCAGCAAGAAGAGTGAGCCTCTAGGCCTGGCTTCTGAAACCTCCCTCCAGTGACACCCTTCCTCCCCACAAGGTCACTCCTACTCCAACAAGGCTACACCTCCTAATAGTGCCACGCCCTATGGGCCTATATGGGCTTTTTTCATTCAAACAGCAATATTTCACTCCCAGGCCCCCATAGGCTTATAGTCATATCATAATGCAGAAGTGCATTCAATCCAGCGTTAAAAGACCCCATAGTCTATCACACTCTCAACCCCATTTAAAGTTCAGAGTGTCTTCTGAGACTCATGGAAGGCTAAACAATTAATCATCTATAAATTCAAAAGCAAAAAGGAAATTATATACTTCCAACATACTATGGCACGGAATAGATATTACCAACACAGAAGAAAGAGAACATAATGAAGAAATACTATACCAAAGCAAGACTGAAAACAAACTCTGAACTTTATTCCTTGTCTGATGTCAAAGCACTCTTCAAATCTCCAGCTCCTTTCAGCTTTGTTGATTGCAGCCACTTTACTCTCCTAGGTGTCTTTGACTCCCTGTTGGCTACCCTCCTTATCAGGTATCACTGCTCTGGTATCTTCAGCATCTGGTGGTCTCCAAGACAGTCCAGACTTCACTTTCAAAGTTTCACACAGTAGCCTTGTATGCCTCTGTGCAGGGACACCTGTGGTGTATGCCTGTCTCAGCAGCTTTCCTGAGCTATAGAGAGGATATGTCACAACTCCAGTCTTCTTTCCTGGTCTAAAGCTGCCAGGAGCTGCTGCTTGCTGGGACTGAAACATGGCTCCCTCACTGCATTGTATCTTCAGCAGTTTTCTGTTTTATGATTTCCTCCACTGCCTAAGCGTGGCTGTCATGGAGCTCACTTGGTAGACCAGATTCTGCCTTGCAAGTGCTGGGATCGAAGGTGTGCATTACTGTGCCTGGCCATAAGCTTTTCTTTAATCCTTTTAGTTAGTTGATAGCTCTTCCATTTAGCCTTATGCAGATTTTTTTTAGACAAGAGCAGAAAGTAGTCACATTCTTCACCAAAATATCAGAAGAATGATCTCTAGGCCCTATATGAATATTATCCTCCCCTGGGCTGGGTCCCCACAGTTCAAATCACCTACACCACCCCGTCTTCCATGTTCCTGCTAGTATTGCCTGTTAAGCTACACTTAAAGCATTTTACCACTTTCCTAACCCAAAGTTCCAAAGTCTACATTCCTGGAAATAAAATCATGGTTTGCCTTATCACAACAATCCCTTAGTCCCCGGTACCAACATCTGTCTTACAGAGTTTCTGTTGCTGTGAAGAGACAATATGGCTATGTCAAATCTTATAAAGGAAAATATTTCATTGGAGTTGGCTTACAAGTTCAGAGAATTAATTCATTATTATCATGGAAGAAAGCATGTTGCTACACAGGCAGGCATATGTTGGAGAAGTCGCTGAGAGTTCTATGTCGGGAGCATCAGGTAGCAGGAAGAGAGTATGAGCCACTGGACTGACTATAGCTTCTAAAACCTCAAAGCCACCCATAGTGACACATTTCCTTTAAGAAGGCCATAACTATTCCAGCAATACCACACCTCCTAAATAGTGCCACTCCCTATGGGACTATATGGATCATTTTCATTCAAACCAGCACAGTATTAGATAACCAGTGGATGCCTTCTTCCCTGTGGAAGACTGTTTCTCCTGCTATCCGAATTCCTTGGTTGTCTGTAGATCTTCCTCTGACTTTCAGACCTTGTCAACTTACTTTTTCCATGTTAGCATGCCTATTGATATCATCCTGGTTGAGACCATACTTTGCAAGCCTTGCTGGCATGACTTTATGGGTTTTTAGACAAGAGCAGAAAGTAGTCACATTCTTCACCAATATTGCTAGGAAACACAATCTCATAGCAACCTTCCTGTGTCTCTGGCACTTATGTCTTCATACCCTGGTTTTGAAATGGTGCCTGAGCTTCAGGTTTTAACCATTAGAAAGCCATCTCTAAAGCAGTATGCATCTCCAACATAATAATAATGACAAATTATTTTATTTAAGTGGGTAGCATCTGGACAACATGTATATGTAAATCTGCTAATACTATTTTTTCATTTGTAATGTCCACTTGTAATTTGCTTAGAGGACTAGAAGCAATGGGAATATGTGAATTTTCATCATTCCTTAATTTGTATGAAGCAAAATATTTTGTATTGTTAAAGTTTTCAAGTTATTTTAGGAAACAAAATTTCACATTCAATAAAGGAAATATCTTCAGGCCACATATTTTGTTTAGAAGCTCCTTGAATTCTTTTTTGCTCATCTGTTTTTCCAAAAATAGATTTTGAGTTATTGATAGCTGCCGGAGCAAAGTCTGATTATCTGAAAGCAGAGTCTGCAGCATCTGCTCTGGGTCCTGCCAGGTTCCAGACAGCCAGGAAGAAGTCTCTATTCCTGCATGGTTGTGGGGAAGTACACACTGCGGTCCCAGTCATCACAGGTCCCTGTGTCCAGCAGACATTGGACATTGACCTCACAGGTCTGTCCCAGTGAAGTCAAGAAGCTCTGTGATAGGCACATGACTAAGGTTCTAACTCCAGTTCCAGCTCTCTAACTTCATTTCTTAAAACGTTCTGAATTGTTTTGATAGAGTGTAGACATGGACTATGTCTTAAGTATTATACCACCTCTAGCATACACAGTTAATTTGAATGTTTCGTATATTGTATAGACCTTTCTTACTGTCCATAGAAATTTGGCACTTTTTCGTAAAAATTTATATTCATAAATGGTAGAGAATACTTTTTGTTAATTTTTACCTATATATTTTTAAATTCTCCTGTAGTAGATAACACTATCGTGAATGACAATATGCAGAGTGGCTTGGATATTGTCTCAAGAGAGAAGAGCTGCTGGCTTCATTCCATTTTATGTGACAAAGTAAGGCATTCACAAGATCAAGCCGCAGTGTCTTTTTCCAGGGTTAGTAAACATTGAAAGGAAATGATCTTAGCTGTAGATCATTTCAATCTATCCATAAAACAAGGAGAAAACACAGAAATAAAACCGTATGCGTGCAGCCCAGTGCTGCTGTTGCCTTTTGTTAAACAAATGTGCTAGAGCAGAAAACCCTGGCACTCTCATACTGCGTTACAGAGTGTCTTTAGCTCACTCAGATCAGTAAACAGCGTGAAGGGCAGGGCCAGGGCTTGTGACTGTGTCGTCTTATCTTTTAGACACGAGTATGTGCGTGCAGGCACCCCTGGACTTGGGAAAAATACTTTTGAAGATAGACTTTTGAATTTTTCTCTGAAGATTCTGTCTACACAGATTGACTCTCTTTGGAAACAGTGATAACCATCGGTCTCAATTTGAAAGTTTTCATGATACGCAGGAAGGGTTGGTTCTTTAGTGAGGAGAGAGGGTGTGCACTTTTACTCAGCGCCATTGTCTGCTTTGATCTTTGGATCATTTGAAATCACTTCGCTTTCCCTGTGCTCCTGCCTTAGCTCCACATGTTCCTCTGCCTGCCCCGCTTGCTTCTCTTCCTTAAATCTCAACTGGCTCATTGCAAAGGCTCTCCGGGGAGGGCAGGGAGGATTAAAGACCATCTGCTGGTTAAGCAGTCCAACAGTATTGTAAATGGGTTTTTAGTCATGATGTCGTATCCTCTGCATGTATCCTCTGCATGGTCCACTAGAGGGTGATGTGAGCATGCATAAGTAAGGAAATTGATGGCTCGTCTTTTCTCTCACGGACATCATCGCACTGTAGCCTTTGCAGGGCTGTATCAGGATGCAAAGGCTTCTCTGGGTGTGATATAACTATGTAATCTTCCTTGGGACAAGTTTTATTCATTTTCTCACAAGTCAATCAGAAGTCTTCAGTCATGTGTCATTGATGTGGATACCTTATTGTCGGCATCTCAAGACAGATGTTCACAGCAGCATGCATGGGATAATTTCATAACTTGTATCGGAGCAGGAAAAGTGCTTTTAATAATGACTTTGTTAGGAAGCATGATATCGACCTCCATAAACAGTGCGCTCTTACCATGCTACAATTCTTACAACAGCATAAAACATATGTAGTCATATCACACTTTGTCATTTAGTGGCCTATTAATTATAGTTAGCTATAGGAGAAAATAAAACCATTGCACTGTACCTACTTTTTCAGCAAAAATTGGAGGATACTCTTTTATACTGGCATTGTGATTTCTTTCTAGTTATATATTGTAGGTGCTTATCTACTTATTAAATAAACCTTTGTTCCAGAGTAGGCTACACCTTTATGTTTTTTATTGTAATTCTTTAGCTTGTAAATTCGGGGAAAATGTTGTAACAAGATTAAACAATTTTTTAACATAATAGATCATCCGACACATTTCATAATCTTTAGTCAAGCTATAGAACGATCCAGTGCTGCCTCCAGAAGGCGTTTGTAATAATAACAGTTTGTCGTGCTGACTCTTGGGATCTGTTTAGAGAAGTAGGCGCAGTCTGTACATGTTGAATGCCGCTGCAGTGTAGTGAGGAAGACGGAATAAGTAGCACACTGCCCATTCCCATTCTCTCCTGAAGAGTTTGCCACAGTCGTTCCCCATAGAGCTGCACGTGTGACCTTCTTAAGCCCCTGCTGAGCTCAGTCTCTGTAGTTCAGGTTCCCTGTCTTTCTCTAGCAAGTAGCTGTGCTCAGTGTCCTCCTTAGAGTGTTCATTCTACTTCCGCCTTGCCCCACGTCCTGCTCTTCGGAATGATCGTGGCTTTTATCTTCCATACACATTTTTGGAATATGTAGATGTCGGATGTCATGGAAGACCCCGAAGTATCCGGCTGAAACTCCTTTAAGTTTAAATTTTAATATCAATGAAATTGTGTTTCAGATAGCTTAGCAAATGTAGATCATTTCCCTGTGTCTCAGCTTTTATTCTAGTCCTTTGAAGGTTATCAACATCTGTGCTATAATAATGCTGTACTAATAAATAAATAAAAAGACAGATGTGATAAACATTCTAAAACACTTGCAAAGTAGCCATTTTAATATCTATTATTCTAGTATCTCACTTTAGAGTCCACAGAAAAGTACATATTTCTCTTGAGTTTTTACAAATTTTCCCCAAACCTCTGATTTGCCTTTTCCACGTCTGATGTAGAAGAAGCAGGTAAAGGCATGTGGGGAAGGTAGGCGGGATCCCTCCTCCTGCCTACCCTCTTCAGAACATCCACCAGGACGGAGAAGAAACGACTGTGGAGGGGAAAGAGTCGTGCTGGGAGTGTGGCTGCTTCTTGCTCACTTCCTCTCTCCTGCCTTTGCTCCAATAGTTCTAAAGATTAACAAGGAGGGTTAGAGTGCAATCCTCACTCACTTGCTTACCCTTCTCTTTCTCTCTCCTTTCCCCTCCCTACCTCCCTCTCTCCCGCAACCCCATTTCGACCCCACCCTTTGATGCTTGTTTTCTAATGTTGTCACAACTGTACTGAGTTTGTGGGGAAAAGGAGATAGATGACTTCTCATCACATACTCAGGAATACTGTTTATATGCAAAGAAATTGAATTTCCTCTTATTCATTCCTTTTTGCTCATAAGACTACATAAAAATATATGCAGTTTATATTTTGTAGTTAGTTTGTCCCTTTGGGTAGATGTGAATGTCTTGGTTTTATTTATTTTATTAAAATGGGGTTGCCTGGGCTGTGTTTGAAAATGCAGGCACAAATTGCCTTTCCCCCATAGCTGATACTAGAAGCAATACAACAGCACTTGGTCTTATTAGTGTCTTTGAATACCCTAATATGTTTTCTTATTTGAATTCTTCATTGAGAAAAATCTTCAGTTCTCTAGTTAAAGAGGATTTGACTAAATTTAGAAAAATAGCTGACAATGACGAAGACTAGTTAGTTCAAAATTCCATATTTGAGTTCACATAATGTGTTTTACACGGTTGTGATAAACATACAACTGCTTACCAAAATTTGACTTTCTATAGAATTTGTGCTTTATGGAAAAGCATATGGTGGCACAGACATACATATAATACCAGCAGTCAGAGGGCTCACGAGCATTTCTCTGCCTAGCAGGAAAACTAACTTGTGAAATTAAGTCTATTATGTTATTTTGATGAAACTACATGATTAATCTTTTTTTCTAATGTGTCATAGTAAGGGCATTTTATGTCACATTTTTAATATTATTTCAGACTAGTTCAAACAAGTTCTTTTCCAAATATTATCAAATAGAATTTCATTTTAATCTTAACTACCTTCACTATATTTTACTGGGGGACCTCTGAAATGGGCCTGCTTATGTTGTGTAATATGTACAGGCTTCATATCCACGTAGCTGATATTAGTCACAGTGCAGTCCTGCATCCAGTGTTGTCTCTGCTTGGACAGGTCCCTGGTTGTTATGTCCTTGGTTATTGCCTCCTGTTGATTGTGAAATTTTCAAATGTCAGAAATTGTTTAATTAATCCCTTTTATTCTAAAATGAGATTTCTAAATGATCTTTTTGTAGGTTGGATGCTTTCTAAGACTCTATAGCCTCCATACAAAACTTCAGCCTGGAAATTCAGAAACCAGCAGTTCTGAATCATTAAGGCTGGAGTTCCATCTCCACGGAGGGACCAGTTATGGTCGGGGCATTAGGGTTTTGCCAGATACAAGCCCTTGTGTGGATCAGCTGAAAAAGTGAGTATTTTATATCCCTTTTTGAAAAACATAACTTAGATCTTTATTAGGTTACTTTGCAAGCCTGTTCCTCAGGTTGGGTAAGGCCTTGTTTGCTTGTTTTTCCTCATTGTCTTGCTGAAAAAATCAAAGCCACACTTTCACCTGTTAGGCAGATTATACCACGGAACTATATTCCTATCTCTACCTCTGTTGTCTTTAAGTGTTTTCATACAATATATTTTGATCATATTCTTTTCCCTAACTACTCCCGTATTTGTCCCCACATTCCTGTCTACCCAACTTCATGTTCTCGTTTTCTCTCTCTCTGTCTCTCTCTCTCTCTGTCTGTCTCTCTCTCTCTCTTTATCTCTAGAAAAAAGGACAAATCAAAACATATAAAATAAATAGAAAGTTAACAATGCAAAAAAAATAACAAAACATACACTGCACAAAACAACAGCAGCAACAAAACAAAGTCTGTTGTGCTAGGCTCTGAACAATATAGGACCTGTCCTAGAGCTGTTGATATACCATGGGAAACTCCATCGGTGAAAACTGATTTTCCCTTTTCTATCAGGTATAGTTAAAATTAACTTCTTGGTTAGGGAAGGGCTTTCTGTCCACTTCCCCTTTTCAGAGCTGGGACTTACTCTGCTTTGAACCTGTGTATGTCATGTGCATGCTATGACAGTCTCTGTGAGTGCATGTGAGTATCAGTCCTTTTGTGTCTGAAAGAAGCCTTTCTTTAGAATCATCACCACCTCTTGATTTTGCTATCTTTCTGTCTTCTCTCCTGCACTAATCCCTGAGGCTGTAAAGAAACAGTGTGATAAAGGACATCCTATTTAAGCATGAGTGCTCTAAAGACTCTCACCTCCTTGCATCTTCTCCACTTACAGATCACTTCATTGACTAACATCAAGTGCAAGAAGCAGCTTCTCTGAGGAGGCTGAGTGATGCTCAGTCGTAAGCTTAGTTTTTAGAAGTGGTTAGCTACCCTCTAACATCTGAGCCTCTATTGATCTGGGTTGTATTGTAGGAGGGTTTCTGTTGTAGGTTGTACAGTTTGTAACTGGGGGAAACTGATTTTAATTCTGACCCTGATTATTTCTTTTCCACATCCTCTTTTGTTTTTCTAGAGCTTTCAAGTATGTCTGTATATTACTTATATTAAATTTATTCAGTTTTTTTTTTATATAGGCAGTTAGTGCTATAAACTTGGCTCTTAGAACTGCTTTCATTATGTTCTATAACTTTAAATATGTTGTGTTTTCATTTTCATACAATCATAAAATGTTTTTAATTTTCTTACCTATTTTGAGCTTGACTCATCAGTAGTTAGTTGTTCAGTTTCATCCATTATCGGCATAGTGGGAAGGATGGCAGCATCCAGGCAGATATAGGCTAGAGAAGGACCTGAGTGTTCTACATCTTGATCCAAAGCCAGCCTGAGGGACCCTGTCATCTGCAAGTAGACAGGAGAGGCTCTCTTTCCACCCAGGGCTGATGTTGAGCAGTAGGAGACCTCAAATCCTACCTACATAGTGACACACATCCTCCAAAAATGACCACAACTATTCCAACAAGGCCACCCCTAATAGTGCCACTTCTCATGGGTGAAGCTTATTTCAACCACCACATTCCACTCCTTGCTACTTATTAAAACACATTACTCTATGGGGACCATACCTAGCCATAGCATAATGTACAATACATTTAGTCCAACTTGAAAAGACTCCATAGTATATAATAGTCTCAACAATGTTAAAAGTCCAAAGTTCAAAGTCTCTTCTGAGATTAATGCAATCTCTTAACTGAAATCCCCTATACTTCGAAATCACATACCTCCAAAATACCATGGCACAGGAAATAGGTTACCATTCTAAAAGGTCATAATGAGCAAATACTGAACCAAAGCAAGACCAAAAACCAGCTGGGAAAACTCCAAACTTTATCTCCATGTCTGGTGTCCAACTCTTTTCAGCTTTGCTGACTACAACACACTGTTTCCTCCTGGACTGGTTCCTCTCCCTATTAGTATCTTCCTCAGCAGGTTTCCTAAGGCTCTGGCATCTCTAACATCTTGAGTATCCAAGGCAGCTTCCACTTCTCAGCTTCTTGTTCTAATGTCTGGGATCCACACATGATCTTCTGGGCTCCTCCAAAGAGCTTGGGTCACTTCTCCATCTCTACCCTCTGTAGCACTCTAGGCTGACTATAATCCACTGACTGCTGTTATTCATGGTCATCTCATGGTATGGGCATCTCCCATACACTGGGGTCTTCTGCTGCAAGTGGGCTGCACTTTCACCAATATCCTCTTATAGGTTCTCTTCATGGTGCTAAGCCTCAACATCTTTGCATGGCCCCTTCAATCAGTCCTGGTCCATCAATTGCAACTGAAGCTGCACCTTCATTTTTCTTAGCTTCTAATAGTGCTAAGCCTCAGCTACCCTCTGTGACCCCCACATACCTTCAAAACCAGTACCACCTTGGTAATTTTTACACATTAGCCAGTCCAAATGCAGCATGAGGTACAACTTTGGTTATCTATGGAACACAGCTTCTTTGTGCTCTCAGAAAACACTTCCCAGAAGATTCCACCTCAGTGATGCTGGTGTCTTTTTAATCACTGCTAGTTTCTTCGCTTCAGCTAACCAGCATCAATTGTCCCAGTAACCCCTTCCACTCTTGACTCTAAAGCCAAAGCCACGTGGCCAAAGCTGCCAAGTTCTGCTGCTTGCTGGGGCTGGAAAATGCCATCCCACCCCCCACCCCCATTCTATTATCTCATCACCAGATTGCTGTTTTTCAACTCCTTCAATTGCCTAAGCTTGGCTGCCCCAGAAGTAGCTCTGTAGACTGAGATTGAACTCAGCTCTGCCTGCCTCTGCCTCCTGAATGCTGGGATTAAAGGCGTGCGCCACCATGCCTGGACCTAAGCTTTTCTGTATCTGTAACTTGCTCTGTACCAGGCTGGCCTTGAACTCAGAGATCTGCTTGCATCTTTCTCCTGGGATTAAAGGCATGTACCGCCAGGCCTGGACTTAAGCTTTTCATGGCCACTGTGCCTCAAGAAGCCCTTGGCGTCCAGCTTCAAAGTCTGGATCACTCATGTGCCCTCCATTTTCAGATTGTTGTTTGTTCCAGATATAGTCAAGTTGACAACTGAGAATACCCATCATAATCCGTTCCTTACCAGTTTTACATAAAATCATATCTATATCCTTATATCCAAATGAAAATAATAATCGGGTCATAAAAGGGATAATTGCCTATCCCTTGTTCAACTGCAAACACATAAATGATAAACTCAACTGGGTGGGATCTTTCCCCAAGGTCACCACTCCTTTAATTCCATTTGATATCCATGAACTCAGGATTTAGCTCCATTTTTCTTCCTTGTGCCCCTTTAATACTTGAACCATACATTTTGTTTTTCCTTTCTAAGCTTGCTATGCTTGATCAAATTGCTATTCGTAAGAATATACCAGAGAACAAAGTCTCTGCTGGGGTTTTTTGAGACTTGCTTTGTCAATGCAATTAATCTGAATCTCTTTACCTTATACTCAAGTACACTCTTTGGACAAGGGCAAAAAGCAGCCACACTCTTTACCAAAATATCACAAAAATAATTTCTAGGCAACACAGTAAAATTCTCCTCAGAAACCTCTTATGCCAGGCCCACAGAGTTCAAATCACCTTTAGCTCCAATGTCTTCCCCATTCTTACTTGGGTGGCCCATTAACCCCACACTGCTTTCCAAACCCACAGTCTCCAAACACACATTCTTTCAAATAAAAACATGTTCAGGCCTATGTTAGTTATACCTCAGTCCCTGGTACCAACTTCTCTTTTAGTTAGGGTTTCCATTGTTGGTGAAGAGACACCGTGACCAGGCAACTCTTATAATGAAAAACATTTACCTGGGGCTTGCTTACAGGGTGAGAGATTAGTGACTGACAGCAGTCAGGCAAAGCTGAGAGTTCTGTATTGTTATCTGCAGACATCCAGAGGAGGCTCCCTCTCCACACTGGGCGCAGCTTGAGCATTAGGAGAGCTCAAGGCCCACCCCCACAGAGAAACGCTTCCTCTAATAAGGCTACACCTATTCCAGCGAGGCCAAACCTAACATTGCCACTTCCCGTGGGCCTAGCATATCTAAACCACCATACAAATCTATCGATTTCTTCTAGTTTGTTTTCAAGACCTGAAATTCTGTCTTCTTTAGGCTTACCTATGAGGGTTTTTTTGTTTGACTTTAGTTTTTCATTTCCATTTTTATTTCATTTTGGGTTTTCTTTATTGATTTTATTTCTTTGTTAAAGTCTACTTTCTTATCTTTAATTGTTTTCATTATTTCATTCAACTGTTTGTTATTTTCATGGTCTTCTTTTAGAAACGTATTCATAATCCCTTTTAAGGTCTTTGACTGTATTTATATTTGCTATTTTTGTTCTTGTTTTCTGCTTTGGCTTAATTGCTTTTCTCAGGGCTGATTGTAATTGGTTTATGGGCTTATAGAGGAGGTGTATTGTCTTGTTCTTCACTCCTGGATCTTTGCTCTGTGACTTGGGCATCTGCAGTTAGGCTGTTTAAGGTGTTTCTTGCTGTGGACATCTGATTTTCAATTTTTGAAAGACTTTCTGTTCTTTGATTGCTTCTACTCAATTTGGGATTCCTGTTAACAAGCTGTTCTGGTCCTAGGAGAGGGAGGCGGTTCTGGGATCAGTGGCAGAGAACTGCTCTGCTGGCTTGGTGGGAAGGCAGGAAGGAATTGAGATAGACTAGAAGGAATGGCTGAAAGAAGTGACTAGGAATAATTATACTCAAGCATCTGTACCAAGGTGTTGAACTGAAAGAGGGTCTGACAGGTAGGCCGGAGCTGGACTAAGGTTGGTTATGTGTAGAGAGGTCAGAATGGAACACAGGAAGAAGAATGAAGGTCTACCTGAACTCCAGGCTAGGGTGGCAGTCACTGGTCCCTGCAAGAAAGATTTTCTGCAGGTCAGTGGAGTCAGAAAGCAATGTAGATGGATGGATGCCAAGGGAAGGCTGAGAAGGGCTAAATCCCAGATTAATCTTACTTTTCCAAGCTTCAGTGACATCATTATTACTGATAATGTTCACCATTAAGTTCCCAATTTTTTTATAATATTTCATCAACTGAGTGTTCTTTCTATCTGTCTAACCCACTGCTGCTGATTGTGAGGGTTTTAGAGGTCTCGGATAATCTGATAAAAGCTATAGACTATTGATTAGAATCATACTGAATGATATAACTTAATGAACTGGATTTTGGGGGTATAGTTAAGTTTTCCTGTTAAATTTGCTACACAATTTGCTTTTATATTCTTCCATTTTAGAGCTTTAGAAGGTGCAAATTTGCCAGTCACTGAGACCTCAACTGGTATCTGTCAATCAGAAAATGGGGACAGCTCTGCACTATCAAGTAAGGACAATTTATAACGCTGATCTTTCACTTCCTCATAAGTGTAAGCACACTTTCCTTTTCAGTGTTTTCTTACATGGGTCTCTCTTTTCAGTTCATCTGACTATAATACAGGGTATATGTGCATGTTCATTAAAGTAACTCATTAAACATATTTTTTGTCTTACATGGGTCTCTCTTTTCAGTTCATCCGACTATAATACAGGGTATATGTGCATGTTCATTAAAGTAACGCATTAAACATATTTTTTGTCTTACATGGGTCTCTCTTTTCAGTTCATCCGACTATAATACAGGGTATATGTGTATGTTCATTAAAGTAACTCATTAAACATATTTTTTGTCTTACATAGGTCTCTCTTTTCAGTTCATCTGACTATAATACAGGGTATATGTGTATGTTCATTAAAGTAACTCATTAAACATTTTTTTTGTCTTACATGGGTCTCTCTTTTCAGTTCATCTGACTATAATACAGGGTATATGTGCATGTTCATTAAAGTAACTCATTAAACATTTATTTTGTCCTACACACTATCAAGCTTGGTTCACCCTTAAATATATAATCATATTTTTAAATAAAAGAATAATATTTACTTGATTTTTGATATGTGTATATAGTGTTTTGTATTCATGCACACAAAAACATTACATGAATTCCCTAAGCAACCATTTCCTTGTCAGTTTCTAAAAGGAACAAAAGGCATTGGTACTCCCTTGTCTTAATTAGCCCAAGTTGGTTTTTGCCCAAACCTGGCAGTCTAATGCATAAGCATGAGTCATCTAAATCTCTCAAAGACAACCTTCTTGTTGATCTTAATGGGATTGCTTTTGGATACACCATGTGCTGAGATTCATCTATGCTGGAACCTGTGCCCTTGGTTCATTTCCTCATGCTGAGAGATGTGCTGATGAGTGGATATGGGGTTAGAAGCACTGTCTGTGTCCTTTCCATGTTTATGTGGCTTTAGTATCTACCAAAACATCCAGTGGCTATAAATACGCTTTTGGGGGGGTCGAAGGTATCACTTAATTGGTTTATTTAGACGTATACACCATCTTTCAGTAATAATTCCTAGTAGTCACAAAACCATTTCTTAAAAGACAAAAACACCCCCCGCCCCCACCCCCCCAAAAAAAATTACCACCAACAAAACAAAACAAAAACCCTGTGTTCTCTGTGAATGGCCTTCCCTCCTTTGCTAACAATTAAAACATGTGTTGATTTCTAAACTTTCCTGGTTTGCCTAACTTTCTATCAATACCAAAGTTCCTTGATTGATATACTAAATTCTAAATTCTCTATATTTTCCCTCAAAGAAAGAAGACACCTTGCCTGTCACATTTTTATAACTAAGCCTATTATTTTTGTTAGTAACACCTGAATTTGAGGAAAGGAGACATATCAACATTTATTTCGGCTTTCTTTGATTTCTTTGGACAGTGTTCTTTTTTAAGTTTTACCCTAAGTTTCTAGTGGACATGTTAAAGAGCTATGTAATTATGTGATTTGCTTTTCTGTTCCTTTAGACTCAGGATCAGGTGCAGTATCACCTTATGAAGAAGAACGATGTCAACAAGTCTCTGCTACAAGTAAGACTCCTCACAATTCAGTAACCAGCATACAGCTGCTTGTCTACACTTCCCAATTCCTTCCTATCCATCAGTCAAGCTAGATTTCCTGGGAGCAGTTAGTGTGTGTGTGTGTGTGTGTGTGTAACCTCAAATGTGAAATGAGGCATGTATTCATTTTTCCCTTAAGTTGATCAGGTCTGCACAGCTGTTCCCCACAACGCTTAGCCACTTAGCAGAGGGAGGAAGATGTATTCCTTGAAGGAAGGCTTTGTTACATTACAGCTATGTCTAGAAGCATTTTCCTGACTGAGCTTTGTAGGGCCTGGGAAAGTGTTATGTGCCTGAATTAGTCTAAGAGCTGAGTCAGAGCTGTTGCTTTAAACTGCTTAGGGTCAAGAACTCATTCCAGTTGTCACAAACCTTGCAGTTTTTATTATTTATTATTTATTTATTTATTTATTTATTTAGTAAATTCATCTTGTTAATGTTTGATGAAATCCAATTGGCATGTAAGTGGTGGCCTATTGAATTATCTGAGAGGTTGGCAGTGAACTGATTGACACTCTATACAGGTAATATTCATTTTCTTGTTAGAATGGTCTATCAAGTTTCCTATAAGTTAGAAGTTCATGGAAACTTCTACTACTTCTATATTAAAATACATAAGCACATAGTATTTAATGGTATAAAGAAACATAAGGGCATTGTATATAATTAAATTACCCATTGCTCCAGTTACTCAGCGTCTGTTTTTTAAGTTTGCTGGTTATCTGCTGTGTGCCTGGTACAGTATCCATCTAGAAACAGTAACTGTAGCTGAGATTGATTTTATAGTAAGTCTTTGCTTCAGGACAGTTCATGCCAAATGCAGCTAAGACTCCTGTACATTAGATACTCTGATTAAATGTAAAACTTCTTTACAGTACTTACCAATCACCAACATTTAGAGAAAACACCACTGTGTGCCATCTTGACGCAAAAAGCTCCTCAACAATATCGAGTCCGCGCCAAACTGAGATCCTATTTGCCCAGGAGACTTTCCCAGTCTGTTAAACTTCTCTGTCCTAAATGTCATTCAGTGTAAGTATTTCCCAAAAGGAAAACAAACAAACAAAAACCATTTTCATGTCATACTGTATGTGTTTGCGTGTGTGTATATATATGTCTGTGTGTGTATATATGCATATCCATATGTGTATGGTTGCCTGTTTGTGTATGTGAAACTGTAAATCCCAAAATAAATTATGATTTGATTAATTTGTAGTATTTTACAAGAATGCTGCTGACTCAAAGGGAAAGTACTAAATTACTCCAAAAATTCCTTCTGCATAGTATATAATAAATAAAATAGTCTATAAACAGGCTTAAAATTCACGGTTTAGTACGTTTGATATAATAGCTATAACTGAAAATTTTCTGTCATGATGAATAATGGTAATGTAATATGTACAATGTCTTTCTTCCCAGCACTAGTTACGTGAATATATACATAATATTTTTGAAATCTTATTATTACGAATTCATCACAAAACGAGTTTAGATAATGAATTTTATCTCCTATTACTCTCTTTATGATAGTGTACCATCTTCTCTTGAAATATAGAAAATGGTATTTTGGAAAATACAGAGAGTCCATGAAAATCCACATCAGATAACGTCTATCAAGCTAAAGCTTTAGTGCACTATCACGTACAAAACACACCCAAACGTGTACACATAATATGTGTGTGTGCATGTTATTTGTTTATATATCTCTAGAATAACATATATTTTCCTTACAAATTTGAGATTGTAGAATTTGTAAAGAAATTTGATCTTTAAATCCAAGGAATCGGTTTTCTACCCACGTGATCTTACCTGGACAGTGTGATTAAACTACAGAAATAAAGCGTAAAGATTACCTGACGTTCCAAACAGCTGGTGACAGAATTCGGACAAGCAATTAGACCTCTCCTCTCCTCTCCTCTCCTCTCCTCTCCTCCCCTCCCCTCCCCTCCCCTCCCCTCTCCCCCCTTTCTTTCTTTCTTTCTTTCTTTCTTTCTTTCTTTCTTTCTTTCTTTCTTTCTTTCTTTCTTTCTTTCCACTCCATATGTTATTCCCCTCCTGGTTCACCCTCCAACTGTTCTACATTTCATACCTCCTCCCTGCCCACCTGTCTCCACCACCAAGATGTCCCACACCCCACGAGACCTCTAAACTCTCTGGGACCTCCAGTCTCTTGAGGGTTAGGTGCATCTTCTCTGACTGAATCCAGACCCGGCAGTCCTCTGCTGTATATGTGTTGGGGAGCCTCATATCAGCTGGTGTATGCTGCCTTGTTGGTGGTCCAGTGTTTAAGAGATCTCCGGAACCAGGTTATTTGAGACTGTTGGTCCTCCTACTGGGTCACCCTCCTCCTCAGCTTCTTTCAGCTTTTCTCTAATTCAAGTACAGGGGTCAGCAGCTTCTGTCCATTGGTTGGGTGCAGATATCTGCATCTGACTCTTTCAGCTGCTCATTGGGTCTTTCATAGCACAGTTGTGCTATGTCCCTTTTTGTGAGAGTTCCATAGCGTCAGTAACAGTAGCAGGCCTTGGGGCTTCCCCTTGAGCTGGACCCCACTTTGGGCCTGTCAGTGGACCTTCTTTCCTCAGGCGTTCTTTTCCTCCATTTCCACCCATGCAGTTTTTTCAGACAGAAACAATTATGGATCAGAGTTTTGACTGTGGAATAGCAAGCCGATCCCTCTCTCAGTGCCCTGTCTTTCTCCTGGAGGTGGGCTCTACAAGTTCCTTCTCCCCCCTGTAGGGCATTTCATCTAGGGTCCCTCCTTTTGAGTCCTGACATTCTCTGGTACATTCCGGTAGATGCCCTGTAACCTCCTACCTCCCGAGGTTGCCTGTTTCCAACATGATCTGACACTTAGACCTTTTTGTTCTATGCCATGCTATTTGTACTCCATGAACATTTATGATTTTATGAAGTATTACTAAAGATGAATGAAGTTAATATGTTTTAAAGTAGGTACCCTGTAATAGGGAGATTAACTGGGGTGAATCCAGGGCTACTTGTATAGCTGTCTACCAACAGACTTAGTACTGGGAATAACTGTAACCTGGGACTCTAAACCAAGCATGAGTCAAGGAGACAGGACAACAGGTGAAGATGCCTGCTAACAGGCCTGTTGACCTGAAAACCTACATGATAGGAGATTGTTGTCTGACTTCAACTCATGCACCATGACATGTGTTCACCAACACAGAGGCAGTATGTCTCCCCGTTATGACACAGATTTATCTTGCCATATAATGTTGAACATCTATTGAATAAAATCCATTAAATCTGAAAAATGAATAAGAAAATATAGCTGATTTAATCTGTATATGAAATATTTTTAAATTTTATTTTATTTTTAATTCATTTTTTACACTCCATATTCCATTCCCCATCCCCCCATCCACCCTTTGACTGCTCCACATCCCACACCTCCTCCCCACCCCACCCCATTTCCATGCGGATGCCCCCACTCTCCACCCCACCCTGTCTCCACGTGGATGCCCCCACCCCACCTGACCTCTAACTCCCTGGGGCCTCCAGTCTCTTGAGGGTTAGGTACATCATCTCTTGGATTTGTTCTACATTCAATCATTTTATGAATGTGTGTGTTTTACCCACATGTGTGTATGTATATCATGTGTATGCCTGGCACCCACAGAGATCAGAACTAGAGTTATGGATGGTATCACGGCTTCATATGGGTGCTGGGAAGTGAACCTTGGTTTTATGCAGGAGTAGCAAGTTTCAACACTGTAACCCCTAAGATTATTTTTACTTGGATAATTTATTACATTAGAATTTTTGAGAATTTATATATAGCCTTTTCTGATTCTTCATTATCAATAATTTTAGACAAGAAGTTCCACATGGGGACAGTTTGGATAAAATTTTGCAAGATGCTGCAACTGAAGCTCCAGACATCAAGCTGAAAGCGACATCATTGTATTATTCAAAAGTCTGGACCACTGAAGACCAGGGCGGACGGCAGGTCGCTGTTCATTTTGTGAAAAATAATGGCATTCTCCCTGCTTCAAGTGAATGTCTAATTTTGATAGAAGGTAAGAGACTTGTTATTTGGTTTTTAGAATATTGTTTGGCAAATTAATTATGTTAACTATGCCTTATAGGCACCTAGTAGAATACTATTAATTTAAATTCCCCAAAATAGTACATTAACTAGATTCAAATATGTATGACCAAACACTTTTACCTGAATTGTGCATTTTCAACTTATGAAAACTTGCATATATCCAACTTGTTGGATTTCTATCTGTAATCTTGTCAGCTTTGAGCAGATCTAGTTGAATAACAATGTAGTAGAAAGGCTGGTTGCTTATGTGCAGCGGATGTTGTCTTGGCCTCTGGATGTCACTGTTGTTTCATAAAAATGTGATAAATGTCCTCTACTAATAAGGAAAAGAGCCTTGGGAAGCCATGATAATGACAAATTTAAAAGAGTAGAATACTACTACTTTTTTATTCTCTGGGTTTTTTAATCTAATTTGTATGTAAGCTTTTTTTATTTTGTTTTGTTTCATTTTATTTTGTTTTATTTTTCTCCTGCTGAGTTTAAGTTTTCTTCTAAATTTACAACTCCCTTTCTGTGCCATTCTTTGTAGAATTTACTGTATCTCATGTGTTACTTATATGTCGCATCTTGCTCCAATTATATTTGTGTTATTCAAGAATTAATTAATTAATTAATTTAAAGGAGGAAGGCTCTGCGAAGTCTCTAAACTGTCCAGCAAGTTCCACAGTGTGATGCCTGTGCGGTCCGGCCCTGAGAGCCTGGAGCTCCTTACCCTTTCAGCCCCGTTCCTCATACAGGGAAAGGTGCATCACTATGGGTATGTGGTCAGCTCAAGCTCTTGGCTTACAGCTATGTCTCCGTGGTTTATCCACCAGGCTGCTCTGTTTGCAGTAGGTACTTACCTGTACTAGTTTGTAGTTAGAAACAGTTCGCAAGCTATAATGATTGTGTTAGAATTGTGCAGATACAATACAGGTTCAATAAACTCTTCTTTAATGTTGAGTTGTAATCTTTTCCAGTCAAGTGGTGTGTAGCATAACACTCACATGCTAGGCAGAGATAGCAAATTAAGAATTTGGGTGGACAACAGGATCATTAAGGTAGGCAGCTGTGTGCTGGGTACTGTATTCATTAATTAGACTAGATGTATTGATGTAATTCCATTATGAGTTCAAGAGCATCCATACTAAATTTTTCTTGAATAGTTCTATTCTAGAACACGTATATACATACACATGTACATATTCTGTATGCATGGTAAGTCACAGTGGGTATAAGACTGAGTATTTTCTTCCTCAGTCATAGCCTAAATCTGTTTCTTTCATAAGAGTAAGTTGCTACATAAAGGGCCAGTTCAGAATTGCAAATCCAGTAAGTAGATTCCACAGCTGCTAAGCTTGCACCTTGCAGAGTCACTGCCACTGAAAACTGGCAGAGCGTGAGGCCTACAGACCTAGAAGGAAGAGATGGAAAGCGCCCAGTACTGCTGATGAAAGTCACCCAAAAAACACCACTTTGAGAAGCCCTGTCCTGCAGCCTAGTGAGATCATATTCTCTCCCTGTCGCCCTTTCCTTTTCCTAAGGTGTAGCATTTGGAAGTCATTATTGCCAATCAAACTAAATTTAGGTTTTTATTATAAAATTACTTTCTGCCATTACCAAAGCTACTTGGTTGTGGTCCTTAGAGTGACAGTGAGCTTTGCCCTTTGATTTGTTTTATACACAATGGATGGAAACCTTCAGCAATGAAATAAAATTAATTAGTAACCATTTTTGCTATAAAGCACCTAGTGTCTCCCTGTCTTTGAACCTTCTGCAAGGCTTATGTGCCTCTTAGTTGAAATATCAAAATCCATCATATTCTGTGTTCCTTTTAATATGAGCCACTAACTTGCCTTATCATTGTCTAATATTAGTGAATCATTTTCATTCCATTATCTTTCTATTATTACTGTAAATAAAGAAATATGTGTAATTTGTCAATTAAATAATAAGCCTGAAAACAGTCCTATAACACTCCTGTATTATCCAATTAAGTGAAAAATAGTGTTAAATTTACTTCTAATCATCTTTTCTTCCTATTTCTCATAGACATTCAATCATGCCTAATAAAGTAGAATTACTTGTCCTTAAAATATATTAATATATAGGGAGAACAAATTCTATAAAACGATGTCCAATTTTATATGTTAGATGGTTACTGGCTGTCAGGCATCAGAATGTATATGACTCTGAATATGGGCTTACTCAAAACAATATTTTACCTAAAATATTACTTTTCTCACCTTTCATTCAGAATAACTTTTTCTTATTTATTTGGTAAGGCCATGGAGGTCAGATATTGCTAACAAAGCCATAAATTCAAACAGTTCCTGAGTCTTTTTGTTTTAACAAGAAAACTCATAGCCAAATTTATTATTAGATTGAGAGTCCAATTCCTGAATGTTAACATAAAAGATCTAATCTCAAGCCCATTTTTTTAGTTACTGTGAAGAGACACCATGACCTCGGCAACCCATGACAGAAAGCATTGAATTTGGGGCTTGCTTACAGTTTCAGATGCTATATCCATGACCATCATGGTGGGAAGCATGGCAGCAGGCAGGCAGGCGTGGTGCAGGAACAGTAGCTGAATTCTCCCATCTTACCTACAAGTTGGAGCTAGAAAAAGTGAGAACGGGTCTAGTGTGGGCTTATGATACCTCAAAGCCCACGCCCAGTGATACACTTCCTCCAGCAAGGCACAACATCTCCTAAGAGTTCCTTCAAAGTCTACCAACATGGACCCAGACATTCAAATATATGAGGCTAGGGGGCCTTTCTCATTCAAGCCACCACACCCACAGTATCTTTAATTGCTTTTATGTGGAAAGTTATTCATAATTCTCTTGAAACAAGCATATTACAGTATAGACAGTATTATTATTTTTTATTTAATAACTGACTCTCTAAAACTGTCCATTCTTGAATAGGATGTGATAATTAAATAGAATTTGATTATATTTAAATATTTACTGTTTTTCACTTATTCATTTCAGATGTAAACAGTGCTCAAGCTTGAAACCTATACAAAATCTAAACTCCCGTTTTCATAAAGGACCGTGGACTCCTTCCTCTGTGGCAGAAGGTTAGATAAATTGCTATGTTATGCAGTTTCAATTCTCCCTATCGTCTCACTGATTTGTTCTTTAATATTTATTGAATTTTTTTTGTCAGCATTAGGCTAACTTTGCTAAGTTGAAATCTGTTTACAGTAATTGTTTTGAGGATGAGGACTGAATGTTTAAATTACTTGCGAATATTTCCAAGCTTCGTAATCACATTCACATTTTAGTACTTGGTCGTTTGTTTTCCATTTAATCATTGATCGCAAACATAGGTCCTGAGCAAATCCTTCTGACTCTTATTCTAGCGTTGGAAGAGATGTTGAGATGACTGTTACATTCCTCCCAAGTCTTTAGCCAGGGAGAGGAGTCTTTCTCTCTTAAATGCATCACTTATCACTTTGCCCTTGTCTACAGCTCCCACGACCAGGGCAATTTCTAGATAGTCATTAATAATTGGAGCCAAGTCTATACAGAAGTTACATGGGCCATGTCCTGTCTACTAGAATTATTCAGTGTATGTATCCATTCAATCTTCTATAAGGAAAACACTCCAGGTTTGACAGTATCTATTGTGCCTCCATTGAGTTTATATTTTAAAGCCGACACTCTCCCTCCCTTTATCACTTTTCCTCATTCCTTTCTCCTTTATCTTCTCCACGAGCATTCCACTTGGCCAATTCGCTAATCAGAATTTATCTTTCAAAGATATTGACAGCTGTAGGTATCGTTTGGGAAACTCAGAATAATTTTTTTAATGATCACTCAGATTCTTCCTGCTAGACTGGAGTTTTGTTACATAAACTATCTTATATAAATAGATGTGCACTTACGGGGGGATTGCTTTTTATGTCTAGCTTCATGATATGACTATGTCATACCCTGCAGTCTATGTTACTATGAACTGAACTGGGTAATCCCCTTTCGCATTTCTCAGCACAGTTTTTGAGTCCACCATTTTTGTTTCAGTGTAACCTCTGGGGTGCCTTTTGAAGCTCCGAACTCTGTTCCTCTGTTATTGCTATTGAATACTAAAATTCTGTCTGTTGCCAATTTATTCTTCTGCCTCATCTGCCTGTTTAATTAATTCTCTACTGGAATATGGGCTGTGTGGATGGAAGGTAATATAATATCCTATACATGTATGCAGTTTCTTCAACTTTTCAGTAAAAGGATGTTTACCCTATTGGCAAATTCTCATGTGATTTGGTGTATCTAATTTATTAATTCTTCTTCACCCTCGCAAATTACGGAATCCCAGATTCTAACAATTTTATTCCTTCAGCCAAATAACTCCTAAAACAAAGAAAAAGACAAACCTCTGTCCTCATAATACAAATAAGGATAAACTAAGAAAGCCACTAACCGGCCTGTTCCTTTTTAGAGCATTAAATTGTAATTTTAGTTTGACTTTCATATTATTAGACTGCAATGTGTTACATTTTATTAACACTTTTTATGGTTTCTGTCAAGTATTAAGATACAGTTGCTTATATCATTAGACTAGCTCTACATAAATACATTGGTCTGCTTCATGAATTTAACAGAATAATACTGGAGCAGACAGTTCAGTTCCTAAATACACATTTTCTTGTAAATTCTTTTAGCCAACATCATTGGCAGCTACATGATAGAGTTCAGCTTATAAAACGTCCCGTTGCCAGACGTAATGTGCTTTTCCCCTCCCCAGCCCTGGGCGTTGTGCCGCTGCAGTATGTGTTTGTTATGGTTTTCACTCTGGATGACGGGACAGGGGTGTTGGAAGCTTACCTCAAGGATTCTGTGAGTAATGGGAACTGCTAAAGATATTTCACTAAAATTTATATTTAAAATTTTATATACATATATATATTCCATACTTCTTAGTTTTACTTCAGTGTAAATTATTGAGAACTTTAAAACCCTAAAATTCAGTTTCTATGTATTTTGTTCTTAGAAGTATTTAAAGTAACTTAAAGTAGATAAATAAAATAGGACCACATAAATGCGATATTATGTCTTTGCCTTTGATTTTTATTCATATTTTAAAAAATATAAAGTTGAGGAATCAAAGTTTGAGGCGACATTCTCCCTGTCATACAGAAGTTCTGCTACTAGGAAGCAGATAGTCACACTGCCGTCCTTCACTATGCTCTGTAAGGCTCCACACATTCATCTTAAACGAAATGAAGCCACTTGATATGCAAGCATTGTTGTATAAGCCGCAGAGAAGCGGAGCGAAGGCTCTCATTTGTGATACTCATAGCTACCCAATGACGAGTCCTTGAGGCCACCGCTAGCTTTGATCGTTTGAAGATAACCATCCTCTCCGTATAATCAGAGCCGCCTATTATTTCCCTGTGTTGTGTGGAGTCCTGACAATGAGGAAAGATTAACCTAGGCCCTGATGTGACTTGCCATATATGTTCTCATTCATAACTGACTGCCTGTGTGGCTGATGGCTTTCTTCCTGAGGTAAGGCTAATGATGTATGTCCCAAACTCTTCAGCTTCAGATGACATTGTTAGATGTTCCAGAGTAGCCCATAGTTCCAGTAGGCAGTCAGTCAAGTCAGGGGCTCTCAGAGAGTGAATGAAACACTAAAAGCTAAGAGGAAGAACAGCCATTTACTAGGGTGAGGGGGTTTCTTATTTGGGAAATGAGGGGTGTTTTAACTTTATAAATCATAATCCAATTGTTTTCCCAATTCATCCATACACTTATTAAGTCAGCTGCTGTGTGCCTTGTATGTTGAACATTGAAGAAATAGTTAGCCCTGGCGTCCCCTTGTACTGGGGCATATACAGTTTGCGTGTCCAATGGGCCTCTCTTTCCAGTGATGGCCGACTAGGCCATCTTTTGATACATATGCAGCTAGAGTCAAGAGCTCTGGGGTACTGGTTAGTTCATAATGTTGTTCCACCTATAGGGTTGCAGATCCCTTTAGCTCCTTGGCTACTTTCTCTAGCTCCTCCATTGGGAGCCCTATGATCCATCCATTAGCTGACTGTGAGCATCCACTTCTGTGTTTGCTAGGCCCCGGCATAGTCTCACAAGAGGCAGCTACATCTGGGTCTTTTCAACAAAATCTTGCTAGTGTATGCAATGGTGTCAGCGTTTGGAAGCTGATTATGGGGTGGATCCCTGGATATGGCAGTCCCTAGATGGTCCATCCTTTCGTCTCAGCTCCAAACTTTGTCTCTGTAACTCCTTCCATGGGTGTTTTGTTCCTATTGGACACGCAAACTGTATATGCCCCAGTACAGGCGGACGCCAGGGCCAAAAAAATGGGAATGGGTGGGTAGGGAAGTGGGGGGGGGTATGGGGGACTTTTGGGATAGCATTGGAAATGTAATTGAGGAAAATATGTAATAAAAATATTTAAAAAAAAAGGTCTATGTGAAAAAAAATAAAATAAAAATAAAAAGGTCTATGTGACCTTCCTGGATTAGTTGTGAAATTTTATAACGTATGTCTATTTTAATGAATAAAATGTTTTGCAATTTAAAAAAAAATAGTTAGCAAAGCAAAACAATTTTCTTCTCTGGAACCTAAATTACAGGAGGAAAAAAAAATAAGTGCTTGTTTCTTAATGTTAGAGTCTATCATACCTCACAGTAGATTTACTTTACAGGGTACAAAAGTACCATCAGCATTACTGCATGATCGTATTGTGTTTGTGAGTGCATCTCAAAGCTGTTTTACCAGTAAAGCAATGAATCAGGTTTTAACTTAGACAAGTACTGTAGTTTACAGTTTTCACAACCTTAGGAGACAGATGAATATATTAGGTCATTTTAGCAAATTAGGTGTTGAAATTCCGTGCATTGAAGCTTTTTCTTTTTTTATTGAAATGTTTTGCGTGTGTGTATGTCAGTTCACCATGTGTGTGCATGGTTCGTGTGGAGGTCAGAAGAGGATATGAGATCCCCTGCAACAGGAGTTACAGGTGGCTGTGAGCCACTTGTGTGGGTACTGGCAATCTAGCCTGAGTCCTCTGCTAAGGGAGCCAGTGCTCTTAACCTTTGAGGCGTCTCTCCAACCCCACTTTGGAGGTTTTTCAAAAGATTAATATTTCCTGTGCTTATCATTTTTAGGAACACTTTTTCAAGATCCCAGCATCTGAAGTCCTCACTGATGACGACCTTCAGAGAAGTCTAGAAACGATCATGGATATGATATGTCCCCCAGGAATAAAAGTTGGTAGGCAGTAATTAAAAGATGCCATCCCCAACCCCCTTCTCTCTCTCTCTCTCTCTCTCCCTCTCTCCCTCTCTCTCTGTCTCTCTCTCTCTCTCTCTGTCTCTGTCTCTCTCTCTGCCTCTCTCTGTCTCTCTCTCTCTGTCTCTCTCTGTCTCTCTGTCTCTCTCTCTGTCTCTGTTTCTCTCTGTCTCTCTGTCTCTCTCTCTCTCTCTCTCTCTCTCTCTCTCTCTCTCTCTCTCTCTGTTTTCTTAGAAAAATACCTAGCATGTTTCAAATCTGTAGCCTGGAAGTAAGCCAAGTGTGAGTCCGGTTGTGAAAAATAACTGTTGCTCATATTTTGGTGTGATAGTGGCTGAGATAAATAAAAATAAAAGTGTTTTAAAATAGTTTGAAATACACTTAAAATATAGCAGTTTTGGTGACACTACATTTGACTCTGACTTTACACATAGAGCATACAGACATTGAAGCTGTAATTATACAAAAGGGATGCAATTCCTATACAAACCATGTCCTAAAAATAATCTGCGTTTGTCTTGTTTGACTTATTGACGAGTTTTCTTTTCCATGCTAATGGACTTCTGGATTTTTAATTTTTACTATGCAAAATTGATGAACTGTAGTTGTTTCTGCACAAACACTAGCTGTCAACATGCTCCTGCCAAGGACAAGTTGTACCAGATATGACTGCCACCATGGCCTTCTGTGGCCAGGGATTCCATTTCTCTACCATGTACAGTTCCAACAGCCATGCACAGAAGTGTCTCACACTTTATCCTTGTTGACTTTAGGGCCGTACCAGATGCTGCTCAGAGTGTCCTGAGCCTTCTGTTGATGTTAGAAATTAGTCAACTCTGTTCAGAGTGTAGGGGTGGCACCACTGCTGCCAGTATGGTGGGGGTCCATAGCTGCTTCCTACAGGGCAGGTCACACGGTGACACCCAGGCTGATTTGATCTGAACTTCAGGTTCCATTTTCTTTCCAACTCATCAAGGAAAAGTGAGGGGAGGCCACTAAGCAGTCAGCCCTGAAAGGTTGGGATGTGGCCGAGGGGGAATTATGACAGCTGTCTTCTGCTGTTGGGTGTTCTATAGTCCTAATCACTTTCATCTGTTCCTTAGAAAAAATTAAAATCAGTCAGCATTACAAGATCTGTGCTTAGTTTACTATCTAAGTGATGTTTCCTTTTGTCTGCAGATGCATACCCATGGCTAGAGTGCCTCCTCAAGTCCTACAATGTCACCATCGGAACAGAGCGACGAATTTGCTACCAGATTTTTGATACTACAGTTGCAGAAAATGTTGTCTAGTACTGCCATTGAGTGCAGTGTGTATGGGATTTTACAGTTTTAGAAAAGATCATGACTCTTTGAGATTCCCAGAAGACATTTTGCTATTGTGAAAAAGTGTTTTATCCTTTTTCACTATAGTTTAGTAATTTGTACAGAAAAATATTTTATTGTTATTTATGCTGTCTTGTGAACATATCAAAAATCCCTTGTTGCTCATCATGTCGTGGGAGGTACAAAATGAGGCAGCACTGGTTGGGGAGAACCAGGCTTTCTTGGCTCTCATTTATAAAACACTGGGAGCTGATTTTACTTCTGTGCTGTTTGATGTTTGGGTTTTTGTTGTTGTTGTTGTTGTTTGTTTTGTTTTGTTTTTTATACCGAAGAATCTGCTTAGCAACTTCTGAACGGATTCTCCCTCTGCATCCACACATGAGTATCAGGTTAACTGCGTGCCGGTTGAACAGATGCTTGTCTCGGTGAGCCTGGCTGTACTGATGTACTTTCAGAAGACGTATGGTTTATTTGGGTGCTCTGGTCGCCCACTTTAGCGTAAGTGTAGCTCTGTGAACCGAAGAGTATGCCTGACCTTCAGCATTTCTCTACAACATTAGAAGTTGCTTCATTGCCCACCAGCGAATAAAGTGATGAGATTTATGATTTTTGTGTCTGTGTGTGTGTGTGAATCATCTGTATCTTCTCTTTTTTGGTAGTCTTATGTAAAGTATTCCCGTATTGCATTATTGAGGTCTTAGCACAATTGAATGTTCTGCATTTTTTTCAACAGTGTTTATCAATTTGCATGGGCTTTTATTTTTGAAAAAGAAATATTTTGTACAATATAGTTTGATGAATTTTCTGTTCCTTAACATCTTCCAGATACTTTTTACACACCCAACTCTACACATGTTCTTTTTCTCTCTTTAGAAAACAAACAGATAAAGAAAACAAGCCATAAAAAACCCACATGCATATATAAAAACAATCTGTGAAACAAAATCAGAAACCATAACATACAAGCAAAAGTCCCATATGACAAAGGGGGAGGGGGGGAACTCCCAAATAAAGTAATATGAAACCAAAATGTCTACAAAATACCATTGAGTTTGGTTTTTATTGACCATTTATTTCTAGGTTACTATTACTAGTGAGACTTCATTGGAGAAAGCTAGGTGTATCTTTACCAGTGGTTACAAATTGAAAATAACTTCTTGGTTATGGTTGGGAGCCCATATCCAGTTCTGCCGAGCACTGAGACTCGGTCTGACTTGAATCTATATAGGCCTTGTACATGCAGGTGGTATCAGATCTCATGTGTGTGCTTGTCCTGTTATATCTACAAGACAATGTTTCCTTAGTGTCCTCTGTTCCCACTGGCTCTCACAGTCTTTCTGCTTCTTCTTCTGTATAATTCCCTGAGCCTTTAGGAGAGAGGTTTGATAAAAACATCCTATTTAAGGAGCCCATGCTTGTGGGAGTGGCCAACTAATGTCTTCTTTAACTTGAGATCCATGCCACAAGAGAGAGCCCATGGTATATACAGCCTGTATGGTCAGGAACTGGAGACTGGATAGCCCAAAGACCTAAGGTAGACCTAAGCATAACGGGGGGGTGGGGGGGGGAAATCATTCGTAATAATAGTCTGCTATACACATAGATCCGTGCCTTGACTGATTTGGAGTACTAATGGGATGTTGTCTTTTTCTTCTTCTTTTTTTTTTTTTTTTTTGGAAAAATAGATTCATCTCTAACACAATACTTCCTAATGTAGCCCTGCCTCCATTCCTCCCAGCTCTCTCCTATGTCCTGTCTCTCTCAGATCCACTCCCCCTCCATTTCCCTCAGACTTCTTCCAGCAGCTCATGGGAGCAGGGGCAGAGACCCATAGTCAGACATTTTTCTGCAAGAGTCTAAATTGGAGGTCTCCATCAGGATTTCTCCCCTCTGCTTCCAGAGAACCACATGGAAGATGGTGATGAAACACTATAGGAGTCAGAGGAGATGAAGGAAAACATGGCCCACTTAATCACTAAGCAGGATTCACATAGGCTCACAGAGAAGGAAAGAAAATAAAACATCCAATTTAGGACTAAGTGTTCCAAAATACTCCACACTTCGTATTCTATCCAGTTGGGAATTTTGCCTTAGTTTCCATGTACTGCAAGAAGAATCTCTGATGATGACCAAGTGAGGCACTAATCAGTGATGTGATGGTTATTCTTGGTTGGCAAGTTGACTACATCCGGAACTAAAACTCAAAATATGAAGGGCACACCTAGGATTGTTGCTTAATTTGAAAAAGGAAGATTTACTTCGAATCTTTGAGGTAGGAAGACAGGACTTCATTCCAGGTCTTTAAAACTAGGAAAAGACATTCCTTTAATCTGGATCTTGAGTCAAGACAGCACATCTTTGATCGAGATTTAATCTGGGCCGTGCCTGCTGGAAGCCTGTATAAGGACATGGAAGCTGCTGGAAGCCTGTATAAGGACATGGAAGACGACTTGTTCATTGCCTGTTTAACCATGCCTTGCTAACAAGTCCATTCCTTCATTAGCATTAGACGTCACTTCTTTAGGATACCAACATGTATTGAAGACCAGCTGAGATAGCCAGCCTTGTAGACTGAATAGCTACTGGATTCTTGTACTTTCTAGTCCCAACCAGCCATTATTGAATTAGCTGTAGCACAGCATGTAAGTCATTCTCATAAATTTGCTTCAGAGAAAGAAAAAGGATTAAAATATCTATTAGTTCTGTTACTCGAGGGAACACTGACTAATAATATGGATAGAGGGGAATGTTAAGGGTCATTTTGTAGCTTTGCACCTTTATCAGAACAGTAGTATTTGGTATTCCCTGGGCCCATGTCCTAGTGAGTCTCAGGTTCTTGGCCAACAAAGCACACTGTTGAGCATAAATGGGTTCCATCTCATTGAGTGGGCCATGAATCCAATCATAGTGGTTACCCCCATGATGTTTGTTCCACTATTGTGCCAGTGTATCATGAAGCAGGTCATGGTTGTAGACCCTAGAGTTTGTAGCTAAGTTGGTGTTTACCTTCTTCCTCTAGTAGCATGCAGAATTCCATCCATTACTGTGACCACTAGTGTTTCTTCGCCATTAGCTAAAGTTTTTGAGAAGCCTGTTTAGTTCTGTACCTTCTTTTCTGTTGGGATATTTGCTTTCTTGCTCAGTTTTGTTGTTTTGGGGTCTTTGTTTTGGGTTTTGTTTGGTTGGACTTTTAGTTCTGTGTATATTTTAGATATTATCCTACTGGATACATAATTGATAAAGGCATTTTCTCATTTGGCAACCTGCTGCTTTGTACAAATGATGATCCTTTGTCATATAGAAGCTTTTTAGTTTCATGAGGACCCCATGTATTGTTGATCTTAGTGCCTATCTGTGCTAATGGTGCGCTGTTCAGAAAGTCTTTTCCTGAATTAGTGAGTGCAAAGCTATTCTCCATTTTCTTTTCTATCAGGTTCAGTGTATCTGGGTTTGTGGTTGAAGTCATTGAGCCATTGAGAGTTGAGTTAGGTGCAGCATGATAAGTATTGATCTATTTGGATTGGAGTGTCTTTGCGATTCTGACATACACTGAAGACCAGCTGAGACGTTCAACCTGTGGGCTGCATAACTACTGGGTTCTTAAACCTTCTGTAGGTATACAGCCATCCTTGGACTAGCTGGACTACAACTTGTAAGTCTTTCTAATACACCACTCCCTTCTTCCCCTCTTTCTCCTCCTCTTCCTCCTTCATTCTCCTCCTTTATCGTCCTCTTCCTTCTTCCTATTTCTCCCCCCCCCGCCTCCTTTCCCAATCAATTATTTATCCACTTTTTTGTTGTTGAGTCTTTTGAGTTTTTGTCATTCAGATATTATTTTATAGCACTTTTGACAGACAACTGAGGAAATGCTGAGATGCGGTTTCAGAGGTTCATGTGACTTCATGTTTCCTGTCATGGGAAGGTAGAACTGCACTGTGGCAACATGTGGCAGAACAGGACTACTTTGTGATGACTAGGTAGGAGAGAGCCTTGGAATAACTTGTTTTCATCATTTTATCCTGAGGTGATGTCTATTCTTATTGATAAGTTATGTTTCTTGGATGTAGCAGCAAGATTGATCCTGTTTTCTAATTCAGTCTTTTAGTTTGTGCCTTTTTACTAGGAAGTTAAGACCACTAATATGGAAAGTTAACAATAAATACTATTGATTATGTTATTTTATTGCTGTGTGGGATTTTCATCCCTCTTTATTCACTGGTCCAGGATTATTTATTCCCTGTTTAGTCTTGGATGCTATTAACCTTATCAGACTGAAGTTTTCTTCGTATTGCCTTCTCTAAAACAGGATTTGCATATAGATTCTGCTTAATGTACTGTTATCTTAGAATGTTTTTCTTTCTTCATCAATTGTGACTGAAAGATTTTTGAGGATATGGTCTTAGCTAGCATCTATGGTCCCTTAGAGTTTGTCAAACACTGCCAAGGCCTTTCTGCTTTCACAGTTACCCCCCAGAGATGGTGTCTCTAGCTGCATATGTATCAGAAGATGGCCTAGTCGGCCATCAGTGGAAAGAGAGGCCCATTGGTCGTGCAAACTTTATATGCCTCAGTACAGGGGAATGCCAGGGCCAAGAAGTGGGAGTGGGTGGGGAGGGGAGGGGAGTGAGGGCATGGGGGACTTTTGGGATAGCATTGGAAATGTAAATGAAGAAAATACCTAATTTTAAAAAAAAAAGAAGTCAGGTGCTATTCTGATGGGTCTGCTTTATATGTTATTCATCCTTTTTTTTTCTTGCAGCTTTTAATATTTTTCCTTTGTTCTGTAAGTGGAGTATTTTGATTATGAAATATTATAGGCAATTTCTTTTCTGGTTCAGTTATTCAGCATTTTCTATGCTTCTTGTACTTTTGATAGACACTTAACTTCTTTAGATTGGCGAAATTTCCTTCTATTGTTTCGTTGAAAATATTTCCTGTGCCTTTGACCTGGATTCTTCTCCTCCCTGTATTATTATTATTTTTTATTCTTAAATTCATGGTCATAGTGTCCCAAATTTCCTGGATGTTTTGTGCCTGAATTTTTTTAGGTTTAGTGTTTTCTTTGACTGTAGTGTCAACTTTGTTACCTTGTTTTGAACACCTGAGACTTTCTTTTCCATCTCTTTCCATCTTTTGGTTAAGAAAGAAAAAAATCTGGGTTTTTGTTTGTTTGTTTGATTGATTGATTGATTGATTGATTGATTTCTCAAATGTATTCCAGTTTTATTTCATTTTGTGTTTTTTAATAATGTTATTTCTTTACTAAATTCTACTATCATGTCAAATTATTATTTCATTCAAAGGTGGTTTTTACAGACTTTTTTATTTTGAGAAAGCTTTCTTTTTTTTAATTAGATATTTTCTTTACATACATTTCAAATTTCAAATGCTATCCCGAAAGTTCCCTATACCCTCCCCCCCACCCTGCTCCCCTACCCACCCACTCCTGCTTCTTGGCCCTGGCATTCCCCTGTACTGGGGCATATAAAGTTTGCAATACCAAGGGGCCTATTCATATCGTCTTTAAGATCTTTCTACATATTCATAATTGCTGTTTCAAAGTCCTGGTCTTATGCTTCAGCTATATTGTATTAGGTTATTTGCTAAAAACTAAGAGATAGCAGATCTTTGTAGCTGAAAATAAGTGCACCCATTTTGAAGGGTTCATTAATTGCAGGTGTTGAGTGGGGTGCTCTGGCTTGAATTGTGAATATTTCAAGGGACCACATATTGAAGGCATGTTGAGTGGGCTATGGCATCACTAGGAGGTTGTAGAAACATTAAGGGGTGAAGCTTATAGAAGGAAGTTAGATTGTATGGCCTGTGTCCTGGAAGGGAATTTGGCAGCCTGACTTCTGCTTTTCTTGTTCTTTGCATTCTCCTGCTGTGAGGTGAGCTGGCATCCTATGCAGTACACAGCATAAATCTAAAACTACAGAGGGCAAGTGACTATGGACTGAAACTTCTAAGGCCATGAGCCAAAATCAATATTTCCTCTTTTAAGTTATCATCACAGGTATTATGGCACAATAACAGAACTCTAACTCAGCAAAAAAAAAAAAAAAAAAAAAAAAAAAAAAAAAAAAAAGCCTATATTTCAGATATTTGGTACTGACTGCATACTAAGTATTGTATTCAAATCCAAGTGCGTATTTGAACCTAACAACTATTTAATCTGACAAGAAGACTAAATCTTTACTGAAAGGGCAACTTAGTCATGACTTCTGAATGCTAATCATGTGCTGAGTTCCGGTAGCCACCACAACCTGGACTCTGAGATGAATATGGCCTAAGTCCTACTTTAAAGAGCTGAGGTAAATTGTAAAGTAAACCAGTGTGTTTTCTAGCACTATAGAAGGTTCTAACATCTCCCCTCCTTATAGTAATCTTAAACTCCAGTTCTTTTGTATGTTGATGCTTTTCTACTCCTAGTTCCCATCTTCCCCCTTTCCTAACTTATCAGCTTTTGGGGGATAGTGAGAAATTGATGCTGTTGTTCAGAACCTATTAACTCTTGGTTTAAAATATTAATCAAGCAAATATGTTTAAAATTGGTGATGCTTTAGTGATTCGGGAGTAAGTAGAACATTTCTTCTGCCTTCAGGAAGCAACCAGAGGATCATGTACTACAATGCCACTCCAAGTATGTCATGTTGTACCTTCAGGTTTACAAAGGGGAATCTTTTCTCTGAACTGTTTCTCTAAAACAGCTGTGCTTTCTCTTGCCTTTAAATAAACTCACATTGCTGTGATTTCTTTGTTTATTGTGAGTTTTTCTTCTTCTCGGTTTTGGACAAAAGTTTCATCAACACAAAGTGTTTATCTAAAGGTGGCACATGCCTATGACCCTTTATCAGGAACAGACATTGGAAAATTTTCATTTTTAGAGCAATTGGATGGTAATTTATTATACTTATGCTGGCTATTAATCCTTTATGTGCATGTCGCTAGAATCTTTGTTTTGATTTAACATTATGCAAATTTAAGTAAACAGTTTATTTACAGCATCTGGCTCAATTTTCAGTTTCTGTAACATCTGTGTAGACACCATGAGATTGTTTTTCTTCTCTTGCATTGGTCTATTTCTATGACAGAAACAATGTGCTTTAAAGCCTGGAGGTGTGCATTTACTCCCACTTTATTTGATTGGCCTCCCTTGGTTACCCTTCTTTGAGAGAACTATGAATGCCAGAATACTGTAACATTTCCATGTGCATACCATTTCTTTAATTCTAGATCACTTTGTGTTTTGAGGTATATACCAGAGAAGACCATTCAGCTACAGGTTTAAGCCAATAGAAAGTGCACAGGCAAGTGCACTGGGTGTTTGGGATCTTTATGTACCCCCTAGATCCTTTCTGGGATGGGGGGGGGCGATGACACCTTACATTGACACACTGTTAACAAAGAGCAATTAGCCAGAAACAGAACTACAGAAGCCAAAATGCAAGGTTAGTACATTTAGAGACTTCCTAGAACTATGAGGTTTGATGGATTAGGCCTTTTATTTTTGTTTTGGCAGGTGGTACTGTCTATGTGCTGAGTTTTATAGCCTGAATAACCCATCCATCATGCAGTCAGTTCTCATCATGCTATAATCTGAAGAACTACTAACGTCTAGGGGCCTGTTACCCTTGCACAGTGAATGTTGTATACACACACATGTATAAATATAACCTGCTGAGTCTTTTTATGTTGTGTGTGTGTGTGTGTATATATGATATCAGGGATAAGCTCATTGTCTTAGATAACTAATTAGGGACTTATCCCTGGGAGAGGCTAATTCTGTTCTCTCAGCAGTCATTAGTTGCCTGTAGTTCTTGATCTAGGCCTAGGGCCCCATGGGATTTTCCCCATCTGCATTAGTGTATCTGTTGATAATTGCCATTGTTCTGGTCTTCTTAATGAAACCATTTCTTGGATAGACTGATATAACAGACTTCCCAGTGCTCTGGCTCTTCTTTCTGTGTTATGTTTAAGGCATAGAAGCAGGAGTTGTGATGTAGATATATCAGTGGGGCTAGGCTCTCCATAATCTTTTGATCTCTGTATTATATTTTTTGTGTTTTTTTTTTCTGATAGTATATATTTGCTGTAAAGAGAAATGCCTTTATTGTGTACTGTAATAGCTACCCTTACCTCTGGGAATAAGGAAAGACAAGATTGTTTTATATTTACCTAAAATTATGTATAATGCATATAAGTCAATATATATAAGTATGTAAATAATGTATGAATTTTAAAAGAAATTGTGCCTCTTGAGTAGAGAGTGCTTCCCACAAGAACTATGGACTAACAGAACCCCAGCACCAGGCATGTAGGAAACATCCTTTTGAGGACAGGGCAGTCCAGCTGACTCCCAGTACATTATTACCAATTGCTGTTGCTCAGAAGTTGAAAATAAGCTCCAATTGTTGAAGAACCCAACCAAGGGAAGATAAATGGCTCATATTATTTGAGCTGAATCTAAGCCGAAAGCCTCCTTCCTATATTCAAGCTTCCATGATATCAGAAAATACTATGCAAACTGCCAAGAGAGGTAAGAAACTGATAGTCCTATCCAGCTGTGATGACTATAAAACAAAACAGCGTGGTAAAATACCTATAAAAATGCAATAGAGGTGTTTACGTGTCATTAGTAACCAACAGCTCCTCCAATTGAACTTAGAGCCTGTCAACAGGGAGAGAAATCATGCCTGGTCCTGGAAAACAAGTCAAGTTCCTAGTGCTGGTAAGATCTTGGATCTTAAAAAAGAGTTGATGTCTACTACTTGGCTAGACCAATGTATTGCCTAACTACATTCTAAATCTTGTCCTCCTGACGTAGCGAGGGTTTTATTGCTATGAAGAGACACCATGACTACGGCAACTCTTATAAAGGAGAACATGTAATCAGAGCTGGTTTGCAGGTTCAGAGGTGTATTCCATTATCACTGCGGCAAGAAGCATGGTAGCATCCAGGCAAATAAGGTGCTGGAGTAGGAGCTGAGAGTTCTCCGTCATGATCCACAGGCAACAGAAGGATGACTATAAGCTACACTAGACATAACTTGAACGTAGGAAACCTCAAAGCCTACCTCCAAAATAACACACTTCCTCCAACAAGATCATACCCTCTAATAGTGCCACTCCTTACAGGCCAAGCATTCAAACACATGAGTCAGGGGGGAGGGGGGCATTCCTAGTCACACCACCACATCTCCTGGCCACAGATGGTTATAGTTGATAAAAGTAATATATACCATTGGGAACTTTAGACAAGAGAGTATATGTAAAGTTACGCAGCGACTTAGCTGTTATCCCGGAGGAAGTCATTTTGGTTTGCTCTACAGTTTTCCATATTTTTCCCTAAAAAGATATGTGTGTGCTTTTGAAAATTGAGTTAACTTGTGGACCCATTACTTCAATTTTTCATTTTCCATCTTCTATTTCTCATGAACATGTTCAGAGAGGAAGAAGCCCGTTGCTTACAGTGTCCCAAACCAAGTAATTTCAGCTAGGAATTCTGTACTTGTTCTGTTTTGATACCTGTTGTGGTTTCTCCTAAATGTCTTATTTCCAGCTACTTTTGGAATTTGAGATTTTTATAAGAACACATCATTATTTCCGTGTTTTAAACCTTATAACTTTGTAGTTAATAATGTTGTTTTAAAATTATTATTATTATTTCTTTTTTGAAAAGGTAATTTATTTTTTACACTCCATATTACATTCCATACCCCCCCACGCACCCTCCCACAGCTCCACATCCTTATGAACATAGTGGAACATGTGCCACTGTGGCATGGTGGGGCATCTTTTGGGTATATTCCCAAGAGTGGGATAGCTGGGTCTTCAGGTAAATCTATTTCCAATTTTCTGTGGAACCTCCAGATTGGTTTCCAGTGTGGTTATACCAGTTTGCAATCCCACCAGCAATGGTGGAGTGTTCCTCTTTCCCTACATCCTCTCCAACATGTGTTGTCACCTGAGGTTTTGATCTTAGCCATTCTGATTGGTGTAAGGTAGAATCTCATAGTCATTTTGATTTGCATTTCTCTGATCACCAAGTACTTTGAACATTTCTTTAGGTGCTTCTCAGCCATTCAGGATTCTTCAGTTGTAAAATCTCAGTTTAGTTCTATACCCCATTTTTTAATTGGGTTGTTTGGTTTTTTTTTTTTTTTTTTTTTTTTTTTTTTTTTTTTTTGGTGGTTAACTACTTGAATTGTTTATATATTTTGGATTTTAGACCTCTATCTGATGTGGGGTTAATGAAGGCTTTTTCTGAATTTGTACATTGCCAATTTGTCTTATTAACTATGTCCTTTGCCTTACAGAAGCTTTCCAGTTTCATGAGGTCTCATTTATCAATTGTTGGTCTTAGAGCATGAGCCATTGGAGTTCTGTTTAGGAAATTTCCCCCTGTGCCAATGAATTCAAGGCTCTTTTCCACTTTCTCTTCTATTAGATTCAATGTATCTCATTTTACGTTGAGGTCCTTGATCCACTTGGACTTGAGTGTGGTGCAAGGTTACAAATATGGGTCTATTTTCATTTTTCTACATACAGAAAGCCAGTTAGACCAGTACCATTTATTGAAGATGCTTTCTTTTTTTCATTGTATATTTTTGACATCTTTGTCAAAGATCCAGTGTCCATAAGTATGTGGTTTTATTTCTGGTACTTCAATTATATTTCATTGATCAATGTGTCTGTCTCTGTACCAATACCATGCAGTTTTTATCACTATTGCTCTGTAGTTAAACTTGAGGTCAGGGATGGTGATTACCCCCCAGCTCTTCTTTTATTGTTAAGAATTGTTTTTGCTACTCTGGGTTTTTTTGCCTTTCCAGATGAGTTTGAGAATTGCTCTTTCCATGTCTTTAAAGAATTGTCTTGGTCTTTTGATGGGTACTGCATTGAATCTATAGATTGCCTTTGGTAGGATGGCCATTTTTACTATGTTAATTCTGCCAATCCATGAGGATGGATATCTCTATTTTCTGAGATCTTCTTTGATTTCTTCCTTGAGAGACTTGAACTTATTGTAATATAGGTCTTTCACTTGTTTGATTAGAGATACCCCCAAATATTTTATACTATTTGTGGCTATTGTGAAGGGAGTTGTTTCCCTAATTTCGTTCTCAGCCTGTTTATCCTTTGTATAAAGGAAGGCTAGGTTTATTTGAGTTAATTTTATATCTGGCCACTTTGCTCAAGTTGTTTAACAGTTGGAGAAGTTCTCTGGTAGAATTTTGGAGGTCGCTTATGTATATTATCATATCATCTGCAAATAGTGATACCTTTATTTCTTCTTTACCAATTTGTATCCCCTTGATCTCTTTTTGTTGTCTTAGTTTTCTAGTTAACACTTTGAATACAATATTGAATAGATATGGGGAGAGTGGGCATTCTTGTCTTGTCACTGTTTTCAGTGGGATTGCTTCAAATATGTCTCCATTTAATTTGATATTGGCTGTTGATTTGCAGTAAGTTGCTTTTATTATGTTTATGTATGGACCTTAAATTCCTGATCTGTCCAATATTTTTACCATGAAGGGGTGTTGTATTTTGTCAAAAGCCTTTTCTGTATCTAAGGAGATGATCATGTGAATATTTTCTTTGAGTTTGTTTATATAGTGGATTATGTAAATGGATTTTTGTATATTAAACCAAGCTTGCATCCCTGGGATGAAGCCTACTTGATCATGGTGAATGATGGTTTTGATGTGTTCTTGGATTCGGTTTGCAAGAATTTTATTGAGTATTTTTGCATCAATATTCATGGCAAGATTTGTCTGAAATTCTCTTTCTTGGTTGGGTCCTTGTGTGGTTTAGGTATTAATTATCAGAGTAATTGTGGCTTCATAGAACGAGTTAGGTAGTATTCCTTCTGTTTCTATTTTATGGAACAGTTTGGGGAAAATTGATATCAGGTCTTCATTGAAGGTCTGGTAGAATTCTGCACTAAATCCATCTGGCCCTGGGCTTTTTTTGGTTAGGAGTTTTTTAATGACTTCTTCTATTTCCTTGTGTGACATGGACCTGTTTAGATAGTTTACCTGCTCTTGATTTAACTTTGGTGTGGGGAATCTGTTTAGAAAACCATCAAATTATTATTATTTTAATCTACCTTTTGTCTTGTTTTTCCTATAAATAAGTCTAGACATCCTGGACTGATTTCACCATATCTGCTACAGTGTTTTAGGTAGTGAGTATTTTAGAGACTTGTCTAATACAGAATAAAACTTCGGTAGCACTGTTTCCTAGAGATATTTTTAATGCTTGACAGATTCATGGTGACAGAAAATTAATGGAAGGAAGGACATCACCTGTGTGGTTTGAACTTAATTTAAGCAGTGAGGACTCACCCCTAGAATATCATTTTTTCAAATATAAATAATATGTTCCTCTGCTTATGCCTTAGGATCTCTAGATGGTTTATAACCTATCCTCATTCATCGGGGATGTATAATTTTCAACTACTAGTAAAATCTGCATGAAGTAATCTGTCTTTGCCTCAGAGTGCTGGGAACTTATGAACACTCATGTGTAACATTCTATCTACACTGATGTCAGGAAATCATTCAGGAATGCTGTGTATTGTTTTTTCCTTCAATGTTGTAATTAGAAACCTTTAGAAATTTAAGATGAGTTAAAGTTTCAAAGTTGTGATCATCTTACAAAGAGATAAATGTCCCTTCCTGTCACGTGTGCATTTAATGGGTTGCAAAGTGTCCAGCTTCCGTCATCATTAGAGTGGTAAGAGTAAAGAATCTCAGACTCTCAGCTCTTGAGGCGCTTATATATAGTTCAGTGGCTCTGCTCCTTTTAGACTGTGACATCTCAATGAAGTCAGCTTGTGTTTTGTACTTGAAATGTGGATCACAAAGTCATACATGGGGAGGAAGAAGAGAGAGAATTTGTGGAAGTGCTTGTGTAGAGAAACTTGTTTTGATTCTTTAAAGAATCCTTTATCTAACAATTTCCAGAACAAAAGCTCTTTGTACCTTGTGTTGGTTTTCTTTACTTCATCTGCTTATTAACAGTATTTTAAAGAGTTGAAGAATATATCTGTTAAAAACCTTAGCCTCCTTATCACCTAGTAACAAAACATTTTTCATATATTGTTGCAGTCTTACAGGCATCTGATTTTTTTAAAATAGCTTTTCCTTTCTCTGAAATCAATTGAATTCCCAGAGATAAAACAGCTTTATATAAATTCTTAGTTTTCAGATGATTTTTTTCTTTACCTCTATTTAGAAGGGAGTTTTAAAATTTAGTATTTTGCCAAACTTAGCTACTTCATAAGTAGTTGTCTGTCCCAGGCATCCATGACAGTTAATAAAAGTATGCATGTGTAGCTAATACCAGTTTCTTGTACATCTTGTATGGAAGATAAAACCTTTTTTTGTGAAGATCTCACAATCCAAACTTTCCTCCTAAATACAAGGATTTCCTTCCAAGTACAAGGATTATGAGCATTTACTACCATTCTAGTTCCAGCGTAAGATCTTTTCAAATCAAAATGAGTGACCTGTGGAGTCAGGTAAAAAATATACTTTGTAGTAGAAAGATATTGTTGTAGGGTGTTTTGTTTTGTTTTGTTTTGTTTTGTTTTGTTTTGTTTTGTTTGTTTTATGGTTTTTTGTTTTTGTTTTTTTTTTTTAGGAAGTTACACGTGCGTATTCCTTATTAGATAAGGTTCTACTGTTGGATTTGGGGTGGAAGCCAAGAAAAATGAACTTCAGATAGGAAGCTTAAAAATGAAAGTTTTGTTTTCCTAGCATTCAGGGAGGCAGCCAGTTTGGAATCTGTACCGTTTCACCAAAGGGAGTTTATCCATGTTTTAAGGATGGGAACACAAAGCTAAGAGGGAGCTGCAGTGTTATCTATCCAACTGTATGTTAACATTATAGTTTAAACATGGGAGTACTTGTTGGAGACTGGACCATATCCAGGGCAAAGTTAGCTTTGGGGTCCTTAATTCATTCTCCTAGACATTAAGTCTGGAGGTCAGAGTGGTAAGGGGCCAAAGGAGCAGGCAGCTGCATGTAGTTAATTCGGGCATAGCAGGCAATTGGTTTTATGTATTCACAAGTTATGCACCTTGGTTTAGATAACAGCAATTTCTACATTCTTTACTGGTTAACAGTCAATTAAGAAAACATTTGAAGAAGTGAGATAAGTATTCATTCCTAGACCTGAGAACATGAACTTCTTTGATCCTGCCAGCAAGATGAAAAAGTTGCCCTTGAGATGGCTGGACTCATATAACCATCTTGTTACAAGTTGTCCCTGAGATGTCTGGACTCATACAATAGAAGCTGTTCAGTTATAAGCAAGTCACTAACTCTCCTAGGAACTGGGACCTTGAACTTATTTTCTTCCTATAATTAAATGGAATCTGAAAATGAAATGGTAGTACTTAGAATAAATTTCTTTTGCTTGTTCCCAACACTACAAAGGTAAATTTGTCCTCAAATGTTGAAATAACTGATACATATTTCTACACAATGACCAAAGTATAAATGAAGGTTAAGATTCAGAATACAGTGTGCAAAATGGGTATTTTAAAGGTCGACTCATATATTTATATTCAATTATTACTCATACAGGATGTGCCTGAAAAATGACTTGACACACTTTGTGAGAAAAGACAAGTAGGGGACATATCTTCAGAAAAAAGGGGGCAAGAATTAGGCCAGGAATAATGCCACATCCCTGTAATCCCAGTGGTGGCAGGATCTACAGTTCCAGCTAACTATGGATGCATGGCAAGCTTGAGGGGTCTGTGCTGCTAGGTCCAGAAACAACAAAAGTATGAGAAAAAAGGAGAGGGCAAGAAAATACATATCATATGAACAGAACTAGACAAACAATGCATAATCTATTGAACAACATATGTACATGACAATTGCACATGAGATAATATTTTCTTATTGAATATGGCTATGTAAAACTTTATGTTAGTCTCACTAGTAGCAAGATAGATTTATATAATCTAAATAGCAGAATGATTTATGTTATCAAGAATAGTTAAAGTACAGAAATTTAAATTTAATTGAGAATAGTAGAAAGTAGTTCTGAAGATGATACCGGGTCTACATATTTTAAAATTATCACAAGCAGTAATAAGCTACTATATCAGAATCATGGAATTTTTTTAAACGGAAGGAGCTGTCTTCCTACTGATAGGAATGACCTTGAGAGGGTGACTCATGTACTTATTGATCCCTGAGACTAGATGCTGGATGGTTTGCATGTCATGCTTCCCGTCAGGGTAAATGTGGGTTTTAATAAATCATTGTCATTTGGACTCTGCTTTCCAGTTTATTTGTTTGTTTTTTTAACCTCCATGAAGATGGTTTTTTTTTTTTTGTTAGAAGTTAATCAGGATTCTCAAAGTTGCCAGCTTGGGGAGAAATTAATCTACAGCAAATGTATTAGACTCCAAATCCACAAACATTATGCCGAGTCACCCTTTTCCTTTTCTCCATCTATTCCACATTCAATCCATTAGAAACATAATGACGCATAATTCTCTAAGATCTAGCCAGAAGTTTGTACTTACCCTTCCCTACAACTGTGCTGCCCGTGCTACGGTACCAGCTTCTCTTGCCTGGACTGCCATGCAGAGTGATGTCTATGTTTTCTCATCTCATAGAATGGCACTGTAATGGCCTTCACCGGCCAATGTGCTCCTTTGCCCTTCTGAGCCTCTGGTACCTTCTATTGCCACGATTCTCTTCTCTCATCCAAACACTGCTCTTTGTGTCTTCAGCATACCAGGCAAACAAAATCTCCCTCAGGGACTTGGGACTTGGGTTCCAGGGTTCCCTCCTGAGCATTCTTAGTACTAACGTTAACTTTCAGACTGTCCTCCTGATAGAAAGTTCACCCTGTCCTGTCAAAGATACCTACCTTCCGCCTTCTGTTTTCTTTTCCCACCCAAAACCAGCATGAGCACCTTAGAAGCCAGAACTTAGCTCTGTCCACTGCTCAGGACCCAGAGTCTAGAAGTTATTGACATGTTATGGGAGGTCTCTAGTAACCCTAATATGAATGGATCCTACCACATTGGATATCCCTGTCCTCAAATCAGAACACTAGCATGTATTACCACCAACACTGAGTTTAAACCAGTAGTTATCTGAAAACCAGAAATTTGACTTCAAATCTTGACCCTACATTATTTCCATGAAGAGTGAATGTGAAGTCGATGGGGGTGATATCCAGTAATTTGTACATTTAGTCATGTCCCCTGGTAACACACTCAGACCTGCTTTTAGAAGCTATGTGAATACATACCTTCACCTATTCAAGCTTTTACTGCTTGGGGTCCAGAAAGCATTTGAGTAGAAGTACCTTTCTCTAGAATGGTGAACACAGTGGTTCTCAATGTCCTTCTCATGTTACACTTATTGTGTCAGATTCGAAGTTGCTACCATAAATTTTGGCTCAGATGTGCTCAACTTATGGCTGCATGGCCAAAACAAGCTGTTTAGACCTTGTGATGGCTGCAAATTGAAATAAGGCTCACATCAGGATGTCAGGAAGAGCAGAGAACTAAGCGAAAAGAATGTACTAAAAAGCTCAGAACCCCCACTACAGGGGAATGCCAGGGCCAGGAAGCAGGAGTGGGTGGGTTGGGGAGCAAGGCGAGGAGAGGGTATAGGGGGCTTTAGGGATAGCATTTGAAATGTAAATGAAGAAAATATCTAATAAAAAAATAAAAAAGCACAGAACCGAGTACAGAAAAGCTCTAAGGGCTTCAGTGGTGGTACACTTTTTTTTTTCTTTTTCATTGCTGCTCTCTTACAAAGTCATCATTTTATTCCTCTCTTATTTTCTGATGCTGCAGCATCCTTTTAAGCCTTTCTACAGTGGTGAGAAAGGAAAACAGCTGCACACTCAGTTAATTTGAGGACCAGTCTAGACAGGATATTGTACACAGGAATGAAATGGAGGAATCATGAACTAACTGACACTACAAGGAATTTTTTAATTTCAAATTATTTTAATACATCAATTCTATCATGAAAAAGGAAATAGAACCGAATGACAAAGTAAGGTGGCAGAAATTACTACATTAGTAAGCCCGATATTTAAGAGCAGCTAGTTTAACTATGGTCACACTGAAGGAGGATCAGAGTGGAGCAGAAGCTCTGAGGACAGATGCTTCTATTTTGAAAGTAAAGAAGAACTGTAATAAAGAGGTGAAATGGCAACTAACTTTTAAATGTAAGGTGTGTGCCCCTGTGTTGTATAAGTATGAAGGGTCCCACATCCCCCCCCCCCCCAAAATGTGTTGTTAATGTCATGATTATCAGTTCATGAGCTTTGGGAAAGTGTTTGCTCAGGGAGTCTGACCAAACCAACAAATTCACTTATTGTTGAATTCCTCACTGAATGGATTCGTAGGAGGTTGTGGAAATTGAGGAATGTGGCCAGATTGGCCGAATCTGCTCTCCTGAATCATGTATTTGGAAGGTACCTGTTGCCCAACCTCTTCCACATTCTCTTGGCTTCCTGAACAACCGAGACTGATGTGAGCGTTCTCGCTGTCACACCCTCTGACATCACTCTGTCTTGCGTGCACCTCAGTGTTATAAATATGGCCAACAGTGAAATGAGAACAGACCCTAAGCCAGAATAAATCCGGCCCCCTTGAAGTTGTTTTCTTTAGAATCTCATCATAGTGATGAAAAGCTAGTTAACATGGTGTTTTTACATTCAACAAGCAGATTTCATTGAATTTTTAACTTTGTTCAGCTCTGGCAGGATTGAATAGATAGCAGTAAGCCATCAGTGCCTGCCAAAAATTACAACCAAAATGAATCAGGCTGCTGCTGCTAGTGATAGTCTTTCCTGGATGTTTAAGTTAGTGCAATTTTGAAATAATTTGATTCTCATTTTAGGAACTGAATGAGTAAGAAATCACCCCAGCAGGATATATGTAGTTTCCTGTTTTTGCTTTTATTTTGTGTTAGTTTAGTTTATTTTAGTTTTGTTTCCTTTTAAGACAGAAAGTCACTCTGCAGCCCAGGCTACTGTGGAACTATGTAGCCCAAGCTTTTATGGAACTGGCGGTAACTCTGCCTTAGCCTTTCAGAGCAGAGATTACAGGCATGAGCCACCAAACCTAGTTAAATGTTTTTCTCAAGAAAGGTTGTGAAAATCAGTGTCGTGATAGCATAACAATCTGATCATCTTCACACTGTGTGGCTAGGCTCTAGAATAAGTAGAGGAACAATTAAGAGTGTACTAATTTAAGACATTTTCATTCTTTAGTTAAGAGAGGTATCATTTAATGCTACTAAAGAGCATACAAAACAAAAACAGCGTAACACTCCTTTGTTTGCTGTAGCACTAAAGCCACTGTTATTCACAATTTGTGCATAAGGATTTCATGTAACACATATTCAAAACAGCAGAGTATCATGTCTGTCATCATTTTACCCATACTAGAAATTTTGTTAGAATAACAAAAAAAAAAATTCACTATAATGGTGGAAATGCCCATTTATGATTCTCATTGGCAAAACACTGGACTCTACTGAATGGTTAAGTAAAATATATAGACAAAAAAAAGGCATCTCTTATTTTAAGAAAACAAGAGACAAGTTTTCTACATTTTTCATCAGTTTCACATCATCCTCTTGTTGTTGTTATTGTTATTGTTTTGTTTTGCTTTGTTTGAGACAGGTTTCTCTTTGTGACAGTACTGTTGCTGAAAACTTGATTTGAAGATCAGGCTGACCTTGAATTCACAGAGGTCCACCTGCCTCTGCCTCCTGAGTGCTGGGATTAAATGTGTGATCCACCACACCCAACTTTCTCATTTTTCTTGACAATGATGTTAGCTTTTAAGACTATAAGAAAATACAAGTTTAACCTAACACTAAGACTTGACAGAAAATTCATGCCTTTTTTCTAGATATGAATTGAGCAATGATTTGAATAGTCATGTCTGGTTGTATCTTTAATAGGTGCAAATGATCTACAGAGAAAATATCACTTGAAATAGCCAAAGGAATTCAGATTTATGCTTCTGTCAGTAGGCCACTTGAAGACTCCTAATTAATTAATGTATGCCATTGCCTTCTCTTCAGTGGTTTTAGACTGCATGGGAAATTATCCACAGATTTTCTGTGATACTCTATTTTTCTATCTCATTCCCTTGAGCAAATGTGATTTGTCTGGACCTGTCTATTCCTCTGTCAAATTCGCTTCACATTGTTTTTCAAAAGGAAAAGGAAATTAGCTTATAAATGTTAAAGAAATAGGCCATGCATATTGTCAAAAATGTGCTGCAGACTCCCCAAGGTATTAGGAAAGCTATCAAAATGCTGGGTTTGGTGTGCAATCACTGTCTCTATAAAGAGCAACAACTTTTGATCTGAAATAAATATAAGTAGTAAGACCATCAAAGTGAAGCCCTATAAGATGAATCCAGTAGATAAGCAGAGCCCCCAGTTGAGGAATGGTGTCATCCACCCATCTCAAATTTTTTAACCCAGAAATGTTCCTGTCTAAAGGGAAAGACAAAGACAAAACAAAAATTTTTAAAAATTAAAAAATGGAGCAGAAACTGAAGGAAAAGCCATCCAGAGTCTGTCTCACCTGCAAACACCAAACCCCTGCACTATTGCTAATGCCAAGAGTACCTGCTCACTAGCACCCTATGGTTCCATGAGCAGTTCTGCCAGCACCTAACCAATACAGATGCAGATACTCACAGCCAACCACCAGACTGAGCCTGGGAACCCCAATGGAAGACCTTGCCTGAAGGAGCTGAAGGAGATTGCAACCCCATAGGAAGAACAATTATCAACTAACCAAACTACCCAGAGCTCCCTGAAACTGTGACCCTGAATCAAGAAAAGAAGCAGTGCATTTGAAACATAGAAACAAATTCATAGATCAATAGATTTTCGAATTAGCAGATAGTCATTTTAAACCACTATTATAATTCTGTTCAAGGAGAAACAAAGATGTGCATATTAAATAACAAGTAGAAAATACCATCCTAAAAATATATAAACTGTAATTAGAACAAAATGTAAATTATTGAGCTGGATATTAAACTGTCATGACATGATGCATTTAACAGTGTACTAGAGTTAGTGAAAACACCATTGAACCCAGGGTTGAGGGTATAGATCAATGGTAGAACATTGCCAACCTTTTGCAAGATCCTTAGTGTGATGCCCAGAACCACAAAGCAGAGAAAAGAAAAGGAATGGAAAGGATAGAAGGGAAAGGAGGAGAAGAAAGAAAGAGTAAAAGGGGAGGGCATGAGAAAGGAAACAGAGAAGGCACTGAATCTTAAGACACATCGATTGATGCTGTGCAATTTGAAGAAGAAGTGATTGGGGATAAGAAACAGATATTTAAAGATATGAGAGTTTATACTAGACAGTTTGACAGAAATGTGGATTCTCAGCTGACAAAGAGGAAGAAAATGGAAAATGATGTATGTTGAAAATAAATGGAACTTCTCAAATTTATTGAAAAACAAACTTATAATTAAAAATGTCTTTGGGGAACTCACACAATATGTACTCACTGATAAGTGGATATTAGCCCCAAACCTAGGATACCCAAGATATAAGATACAATTTGTTAAACACATGAAACTCAAGAAGAATGAAGACTGAAGTGTGGACACTATGCCCCTCCTTAGAATTGGGAACAAAACACCCATGGAAGGAGTTACAGAGACAAAGTTTGGAGCTGAGATGAAAGGATGGACCATGTAGAGACTGCCATATCCAGGGATCCACCCCATAATCAGCATCCAAATGCTGACACCATTGCATACACTAGCAAGATTTTATTGAAAGGACCCAGATGTAGCTGTCTCTTGTGAGACTATGCCGGGGCCTAGCAAACACAGAAGTGGATGCTCACAGTCAGCTAATGGATGGATCACAGGGCTCCCAATGGAGGAGCTAGAGAAAGTAGCCAAGGAGCTAAAGGGATCTGCAACCCTATAGGTGGAACAACATTATGAACTAACCAGTACCCCGGAGCTCTTGATTCTAGCTGCATATGTATCAAAAGATGGCCTAGTCGGCCATCACTGGAAAGAGAGGCCCATTGGACTTGCAAACTTTATATGCCCCAGTACAGGGGAATGCCAGGGCCAAAAAGGGGGAGTGGGTGGGTAGGGGAGTGGGGGTGGGTGGGTATGGGGGACTTTTGGTATAGCATTAGAAATGTAAATGAGCTAAATACCTAATAAAAAATGGAAAAAAAATGTCTTTGGACAACTAACTTGGACCCATAAGGGCTAACAGAAACTGAGCTACCAACCAGGGAGTCAGCATGGTACTGAATTAAGCCTTCTATACAGATATTGCAGTTGCACAGCTTGGCTTACAAATGGAATTTGAACAGCAGAGCAAGAGTGGTCTCTGACTCTGTTGTCTGACTGTAGGACCTTTTCTTCTTACTGGGCTGCCTTATTTAAACTCAATAGGAGAGTATGCTCCTAGTCTTACTGCAACCTGATATGCCAGGGCTGGTTGGTATCTATGGGAGACCTCTCCTTTTCTGAAGAGAAAGAGAAAAAGAGTAGATGGAGGGAAGAAGAGGTGGGGTGGAAGAACTTGGAGAATAGGAGGGAGGAGAACTGTAGTCTGGATGGAAAGTAAATAAATAAATTAATTTTAAAAGATATTGAAATTATTCATAAAAGATACTGGAATTTTCAAAACAAAATACCGATCGGAAATGAATACATTGGAAGCCATATGTATGTATGCATGTATGTGTATATGTATATGTGTATGTATATGTGTATACATGTATATATGTATATACATAATAAAATTCTATAACTATGAAAAAATTTGGATGCTAGTGCATTATGCATTTGAGTTGGGGATGAAGATGATGGAATACTATGTACAGGGAAATGGTGATTCGAAGATCATTGATTTCTCAGGGGATACATGAAAGGTAAGGGGGAGGGCCAAAATATATACTTCTTATAGTGCTGAGAGAAAATTCTTTCCAGTAGAATTTTGTCTCCAGAAAGAATATAAGACATTTTCACAAAGAACGACATTACAGACTTTTCAGATAACAGCTGATGATCTGCCACTAGCAGACCAGAAGCATAAGAAAATTCAAAAGGATCTTCTGGGTGTTGAGAAGTCTACAGACTTGGAAACTCAGACCTGCAGGAAGGCATCAAGACCAAGACCAGAGGAAAATATAAATATGTGTAGGTGCACATAAAATAATGTCGTGTGTGAGTGTGTGCATGTATGATATGCATCATATATACACATGTGTATAGGTGTGGGTTCCAGTATGTGTACACAGAAGCTGGAGAATGTGATGGGGTCCAGCTCTGTATCCCTCTCCCCTTGTGATATAGTCTTTCAGTGACTCTGGAGCTAAGCTGGTACCTAACAAACCCAGCAATCCTCCTGTCCCCACCCATACAGTTCTGGGGTTACAGGTAAGCACAATCACATCTGGAGATTTGAACTTGATTCTTGGACTTTTGTGAGTCACCACAGTCCGGGTGGGTTTTTGTGATGTAGCTACCTTTCCGTTGTCCACACTCCAGTATGGCAGCTCAAAGAACTCATTGGTTCATAACGTTAGACTTGGGTGAATCCTCTCCATTCTTGGTACGCTATTGGAGTAAATAGACAGGTGTCTAAAAGTCAAACAAAAGAGTCAAACAACGGTTTATAGGACCAAACCTGGGTGGTTAAGGAGGGAGGCTTGGAATGAGTTCAAAGTCATTCTGGACTATCTAGTAAGCCCTTGTCTTAAAACAACAAGAATAAAAAGGGAAATGAGGAAAGACGTGCACAATAGATCAGAATATTGGAAGTTGCACTCAGCAATTTATATTCGGTATTATACATTTCTCTAATTGTTATTATCCCCATGTTTGAAGTTACTAGCATAGATATGTTTTGCCTACTATGCTGTATTTGGAAGTGAGCTTTCTCCATAGAGACACATCTCTCTGCCAGAGCAGCAGGAACTCTGACATGTCATCTGCAAGAGCTGGATATAGTCTAATAGTCTTCGAGGACTACGGAATCAAAGTGTCAGCAGTTATGAAAGAGTAGCGTTTTTCTTTTACTCTTACATGTCTCTTTCTAACTTTTATGTTCCCTCAATTTGCGTGCATTTTATAGACATTTTCTGGAGACAGAATTATCATCATCTGACACTTCCACTTTTATGAGGAGACCGGCAGTGGAATGAATACCAGTGTTCTCAGGCAGCTCACACATTTGTGGCATGAGCAAATTTAGCACTGAGATTTTATGAAGAAAAGTCTGTGGCACAGACTGTATATAAGGCCAATGATGTTGTTAAAGGTAGAGAGGCTGTCAGAAAATGTTAGAAGACCAATAGAACCTGTAGTGAATTGTCAGGCGGTTTAAGACAAGCCTGTTTCCTCTCTCAGAAAGTCACTTTCCATTGCATTGAGCCAAAGGAAAAAAAAAGCTCTTCAAAAAGAAACTGATGTAAAATAAGGAAATTAATTTTCAATGCTAGGAGTAGAGATTATATGTACATGGCTTTTTAAAGCATATAATTTGCATGTTACAATCACTTAAAGTACAGTACATAAAACTTTTATATGAATTTAATGACTTACTTTTCTAGTAATTTTACAGGAGGGTGTATAAGGTTCCTTCAGCAGTAAATACTCCCGTCATAATGAATATCCTAATTTGAGACTATGAATATTTATCTACATACAACGTTTTCATTAATTTTAAACATTTAGTTATTTATTGAGTAGTGCATATGGTTCAGGCTCTGAGCAGATACTATCCCAGTCTTTGTCTATCTTAGTCTAATGAGATACACAGGTCTAAGCTGAGAGTCATGAGACACTGTATAGCACAGTGAAGAACAAACACAAGCATCTCAGAAGTAACTCAGACCTGGAGGTGGGGGAAGCTTTCTGAGAGATGTGAGTGCAAAGGCAGCACAAAGAATGCTTAGAATTGGGAACGAATGTGGTGGGGAAAATGAAAGAACAAAAGACTATTCTGATAGGAGGAGCTAACAGGTGCAGTGTAGAAGTTAGAGGCGAGAGACAGCATTGCCACACTGGATAAAAGGTAGAGTTCAAGAATCTCACAAGGAAGATCAGCAGGATCTAAACTTCATTCATCAAAAGGAGTCCATAGACGTGGACTAGAGATCTAAGATATCTGTGAGTAAGAATTGTTCAATGGAAGTCTCAAAGTTAGAAAGCTGGAAGAGTGAGGCTTTGCTCTCAAAGAATGGGGACTTTTGAGCTGAGACTTCAGAGGTGAAGTGTGAAGTGGTACAAAGCCTAGAATGTGACCTGGGGAGTAGAGAAGTGAAACTAAGTGTAACAGAAAGCCATGGGTAGCAAGGTGGAGAGCCATGTTGTACTTCCATGGCTTTCTGTTTTGTGAGTCAGATACTGAAGACCGCAGTGAATGCTAGGGTACTGAGAGGACCATTCATGATAGAGGTATAAAGAAGAAATTAGCATAGACTAAATAGCTTACCCAGGTTGCCCACAAGCAAAGAAGAGGAAAGTATTTTTCCCGGGCATTTCCTTGTAGCTTGTCAGACCTGGGGTTGTGACGGATAAACTTGATAGCTATTCTTACTTACTAGTCACATCTTTGACATTTGCCAATTCATCAGCATATTATCCCTTAGAATTGTCATTGTATGATCCCTTTGCCCTTCACTCTTTCTGGCATCTGTCAGCAGTGGTTTCTTCTAATATTCATAGTTATTTGAACATATGTGCTAGCAATATGCCCATGTGTATTCATGTATCTGTGTGTGCCTATGGGTGTGCACAGTAGAAGAAAGTAAAAATTATTCTATGTATTCAATATTTGAATAACAATTTTGGCTAATAAAAATGACAATCCTTTGAATCTGCCAAGAGATAAAGCAGTATATGCTACGAGAGCAGCTATACAACCCAAGAAGTGTTTATGGTGTTACAACAGACATAGATGAGCCCTTGAAGATTGAGAAATTGAGAAATTACAAGGTCACAAAGAGAAGCAACTTGAGGTGTGATGATTCACTACTCTCTTTTGGTGTCTGTTGCGTGTGAAATTCTTGGTTTATTTTTTTCTATTTTTCTTTCATTGAAATAGATTTTTTCACACATTATATTTTTATTACTGTTTCCCCTCCTCCAACACCTTCAAGGTCCTCCCTACCTCCTCTCCTCTCCGAGTCTACCCCGTTCAGTCTCTCATAAAACAGGGGTGACATATAAATAATAATATAATATAATAAACAAAACCAAACAAATCAGACATAAAGAGACACATGCCCATTCAGTCCTGGATTTTTAAGATGTCCCTGAAGCCAGAATAGAATCTTTCCTCTGCGGGCATTGCTGTTTTCATTAACAACAGCATAAGGGACTTATGGAAACAAGTTCATGAAAACCTCCCTATTCCAAAGAAATGGTGTAGAGGGAAACAGAAAGTGTTCTTTTCCTATCTGAGAATCATGGAAATAGTGGCTAATCTATCAATTGCCTTCAATCATCCCTGTAGACTAAATTTTTTATTATATTGTTGTGTATTTTTGTGTGCATGTGGAAGGGTTGGGATGGAGATGGGGGTGATAATGTGCCACTATCTCCCTGTGGAATTCAGTGGACAACTTTCAGAACTCTGTTCCATCATGTGTGTCAGTCTATATTAGTTGCGCTTCTATTGCTATGATAAAACACCATGACCAAGGTGACTTCCAGAAGAAAGTTTACATTGGGTTTATGTTTTCAGGGTATTAGAGACCAAATGTTGGGACAACCCACAGAAGACTTGGAGCTGGAAACTGAGAACTGACATCTCAAACCATAAACAGGAAACAGTGCACTAATTGGGAATGTTGTGCGGTTGTGGAAACCTCAAGGCCAGACTTCAGTAGCACAGTTTCTTCATCAAGGTCTCACCCTCTAAGACCTCTCAAACAACACCAACAACTGGGAACAAGTATCCCCATGCCCTACACATGTGAGAACATCTCATTCCAACCACCTCAGCATCTCCAGAATCAAGCTCAACTCAGGACATCAGGTTTGATGGGCCTCTAACTAACCACTGAGAAATCTCACTGCCCCCTCATCCCTAAAAATTTCATTATGTTTGGAGAAAATTCTTTCTGTTGGGATACATTGGTAATCCTGCGGCTAACCATGCTGTGCCTTCCCAGTTCTGAAAAGCCTTCAGCTGCCATGTCTTTAATGTACCTCCTAGAACTCTGAAGAGCTGTGTCCTTCTTTTGCTCTTTCCCAGTCATATCCATGCTTCCACAGTAGTAATAACTTCATTTATCTTTAGAAGTAATCAATTAATTTTAGGTATGAACAACCCTTTATAATCCTTCCATTATATAGTGGGTTTTGTTTTTTTTCTTTTAACAATGTTCAATTTTTTCACGTGCTAGTGCTGGTTTTTCATAATTTCCACACCTCCCTCTTTCCACTGCAGCTCTTCCCATGTTTTCTCACTATGACCTCTAAAATTCATGATCTCTCCTTAAATTATCACTTTATATATACACACACACAGGGAGAGAGAGAGAGAGAGAGAGAGAGAGAGAGAGAGAGAGAGAGAGATACAATCATAGAAATGAGTAGTGTTGTTGGTTGTTGTTGATTTTGTGTCATTTTGTCTTGTTTGTTTTTGTTTTCATATTTTAGACTGATAACTTGGAATTGGATAAACTATCGAGGAATTTATCCTTGAAGAAGACAAATTCTCCTTCTGTCAGCAGCCCACAATCGCTTATATCTCTCCATCTGGAGGCAAGTCTTTTCGAGCTTCCAAAAACCCATGTTGGCATGTCAAATTGGTTTTTATTAACTTTGATATTTATTCTTTCAATTCCTTGAAGTTCCTTTCTTTTACCTAAAGCCAAAACTATTTTAACTTACGATTGTCACACACATCCAGTCACACAAAAATAGTAATAATTTGAAGGGAAGACATATGGGAAAGCATGCTAATGGTTATAAGTGTACAGGAGGATACCACTTTCTAGATAGACAAATTTCTTTCAAATCATCATCTAGCTTTAGTGAGAGGATTTCTTTCTCACTCACCTCACCTCTGAGAGTTTGTCACTTTGGGTTCCATGCCGCAATCAGGCATTGGCAATTCTAGTCATTCTCTTAATTAAAGCTAACTTAGTCACTTACTTTCTTGTGCTCTTAATTTTACTTCACTTTTAGATTCCATATTCCTGTCTTTTATGCTAGGTAAGCTAGGTCTTTCAGACAAGTTTTGGTAGTAAACTATGATTGTTCTTGTTACAAGAGGAGAATCGTTCAAGATGTCTATTTTGAAAGACATTGTGTTCATCATGCAAGTCAACTTTCTGTGTGACCTGCTGTAAAAGTTTCCAGAAGCAGTAGGAGTGAGGAGTGTTGCTAGGATGCTGAAGTCCTACAGAATGAGGCAAAATCATCATCATCATCATCGTCGTCATCGTCATCGTCGTCATCATCATCATCATCATCTCTTAGAAAATCTTGGAAGTATGAGCAGGAACTAAGGCAACAGTGAGAAACGACAAGGCTGCCCAATTGTCATAGGGTTTTCATTACTCTTATAAAGACCATAACACTAAGCTGCTTGGAGAGGAAAGGGTTTATTTTGCTTACACTTTTAGATCATAGTTCATCATCTAAGGAAGTCAGGACAGGAACTCAAAGTAGAAACCCAGAGGAAGGAACAGATATAGAGGCCATAGAAGAGTGCTGCCTACTAGCTTGCTTGCTCCAGAGCTTGCTCATCCTGCTTTTCTTTACCACCCAGGACACCTGCACAAGGGTAGCACCACAGTAAATAGATCGAGATTTAGATCAAGATGCCCCAGAGACTTGCCTACCAGCCACTCTTATAAAAAAAAATGTCTAAATTAAGACCCCATCTTCAAAGATAAACATAAAAACTAGCTAGTATACCCTGTGCTAAGGAAGCATGGTGTGCATCTCTAGTGAGACTATGCTTTATACTATAGTGAAGAGAGTTGCTATCACTGGCAATATGTTAGTTGCTCTGTTTCTCAATAAAGATGAAGGGGACTGGGTACAGAGGGAAGTTGGGTATCAGGTACCCATGATTCTGTCAGGAGAAGTGTGTTTTCATGTTCTGCAGTATGGTATGGTAAAGATAGTGTATAACAACTCATCACATATTTTATGAAAGAAGTAAAAGGCTCCAAACATGGAAAATAGTCGGCATCTGCAACAGCTAATTATCTTGATTTGATCATTACATATTGCAGAAGTGAAAACCAATTTATTATTATGCGCCAGTCACAATGAGAAAAAAATTAAATTGGAAGTGGCATGGCAGATAATATTAGAAACGAAAAATGGCAAATGTCAGATAATATAACTAGAAAGAGACATCCAGAGGACAACAAACAAGGGAGGTGCTTAACACACTGAGAGATTGCAAGATGATGTAGAGACACAGAACAGAAAACTGGGAGGGAAGCAATCTCACAGAAGAGGTGGGAGATGAGGTAGAAACACAGAGAAAGGAAAGAAGCACACAAGGTGTGCAATCAGGTATGTCTTTGTCTCTTGTATAGTGGAGAGGCTGGAGATTCGGGACTCTGAGGAAATGCTTTCCAGTCCTTGGTCACATGTGAATTACTGTCCATGGAGAGCCTCCATGATTTTCTTAATAATGTAGAACAAGATGCAAAGATAGCAAGAGCAATGCTCCCATGATCAGAAAAATCAACCTTTATTACTGTTTACTTGTAATTTTTTTAGATTTTGTGGGATTCAACTTTCTCCTGAAAAAAAAAATTAAGAGAATTTAAAGAACAAAATCCCTTGACTGGGATGTAACTTGATTTGATTTCAGTCAGCAGGTGTTGAGAACCCACTATGCTGAACAAGTAGTTCAGAAGAATTTCAGTTCCATTCAGGATGCAGGAAGTCAGAGATCTCAGAGCACTTGCAGATCTGCATGGAAGTTCCCTACATACAGTACGATTCTAGCACTGACAAAGCACACACTCAAGAGCACTTTGTCAGGTATATACTATGTTTGTAAATGTATAACAGATAATTAGAGATAAATAGTTGTCAGTTTTGAAAGAATTACAGCACAATTCTTGAAGCTATATGAAGATGGGTCCCTCAATAGAACTTAGATCCATGTGGATGACATCAAAAATTTTCAGACTTCTTTCATGTAGAGTTGCAGTGAATTATTCGATATCTATTCTGCCAAAGTCATGTGCAAAGAGGAATCTACCCTTCACCAGTACAGTTAAATAAGGTTTAGTGGAAAACTGAGATTCCTACTCCATCTTGAGCAAAGAAATGAAGAGAAATGAAGAAAGGAGAGACAAAAGCTGCCATCTTATATCAAGTATATCTGGAAAGAAGTGGACTTGTTGTAGTTTGCATCTTTAGTGTTTCCCAAATGTCAGTGTATTAAAGATGTGATCCCATGAAGTTGCTATTGAGAGACTGTTATGATGCTGGGCCTCATGGGAGATTTATGTCATGGAGGCATGACTATCAAGGACACTGCAGGACCCTTGTCTTTTTTTTTTTTTTTTTTTTTTGCTCTCTTCTGTTCCCTAGATCATGATGTAACCAATTTCTACTCTGTCAAGCACTCCCGCCAGGTCACATGCCCAAAACAACAGAACAAGTTAGTTATGGATTGACTCCCAACAACTAGGAGGCCAAACTATGCCTTTTCATTGAATTAGCTGAGGTTTTTGTTATATTATGAAATACCTACTCTTAAAGAAACCCATGATGCTGGATAATCTGGGATCTTAACTGAAACCAAAGCCTTAGTAAGTACTGTGAACATGCCATACTTAATTATGTAGGATAAAACTGTAAGTCACACAGAAACATTAGAATCACCCATCTGAAGGAACATGAAGGTTCTGGTTTACAATCAGATTCTTTTTTTTTCCATTTTTTATTAGGTATTTAGCTCATTTGCATTTCTAATGCTATACCAAAAGTCCCCCATACCCACCCACCCCCACTCCCCTACCCACCCACTCCCCCTTTTTGGCCCTGGCATTCCCCTGTACTGGGGCATATAAAGTTTGCATGTCCAATGGGCCTCTCTTTCCAGTGATGGCCGACTAGGCCATCTTTTGATACATATGCAGCTAGAGTCAAGAGCTCCGGGGTACTGGTTAGTTCATAATGTTGTTCCACCTATAGGGTTGCAGATCGCTTTAGCTCCTTGGGTTCTTTCTCTAGCTCCTCCATTGGGAGCACTGTGATCCATCCATTAGCTGACTGTGAGCATCCACTTCTGTGTTTGCTAGGCCCCGGCATAGTCTCACAAGAGACAGCTACATCTGGGTCCTTTCGATAAAATCTTGCTAGTGTATGCAGTGGTGTCAGCGTTTGGATGCTGATTATGGGGTGGATCCCTGGATATGGCAGTCTCTATATGGTTCATCCTTTCATTTCAGCTCCAAACTTTGTCTCTGTAACTCCTTCCATGGGTGTTTTGTTCCCACTTCTAAGGAGGGGCATAGTGTCCACACTTCAGTCTTCATTCTTCTTGAGTTTCATGTGTTTAGCAAATTGTATCTTATATCTTGGGAATCCTAGGTTTGGGGCTAATATCCACTTATCAGTGAGTACATATTGTGTGAGTTCCTTTGTGAATGTGTTACCTCACTCAGGATGATGCCCTCCAGGTCCATCCATTTGGCTAGGAATTTCATAAATTCATTCTTTTTAATAGCTGAGTAGTACTCCATTGTGTAGATGTACCACATTTTCTGTATCCATTCCTCTGTTGAGGGGCATCTGGGTTCTTTCCAGCTTCTGGCTATTATAAATAAGGCTGCTGTGAACATAGTGGAGCATGTGTCCTTCTTACCAGTTGGGGCATCTTCTGGATATATGCCCAGGAGAGTTATTGCTGGATCCTCCGGTAGTACTATGTCCAATTTTCTGAGGAACTGCCAGACTGATTTCCAGAGTGGTTGTACAAGCCTGCAATCCCACCAACAATGGAGGAGTGTTCCTCTTTCTCCACATCCACGCCAGCATCTGCTGTCACCTGAATTTTTGATCTTAGCCATTCTCACTGGTGTGAGGTGGAATCTCAGGGTTGTTTTGATTTGCATTTCCCTGATGATTAAGGATGTTGAACATTTTTTCAGGTGCTTCTCTGCCATTCGGTATTCCTTAGGTGAGAATTCTCTGTTCACTTCTGAGCCCCATTTTTTAATGGGGTTATTCGATTTTCTGAAGTCCACCTTCTTGTGTTCTTTATATATGTTGGATATTAGTCCCCTATCTGATTTAGGATAGGTAAAGATCCTTTCCCAATCTGTTGGTGGTCTTTTTGTCTTATTGGAATTTTAATGGGGATTGCATTTACAATCAGATTCTTACATTAACACAATACTACAAACATAGTAATAGACACAAATATAATCATATTTGATTTTATATGCATACACACATGCGTGTATGTGCATGAACAACTTCATCCTAATTAATTTCTGACTACAATCCAAGCAAAGAAAATGCACTTTCAAAGAAACCCTGATGACTCTACCATTTTCTTCAGTCGTCTATTCTCTCAGCTAGTTAAATGAACTTACAACCCAAGTTAGCCCTTTCTTCTTCTTATGGATCAAAATGATTTATACATGGGTGTTACAATGTCTAGCAGATCTTATTAATAAGGCTTCCTTATACAGTGAAATAAACAGAAACAAAAGAGGTTTTTATCAGACACACAAAATTATCTCCCAATTTGCAAATAAAATAAAATAAAATAAAAGCCTATTAAAATGAATATACCAAACAGTAGAAATTTTTATAAGAAACTTTCTGTTCAGTTAAAAAAATGTAAAATACTGTAACTAGAAGCATCACAGAGAATATTTTGATTTAGGGAAGCTAGTGTGTCTCTTCACAATAATCTAAACATGTGTCTTTATCTGTTCCCCTCCTATCTAAGCTTACACATATGGCAGCCACAAGATGATATTTTTACTTATGGATCATCAACTTTTGTCAGCTAAGTGTTAGTCTTATCTAAAATTTGCTTGCCATTTTTATTTGTAAAATTTAAAGAAAGTATTCCAGAGAACATTTGGAGCAATTAATATGAAGTTTACATAGAGTGTCATATATGAAAATGAAAATGTCCACCCTGTAGATGAGTCTGAACCCATTTTGTTTTCTTTTCCTTCATTTCCCTTTCTCTTTTCCTTCTGTACATTCTCTTTCTTCTCCTCTCTGCCTGTTTTTATTTTTCCTACTTCATAGCTACATTTCTGTAACAAGCAGGCTGTATTTCTCATTGCAATTTCTGTCTCTACATCACACAGCACTGGCTCACTGAGGCCCTATTAGTTGGTTATTTTCTACCCATATTGTTTTTCTTTTCTCCTTTTCCTTCTTTTTCTTTTTGTTTTGTTTCCTGAGCCAGGATCACACTTATACCTATAGTTGGCCTTGAAATTGCAGAGATCTTCTTTCAGCCTTGCAACTTACCCTGTAGTGGGTTGGCCTGATGCTGCTTGTATTTTAATGATGATATTGCCCCTCCCCCAAGACTGGTTGCCCCAGAGATGAGAGAGTGCCCATGTAGACCTATGACCCAGCTTCCATGTTATTTCTGATTAGCAAATAAAGAAGTCAGCAGCTAATAGCTGAAAACAAAAGAAATAGGTGGGGTTTAGATTTCCCCTGGGCTTGGGGTTGTGGGAGAACCACCAGGAGAAGAAGAAGGTACTGGAGGAGAAGGAGAAGGAGGAAGAGGACGAGGAGGGAGAGGATGAGGAGCAGTAGGGGGAGGAGGAGGAAAAAGAGGAATTGGAGGAGGTGGAGGAGGCAGAGGAGGAGGAGGAGGAGGAGGAGGAGGAGGAGGAGGAGGAGAAGGAGGAGAAGGAAGAGGAGGAGGGGAGGGGAGCGGGAGAAGGAGGAGAAGGAGGAGGAGAAGGAGGAAGCGAAGGAGGAGGGGGAGGGGAGTGGGAGAAGGAGGAGAAGGAGGAGGAGGGGGAGGGGAGCGGGAGAAGGAGGAGAAGGAGGAGGAGGAGGAGGAGGAGGAGAAGGAGGAAGAGAAGGAGGAGGGGGAGGGGAGCGGGAGAAGGAGGAGAAGGAGGAGGAGGGGGGAGGGGAGCGGGAGCAGGAGGAGGAGGAGGAGGAGGAGGAGGAGGAGGAGGAGGAGGAGGAGGAGGAGGAGAAGGAGAAGGAGAAGGAGAAGGAGAAGGAGAAGGAGAAGGAGAAGGAGAAGGAGAAGGAGAAGGAGAAGGAGAAGGAGAAGGAGAAGGAGAAGGAGCCATGGGTTAGGTGAGCCATAAAAACCTGGTCCTGAGGGCTGGCCAGTTGGAGTTAAGGGCTGCCCAGATGAAACAGTAAGTAGTAAGTAATATTTCTGGGTCTTCAATGGAAAAGTAAATTCTAATAGCATGGCAGGCAGGTATCCACCCAACTGCTGTTTAAGGCTTACTGTAAATATAAAGGCTGTGTGTCTTTTATCTGGAACTAAAGTGTCAAAGGCTGGGTAGAAACCTAGGAAGGGATTAAATAACTTTTGCAACATACCCCCTTTTGATATTTTGTTAGTTCTGGTATCAACACAAAACAAAACAACCAAGAAAAAAAAAGTAGTTATTAGGGAGTCGTTCTTGTGGAAAGGGAGTGCTTTCTCTCTGGGAAGCCTTACATCACCATAAACCAATAATCTACCAAGGAAATGACAGAGAAGTGTGAAGAAAGGAGTGAATAAACCGGTCTGGCATGTATATCATATTACACTGTTTTCCCAAGGGGTCTGGAGCCACACCTGCTTTGTTCAAGTTCAATCTCTTAGCCTCAGTTTGTCACATTTTCTAAAGATACTGAGATTTTAAGAGAGTAATGGATGTAGACAATTTAGCCTGATTCATAGTTGGGCTGGTGAGAAGATGTTAACTCATTTTGCTTTAAGGCTCTGCTAAGGAAGTGCAGAGAATGAAAGCACATAGATGAAGGATGTAACTGCAAACTCCTTCAGGTCTATATGCACCTGCCTTCTTGTCTTACACTCTTCCCAACTCCTTCCCTTTATTAGGAACCTTGTTAAGTTCCTAAAGAAGGTAACATGAACTTCCCTTTTGACATTCAGAAACTGTAGTACATTTTAAAATATTTATGAAGAGAAAATAGTTCAGGATGGCCATTTAAGCAGACACAGTTTAATTTTGAATAAGTATCTAAAAGCTTGAGGTACGGATCAGAATAAAATCCAGGCATCTTGTGAAGAGAGTTGGAGTCTGGAGTACAAAAGTGAGAGCCCGTAGGAGAAAACTGCTGATATGGTAACTATTCATTGCATTTTTTTTTTTAATTTTAGGGTTTCTGTGAGCCAGGCAGATCTTTCTATAGTTAGTGTTCTTCACTGCAAGGCTAATGCCTTACATTTTTATATTTGGTATGAAAAAAATGCATTCTAAATCCTGTACAAACATGCCATTTGCATGATGATTAACAGTCACAATTTTCGTTTAATGAGCACATAACTGAAAGTACACATAAAACTACACAAATTTCTATTCATCCTCCATGATTATGTAAAATAATTGTATTTTTTTTCTGAAGAAAATGTGTAGCCAATTCACACATTTTGTGTAACAGGAAATTTATAACTGTTATTATATTTTTGAACTTATTTATACACAGTGCTTGATTTTTCAGATCATGACAGCAACTACAGAAATGTCCAGCCAATCTGAAGTGCAAACTTAGAGGAATCAAATCAGTTTGGAAGCCTGAGGCTGTAAACTGCACTGTGGCAGCCTGACAGACGAGGGAGCTATTCCTCACAGGATTCTGGACTGATCTAGAAATTAATCCAGTCTGAGATTCTAGTGGTCACAACAAGCAGCAGCTTGCGAACTCTATCAGTGTCTCTGCACACGTGTGTCTAGAGACCTCCAGAAACTTAACTGGCTTGGTCACAGCTGCTTGAGTCCCTGCCAATTCCAATTCCCTGCAAAGCTTCAAAGACGCCAAACAGTTCTGGAAGAATACTAACGTTATAGTATCCTCTCCGAACTATGAAAGAATGGGCCTCTGCTCTGTAAACCTTCCAAGTAAACAGCTAGCCTATGTATTCAAGTGTGCTTAGGGGTATCCACACCAATCTGGTAATTCAATACCTTCTCAACAGAGTCCCAGGACTGCTAAGGCTCTGGTATTGCAGCTCTCACTTTCTAAGAAGCAGCTCCCAGTATGCAATAGACTTTAACTTTGGAATCTGGACTCCTTCATTCACATATCTTAAAGTATAGAAGTTCGTAATACAGCTGGCAAGATAGCTCAGCAGGTAAAAGCACTTTCAGCCAATCTGAATTTAATGCCCACAGTGCACATGATCAAAGGAAAGAACCAACCTCAGCCATACTGACATCCATACTCACAGATAACACAACGTAATTCCTCTCCTAAAACTGAAAAAGTAAATCAATACTTTTAAAGTTCATACTCATTGGAAGTTTGAAACTTTGACGTATCTCATTTAAAAATGATTTTTGCCTGTGTATTAAGATGAACTCACCGATTTTTCCTTCCTTCTTTTATTCTGTTTTAATTTGCACCAATTGCCTCTCATCGCTCCTCTTTATCAAAGGCACAGGATCAGGAATAGCAAATGTGTTCAAAGACCATTGGAGAACTCAGTAGTATTACAACATATATAATGATCAATAGAAAAAAAAGTTTATGTATCACTAGTTGTATGAATACATATGAACAACATCTACTGAGAGACAATGACTACATACGTATGCATGCTCACTTAAGGCAGTGTGGAAAAACAGGGAATAAATGATAAGGAAGATAAAAACAGTTTATGAGAGATTAATAGTTTTCTTTTTATTTTCTTCACAGTAAATTGCTTCCAACTTTCTTGAGTTAAAATAGTTATATATAATTTATTTCTGTCCCATGGAAATCTACTTTGATTATTCTAGCCTGAGAGTCACACAGGAAATGAGTACCACATTGTGATAGCCCATGAGTGATAGAATTGATATACAGGTCTCTTCAGTCTCCCATTCTTTTCTCTAACTTGCAAACTGCCTCCCTAACTGAAGATCTTAAGTGAAGAGCAGCTAAACAGCAATGTGTCAGTAAAACATCAACTGGATTGCACCTTTGTTTTCTTTAAAAATTGTAAAACCCTTTCCTGATTATTTCATAAATGTTAGAAACATATCATGTGATGCTATCATTTCAATATGATAATCTGTTTACAGATTTTATTTATGTCTGAAGCAAGCCATCTACAATACAAATTATGCAGTTCATTCTATCCCAAGTTGCTATTGACTTGTTTTTTTAAATTTTTATTTTTCATTTTAACCTCATTGTAGAAACTTAGAAATGCCATAGACTTGCTAAAAAGAATAACATAGTGCTTCTACTTGGAGATTGGTGACAGGGGTTTTCAACAATGTAAACTTCAAAGGCTCTATAAGTATGACACACAACACTAACACATCAGAATGTAGTTGAAGAAGGCAATATTTTTGCAAAGGTAACCATTTTATTAATATAGTCAATTTGTAGCTAGACAACACTGGTAAGTGGGCAGTGTTCACTCTTGCTGTTATACAAAATATATATAAATATCATCTCAGGCTGGAGATATGGCTCAGAGGTTAAGAGCACCGACTACTTTCCCAAAGGTCCTGAGATGGTGGCTTACAACCACTTGTAATGAGATCTGATGCCCTCTTCTGGTGTGTCCGAAGACAGCAACAGTGCAGTCATACATAAAAAAGTAAATAAATCTTTAAAAATAAATAAACAAAATAAAATAAGTAATCATCGCCTCAAGCATTGTGCAGTTTCCTTTTCTTTTCCATACTCTTTATAACAGAAATTCTTTTGAAGAACATGGGAGTAGCCTGTGCAGGTATTTTAGATACATAGTAACTAAGTACTAGTAAGTTCCACTTGACTAAAGGCACCAGCCTGCTCTCTAACAATCGTTTTCCAGACAGAATAGTCCAAGAGTATGTACAAGTCATGGTGTGAGCCTTCTGGCTGGAGGTGTCTGTGTTTGTCACTATTTCTTTGTAAGGATTTCATATGGTGCACATCTAATGACTTGCCACCACCAAAGAAAATAAGTCCACATAAACATTCTTAAAACGTAATGAATGTTACATGATATATAAATGTGTAACTATCATGAGTTATCTCATAACCACCAGGATAATTAATGATTGAAAAGAAGATACGAAGAAACTAGGTCCCCTATACATTGTTGGGGAAAAAGGGAAAGTGACTGTTACAGCAGGAAAAAAATATGATACATCCTTAAAAACTAAACATACTAAAACTAAACTAAACATAACTTAGCATACAGCCAGCTATTCTACTTTTGGTTACCCCCCCCCCCCAAAATTGAAAGCAGCACAACAAAGCAATGTTTACATATCTATATTCACAAGACCATTATTAACAACAGCCGAGAGGGAGAAATGCCCGTACGTCCATGGATAAGTGAAAAGCTAAAACATAATGTGGCATACACACACAATGGGGTATTTTCTCATCCTGAAAAAGAAAAATGAATTGTACATGTAAAACTGTGGATGAACCTTGAAGGCATAGGCTAAGTGGAGAAAGACAGTTGCAAAAATCACACGTGCTGCAAGTGTATTACTCCATGCAGTATAGTCAAATTCACACACAAAAAGGTATAAAGGTAGTTGCTGGACATAAAATTAAGTGTTGATCAGCATTGTTTTAAATAGATATATGCACATGTGCCAAAAGAAAAAGTTCTGAGATAGATTGCAGAACAAAAGGAATATACTTAAATACTTCACTTGTACTTAAAGAGGGGTTAGACAGAAATTTATGATACACACACACACACATGCACACACACACACATGTATGTATTTAAAACAATTAAAATGTTTCTTTGTGTATATGAATATACACATATATTTTCAATTTTATATATTGTATCTTGAAACCATAATTGGAAATTTCTAATTTCAAAACTGCTTAACAATTAATGTCGAGGAAAAAAAAAAGATATGTAAGACAGGGCCTTTATCTGACTTAGAGGACCTTTGTCTCCCTCCTGATACTTGAAGAGAGAATTTCAGAAGAGCCTGAAGAAGCTGTAACTTCAAAAATTTCATGGGTAGAGTGAAAACATTTTGCTTCATTCATAACCTATTGTGTATAACTCATTTTGAGTTCAAAATTGTTGAAGAAGTTTAGCTTCTTTAAAGAAACATATCTATGTCACAAAGAATGAAAAAGCCAAAGGAGATAGAGCACATCACGGAAATAAGACCTTCTAGACACGAGGGTGGGGCTGGGTAAATGCACAGATGAACTCACAGAGTGTATTGGTATGCACAGGGCCTGCGTGGATTGATGTGCCGTACATGAGATCCAAGTGCTGAGAGGAGAACTGGTCTCAAGTCCACATCCCTCATCCAGAAGCTGCCTTCAGCTTATAGCCACTTGCAAATGAGAAATTAGTTTTCTCCAGGGAAGTCTAACTGACAAAGCAAACCACTCTTAAGGGTAAGCTGCATGTTTGCAGCATCGATGGCCAAACAGAAAATGAACTCAAAGGCATCACTGGAAGCCCCTTGTCTCATAATGTTGAGCCAAGACATCCTGTTTGTTCGTTTGGAACTCTGTAGATCTTTTACATATATTTTATTTGTATTTTTATGGAATTCCTATATATACAAATATCTCTATATGTGTTTCTAATGCCTTTTTATTTTCTTTATATATATGTATATATATATATATATATATGTATATATAGAGATATATATATTAGGTATTTTCTTCATTTACATTTCCAGTGCTATCCCAAAAGTCCCCCATACCCTCCCCCACTCCCCTACCCACCCACTCCCACTTCCTGGCCCTGGCATTCCCCTGTACTGAGGCATACAAAGTTTGCACGACCAATGGGCCTCTCTTTCCACTGATGGCCGACTAGGCCATCTTCTGATACATATGCAGTTAGAGACAGGAGCTCAGGGGGGGGGGGCGGGGATACTGGCTAGTTCATATTGTTGTTCCACCTATAGGGTTACAGATCCCTTTAGCTCCTTGGGTACTTTCTCTTGCTCCTCCATTGGGGGCCCTGTGATCCATCCAATAGCTGACTGTGAGCATCCACTTATGTGTTTGCTAGGTCCCGGCATTGTCTCACAAGAGACAGCTATATCAGGGTCCTTTCAGCAAAATCTTGCTTGTGTATGCAATGGTGTCAGCGTTTGGAGGCTGATTATGGGATGGATCCCCGCATATGGAAGTTTCTAGATGGTCCATCCTTTTGTCTCAGCTCCAAACTTTTTCTCTGTAACTCCTTCCATGGGTGTTTTGTTCCCAATTCTAAGAAGGGGCAAAGTGTCCACACTTTGGTCTTCGTTCTTGAGTTTCATGTGTTTCGCAAATTGTATCTTATATCTTGGGTAGTCTAAGTTTCTGGGCTAATATCTACTTATCAGTGAGTACATAACACGTGAGTTCTTTTGAGATTGGGTTACCTCACTCAGGATGATGCCCTCCAGGTCCATCCATTTGCCTAGGAATTTCACAAATTCATTCTTTTTAATAGCTGAGTAGTACTCCATGTGTAAATGTACCACATTTTCTGTATCCATTCCTCTGTTGAGGGGCATCTGGGTTCTTTCCAGCTTCTGGCTATTATAAATAAGGCTGCTATGAACATAGTGGAGCATGTGTCCTTCTTACCGGTTGGAACATCTTCTGGATATATGCCCAGGAGAGGTATTGCGGGATCCTCCAATAGTACTATGTCGCATTTTCTGAGGAACCGCCAGACTGATTTCCAGAGTGGTTGTATAAGCTTGCAATCCCACCAACAATGGAGGAGTGTTCCTCTTTCTCCACCTCCTCGCCAGCATCTGCTGTCACCTGAATTTTTGATCTTAGCCATTCTGACTGGTGTGAGGTGGAATCTCAGTGTTGTTTTGATTTTCTTGTGCCTTTTTCTTTGGCTCTTTTTCTTTGGTTTGCATTTTTCCCTACCTTATTTTTTTCATTTTATTTTATTTTATTTTATTTTATTTTATTTACCTGATTGTTTCCTAGGGAGAGACAGAAAGCATGTGAATCCAGTTTGGGAGAATATAGCAATGGAGTGGTTAGAAGCCATAATCAGAATATACTGTGTGAAAAAATGTTTTTAAATTATAAACTCCAGGTTTTATTCCCCTTCTGGTCCACCCAATGACTGTTGCAAGTCTCATACATCCTTCTCGTCCTCCTGTTTCCACAAGGATGTCCCCACCTCCATTCTAAGAGACCTTTAAACCCCCTGGGGCCTCCAGTCTCTTGAGGGTTAGGTACATCTTCTCTGACTAAACCCAGACCCAACATTCTTCTGCTGTATATGTGTTGGGGGCCTCATATTAGCTGGTGTATGCTATCTAGTTGGTGGCCCAGTGTCTGAGAGATCTTGGGAGTCCACGTTAATTGAGAATGCTGGTTGCCCTCCTCCTCAGCTTCTTCCAGCTTTCCCTTAATTCAACCACAGGGGTCAGCAGGTTTTTTCTATTGGTTGGGTGCAAATATCTGCATCTGACTCTTTCAGCTGCTTGTTGGGTCTTTTGGAGGGCAATTATGATAGATCCCTTGGTGTGAGTGCTCCATAGCCTCAGTAATAGTGTCAGGCCTTGGGGCCTCCCCATAAGCTGGATCTTACTTTGAACCTATTGCTGGACCTTCTTTTCCTCCGGCTTCTCTCCATTTCCATTCCTGCAGTTCTTTCAGACAGAGCTCTGACCCATAATTGTTTCTGTCTGAAAGAACTATTTTTTTTTTACATAAAAGAAAACAACATATGTAGGTTACAAAGAAAATCTCTAATGATTGTAATTTTTAATAATTCTGTTGATGCCAGGGCAAATACCAAAATGTACTACACTCAACATGTCTAGATAAACAACTTTGCCTGCAGACTGTCAGGTTTCCTTGAACAAGCTAGAGAAACACAAAACTCACTTCATGGGTTACTGCCTCAGACCTCTTTCAAAATCAAATTTTCATAATATTAAATTTTTATATTGAAGAGAAAGTAGAACATCAGAAAATTTGGAGACAAAGATTTACTTTAGGAAAATAAAAACTATTGGTTCTGAGCTTCCAGATGTACAACTTAAAAGGGGAAATATGTTGGATTTCTTTGGCTAATAGAAGAAAGAGTCAAACAAGTTATGCTGTCATTAATTTATGGGTGTGTCTTATTCTGCCATTCTCTACGTGCCCTTTATAATGTTGCCTCTCTTCTTGTGCATGTGTCTTCACTTGGAATATCTGCCTGGTTTTGATGGCTCATCTTTAAGTCCATATGATCTTGCAAACGATTCTCCTATTCTTAACTACTCTAATTCTCTCTGTTTTACCTTCTTACTAGTGTCTAGGTGTGCCACACATGACCTTTTGGGAACTGCCACACATGACAACTGCTTCTAACTTTAAAAGCAATCTCTTTAAGATTTCTCATTACCCTATCTTAAATGAGAATTCAGTGACCCAATCCATGTGAGGCCCCCTGATAAATGCTTTGCACTAGCCATTTGCACTGAAATATTCTGCCCCTAGAGCTTTCTGAAAGTACTTTGCTCAATCATGTTTTCATTTTTTAGCTATATATCATCTACCTATTCTCCATAAACAGGAAGAAGCTAGGAACCAGGATGCTGTGATTCCATTGTGCAGTGTATCAGTTTTTAGGAGAGTGCAGTGCCTGCAGCTACCACAGAGGCCAGCATGCATCAGATGAATGAGTGCCTGAGTCAATCAGTGAATAAACTCTAATAAAAAAAATACAGCTCTGGATCCCTAACTTTCTTATCTCATGCTTTTCCTACACCATTTGAATAGACAGGACTGGAGTGAAATTTTTACAGGCACTGTCTCAGGCTTTGTTGCCTGCCATTGGATCCCTTTTGCCTACCTGGACTGCCTGGTTGGGACTCAGTGGGAAAAGATGTACCTAGTACTACTGGGACTAGATGTCCCAGGGTGTGGTGGTACCCAAGGGAGGGAAGGGAAGAAATAGGAGGGATTTGTAAGTGTGGGACTGGGAGAGGAGGAGGGAGGGCTATGTAAAGTAAATAAAAATGAATTATTAAAAAAAGAGAAAACTATATGCACTGAAACACAGTCTAAAAAGGCAGTGCTAACAATGACTTAGGATTCTTTGCCTTTAAACTCAGAAAGCAGAATTCAAAGACAGAGTCTGTGTAAAAAGACACTCATTTTAATGAAGGAGCTCAAAACTGACAAGTTCTCAGTCTTCATAGAAGACTAAGAGGCAATGGAGATCAAGGATAAGCTGGTCTCATCGCTGAAGGCCAACAGGCAAGATTGAGAAGACTCAGACTTCTGCTTCAGTCAAGCCTACAGCTCACTAAAGGGGCCCACTTGGATTATGGAGGGCACACACTCAAGTACACCGATTTAAATGGAAACTTTGCCCAGAAGCACCCTCACAGAACTACCTCTTATGGTATATCCCCATGAAACCGAATGCCAGTCTCACCTTAACAAAATGGCTTAAATCTGAAGGCATTCTGAAATGTAAAACTTCAAACGTTCAGTGGATGTGACATGCACAGCTCTTTGGTTGCCCTAAGTCTCAGTGACCTGAGTGAAGTCAACATTCTATTATCACTGAGTTTATTCACATGCATGCTGTGTAGATATACACAATATTACACTGAAACCCTCGTGTATAATATAAAAAGACTCTCCCTCCAGTCTTGGCATTCAGGGCCACAATTACACATTTGTGGGTAGGATTTTTTTTCTTAATCAAGTTCCATTCTCTCTTTTAAGGGTGGGACTGTGTCAGGTGCAGAGGAATTTATCAGAATCTCTTTAATTTGGATGAGTACTTGTAATGGCCAGAGCCTCTGTTTCTTCATTTCTGAAACTAATATAATAGCTTTGACCATGTCACAATGGGATGGTGATGTGATTGGCAGGATGAATGAAGCTTCAAGGTGACAAAACTCAGAGGTGGAGAAAAAGAAGAGTTAGACAAAGCAGGAGACAAATCGGTGACTTTCAGAGGCAGCTATGGGTTTGCACACTCTGCAGTCTCCCAGTACAATAACAATACCTGAATAAAGACATAAACTGGTGCTGAAAGTTTCCCCTACTCTCTTCAAAGGACACACACACACACACACACAACTAAGCCTGGCTGGTCTGGAGACTCTGGCTTCATGCCCGACTCCTCACTAGGTGCAAATAGCTAGGACAAAATAAAATTAGCACCTTCTTTAGTTTTTACATGGAGTGGAGTGAAGTGAGGTTCGTTCATATAGAATGAGATTTCAGCAACCCCAGGCTTCAAATTCAGTGAGAATGCCCCCTACAAGCAATATTAAAAAAAAATCCAATATGAGCATGCTTTGAATATAACTGACATTGTTCATATTTCTATAGTTATATTACTTAATTGCCTTTATTGTAATATTCTATGAAATGGATTCTTATTATTACTATAATAGTACAGCATTGATATTCTGCATACCACTAATATTATTTGGTGTACTCTGCACAGCATATAGTTAGAATTTTCAAACTTACAATCTTTTGCACCTTTCCTATATGCAACATTTCTAAAAGGAACACTATTCACTTTTGCATGTAACTCATGTCAGCAGTTACAGAATATTTTACTTATTATACACCCAAAAGCAATACTAATAGCCTTAAAGTTGATGTTCAGCATATTTGATTGGTTTTAGAACAAGATTTCTCTTTGTCCTTTTCATATTAAGAATACCAAATTATACTATTTCTGAACACAAATCCTACAGATCAAGCAGCATTGTGACAATCATGAAAAGATGCAAATCTTCCAGCTCTATACTTATGCATACATGTCTTTAATGCTTTCCTATATATGATATCATATTTGTGCTTTCTACACTTTATATGTAAAACAGCTTTATGCCAGTTCCTGCCGAGCACTATCCCCCCACAGAGCCCATCACTGTGCATCAGAATGGCATAAATCTAATACATATTTGTAAAATGGATGAAAATTGAATATGAGCTATATGTAAAATATATAGTGTCAGCCATACATTTGTATCACTGGACCATCAGAAGAAATATAATTTCTTTTAGTGATCTGTATGGAATATTTAAATAAAAAGATTCCAGTGGATGTTTCTTTTCACATTTTTGATTTCTTAGGACACTTACTAATTTGCCAAATGCTTTCAATGGAAATGTTTGCCTGTTCTTTGACATTGTGTTTTTTCATACTGCCCTCAGGGAGAAGCATGCCAGTCTGACTCTCTCTGACAGATCTACCATGGCATGTCTACTCTGATAGAAAATTCTCTTCCCCAAAGGCTTTGCCTCTCCTGCAGAGCAGGCTCCTGAGTCCGAGCTGTCAGCAGCAGCCAGGCACTGGGGAAGGCAGTCACTAGGAGAAGATCCCCGGCTTTGTTTCAACAGTTAGATTTGAGTAGAAATCCAAAGAAGACTTCAGAGGAGCAGCTATCAATGAAACAACAACACTTCCTCTATGTCTTGAGGCTGCCCCTCGTCACTGTGATTTTATTTTATTTTTTAGCTCTCTATTGAAAAAAAATAAGAGTTTCTCTTGTAGTTTCAAGTATGCTTTCAAGAGATAGAGAATTTTAAAGCTAAGTTATGGGATTTCACTTCTCTTTTTACACAGCCTGTTTCATACCACTTGGTTTAAAATGATCAAAAGAAACTTTTCCTGTAACTAGGACAGGAGGCACATCAAGCTTCCCTATATAACCATTTTTTGTTTTTCTTTTAATATACACAGAAGTAGTATTTCATAAGAATATTTAATATTTTTAATGAAGCAATCCAACAGTATAGTGCACAACAATTTATATGAGAAACAGTCATGCTTGTGCTTTTAAATGTGTAAAACGATAAGCTGTGGCAATAATCCTATTTTCTGTCTTAGAATCACCAACTTGAGTTAATGGATGTATTTGCAGTGAATTCTCCATGAAAATGACAACAGCTGAAACAGTATATTATTGAACATGTGTTGGTGGTACACCCAGGCCATTGTTTTGAATGTTGTTGCAATTGGTAGGTACCTGTGCTTTTTTGGTAACTGAAAGAAGAATTTAGAAAGAAAGGAAGTTTTGAAGATCAAATATAAGGAACAGTAATTTAAGTATCATGAAATGATAGATATGATGTCATCAGTGTAAGAGCTATTACAGGAACTCATGTATTTCACTTAGAAACTTGTAACAGTCATTTAATTGAAAGGCAATTACTTTAAAAGTAGTTAATATATGCCTTAAGCATTTTTTGAAACTCAAACATACAAATTCTTACTGAGCTACTCAAGAATATGGGTTCCATTGCTGAATCAACTACCTCCTTCTTTTCTTTCTTCTTCTTGTACGGGTGAGTAGGTATGTGTTTGTGTGCCTGCATATGTTCATGTGTGTATGGAGGCCAGAAGTCAAAGTCAGCTCTCTTTCTTTGTGGGTGTACATTTCATTTATTTTTTGAGGTAGGATCTCTCACTGAGCCAGTAGCAAACTGATTTGACATTTCTAGCTAGCTAGCCAGCCCCAGGGTCCCTCCTGTTTCTGCCTTCTTAACACTACAAGATCATAGGCACCCACTAGGGAGCTAACCTCAGATCTCCATGCTTATGCAGAAAATATTTTACTGAATAACCCATCTCCCCAGTCCCCACATTTCTTTTCTTATACAAGCGATAACTAACACACATTACTTACATCTCCAGTTGGAATCTAACTAAAATGAGAACTTAACACCAATGAAGGGATAGGAAGACACAACTGTTTGAACTTCTTACAATATTTTGTCTTCATCTCACATACAATTTAAAACATTTTGACTTTATAAAATGTTCAAATCAAATAACTCTGCCTTCTCAGTCACATCTCATTTCTTTATATAATGGTAGCTTATATAACTCCAGTGACAAGGACAACTGGATTTCACAGATAAGGGAACAGATTTTCAGGCAAAGCAAGCCAGTATTAGAAAGAAAAATAGAGCATACTTTCTTTCATATGTGCAGTCTAGATTTAACAACAACAGGAAGACAATGGAGTAGGAGTAGACGAAAAAAGGAGGAGAAAAGGGAGGCAGGAATGCCAGGTGAGGGAGTAGTAGAGCAATGAACAGGACTAAGGTACTTTAAGTACATCCACATATACACTTATGAAAGCATCACAATAGCACCCATTGTTAGTAGAATTAACATACTTTAATGGAAATGAATGGGAAAGGGTAGGGTGAGAGTTGGAGATGGCTGACCTATGAACCAATAAATTTCTAGTAGACAATGCCAACTAAAGGCTCCCAGTCTATTGCTAAAGATCCCACCAGTGATTTAGCAGTCTACATTCTATGGGAGGAATGAAGAGCAGTGGGGAGTCTACCAACTGCTTAACTCTGACTATGCAATTTTCTCTAGAAACATCTATGCATTTCTTGTTACAAGCATAGTATATTTACTATAGAGATATAAAAATATACACACAATGTACCACTTAGAAAATTACTAAAAAAATTTTAAATGTTTGTACAATATTTCTAAGCCCATACTCTCTTAGGTGCTGGAGAAATGAATTAGCACTTAAAAACACTTGCTACTCTTGCAGAGGGCCCAAGTTTGGTTCCCAGGCTCAATACCTGGCAGCTGAGAACCATCTGCAAGTTGAGATGTCAGCAATCCAACACTGTCTTCTGAACTCTATAGATGTCTTCAGTTATGTCCTCACTCTTTCTCTCTCAGTCTCTCTCTCTCTCTCTCACACACACACAAACTTATATATTTAAATAATAAATCAACAATAAGTTAACAGTTCCCTTATCACATTTTTTTAATGAATGGACCAGTAAAACCCAACAATTTTAAACAGTTTATGTTAGTAGCTAGTAATGTATATCACATAAAAATAGAATATTATACATTTATAATAAATCATTATTTTCCATAACTATTAAATATTTATATCAATTTAGAATCTATAGGAAGAGTATATAGATGCCATTCTTTTGAATAAATATGAAAAGATGTATTTTTAAAAGATATTTATTAACATTACATCCCAATATCAGTTCCCACTCTCCTCCCAGTACCCTCTCACACAGATTCTCTGGCCCATTACCCCTCACTACTCTTCTGAGAAGGAGGAGTTACCCTCTGGGTATCACCCCCAACTTTGCCCCCCAATTCCTACCACCCACTCCCACCCACAGAGCTTTCTAGAAATAAAAAATAAATACTTTTTGTCTATTTTTGTCTCCAGAATTCTGTATGCAATTTTGAAATCGAGTTTTACACTGTAAACAACTGAAAGTGAAGAACTGCCTTGGTACAGAAAGACAAGCCACACATGACCTCACTTATCCGTGACACCGAAAAATGCAGATGCCACAGACACTAAAGCTATGATGTTGGTGGTGACAGATGGGAAAGGGCTGGTTAGTGAGTTCTGTACATGGTTTAAATATTTATTCACATTACACCCCAACTTTACTTATTATTGTCTTAAAACTTATGTAAGGGTAGGGAGGCAGCGAGCATGGTGATCTTGGAAGCCAGAAGAGAGCATCTGGTCCCTTGGAGCTGGAGTCACTGGCTACAACCATTCATTGTCAGATGGGGGCTAAAACTCAAGCCCACAGCAAAAGTAGTACTAGGTTTTAACCTCTGTGCCTACTCCCCAACTCCCAGTTAGTGAATTCTTATTCATAGTTATAATTATCATAAGAAGTTTCAGTGTGCCTGTCACAACAAGGCAATATCAGTGATAATTCATAGAAAATTAAGGGGAAATACCTAGACCTCGGGATTTGAAGCAAGATTGAAAAAGATGGGTGTTTGCCTAGATTTGAATTCTATACATTGTATGCAAGCATTGGCATATATATGGAAGCGCTTATGCCTGAACAGATTTTAACCTGGCTTAGTGTTATCTGTCTACATTTCCAGTACGTAGGACACTAAGACAGGGGTATCAAGTAAGTATTCAAGGCAACCTACGGCCACACAGCATGTTCTATGCCAACCTAAGCTATAGTTTGAAACCCTGACCCCCCCCCCAAATGAGTACATAAAAATTCTATTAAGTTGAAAACATAGATTATAAAGTGAATGGCTTTGACTTGGCTTGCCTTCTGGTGTAAGCGCAGAACCTCATGCAGATGCAATACGGTGAGGATGCTCTGGTTCACAATCTCTGATCACTGCTTGCTGCTCTGTTTTGTGATCTCCAAGTCTTTCCTAAATGCTGTACTTGTTCATTCATCTTCATCTCGAGGCCACAGAGGAGAAAGGCTTTCTGTACCTTCCTTCCATGGTTTATGCTAGAGTCAGATAGACAAGACCCACAGATCTTCTTTGGCTGCGTTTACTCCAATGGAAAGATAGGAACGGGGAAGGGGTGGCAAATATAACTCCTCTACACAAAGGGCTACACCTGTACCTGGCCTTTGATAATTTATCTGACAGAGATGAGAAGGAATTATGTCTTTTTGCCCTTTTCCCCAGAGTCTGTGGGGGTTACCTGTTTACATACAAAACTCTGTTTGGGAGAGGGACACAACATACTTTTGCTTGTTGTTGAAAGATCAAGAAAAAACGTTTTATCCAGATTTACAAACCCAGGATCAAGATATGCTAATAGGTTTGTACAAACCTTAATACTACTTAAGGTCATAACTGCTGTATGCATCCCTGTTTATTTTATATGTGTTACCCTTTTAGTCATCAGGACAGCATTTGGAGTGAAGATAGCATAGGCATGTCTTCTGCTCCGAGTTTCTTCTCATTCTGGGAAGTGCCTCCTAATTGCTCTGCCTGTGAAACCTTGTGCTTCTCTGTATAGCGCAGCGGTGATGGAGACATGTGAGCCCAGCATAGCTTCAGCTTTCACATCTTCTTTGACGACACATGAAAAGTCCAAGGGTGATGTGACCATGATGAGCCTCTTGCTGGAAAGTTAGAACTAAATTATTGGTTCAATGTCCTTTATGATTGACTTCACAAAGCTTAAATAAAGACATGTCAGCAGATGTATTTTATCACATGCATGTGATACAAAGGAAATCTGAGTTCGGGAAGGAACAAAATATAGCTGTATCAGAAAGCAGCGGCAAGGATAGTTTGGGGCACAAATATTTGCCTATACCGTGCTGTACTCTTTTGCTGCAGAGAGCTCTGTAGGACCTCCTATCAGATACTGCTCTTGGTTGAAAACCAGATGCTTGTGAATTCGTTCACTATGACCTTTTACTCCTTTCTGACATGCCTTTTTCTCTATTCCAAGCCTCACTATATTCTTGACAGTTTGTTAACATTATCCTGTCATCTGTGTATCCAATACCCCAACTTTCTCCCTCCCATTACCATGAGAACTTTGGATTCTCAGTCCTTTCCTTGCTGTAGGATAGGCTTCTTAGGAAGGGTAGACACATGACAAAAGCGTCCCAAGAACCATCTTAAAAATCTACATACAAATAAATATAAAAATGAAACTAGTGATCTTAAGTATCAACATGAAAAATGAATAGTTATTGTAACTATGTTATTTTGATCATGCTTGCCCAAACTTCAAATTTTTAAATGTAATATTCCAAATTTCTGCTAGGTCAATCTGTTGCCTAGTTTGAAGCAGATCTTCTATGCACCAAGAGCCCTTGCAATGAGCCCAATCTTTTGGATCTTAACTCCAGCAGAGAATGTATTCTGGATAGAAAGCCTAACAAATGTGAAACCAAATCAGGTGGATTGTCCTGGAAGCATTTAATTTTTGTTAATCTATCTTTAGGACAGAGTTTATAACCCTCAGAATTAAACTTATTCTAGTATAAGTTATATTCCAACTATGAATCAAAAAAATAATTGGTGAAAGTGTCAAGATGCAAAGTTTAGATGTGTTCATGGAACTGATTTAAAATGTAATAGGTTGCCAATAGATCCAATCACTAGTGTATTCTCATTTCAATTCTGAGCCAACTTACCTCACTCTTTGGCTTTTCATATACAAAGGCATGCCCTTCTTCACTAGCTCAGTATGTAAACATTATATTCCAGCCATATTGCTGAAGATTCAAAGTAGCAAGCAGGTCTGTTGTTGTCAGTGATGGGTCCTGCTTTTGTAGTTTGGCTTGCCTTGTCCTTGTATTAGCAACTTACTTAACTTGAATGCATGGCCATAGACAGAGCAAAAGAAGAATAAAATGATTTATTTATTTTGGAAACTCTTAAGAATAATCATCCTGACAGAACTGACACCTGGGCCCAAAAAGAAAGAGAAAGAAGTAAGTATCTTTAAGATATTTTAACTTTGGATAACTCTTGGAAAGTCCTATTTACAATAATATCTATAAGGACTAAATCTGAAGTAATGAAATTGCTAGAGACAATCTGTCATTTGTGCAATCATGCTCTGGGCTCCTGTTGGATTGGTCCAAGGCACAGTAAATATCAAATGATCTATTTCTCTTTGGTTTTGCAGCAAAGAGGCTGTGCCCCTTGAACCTTTACACCATAAGAGAACTTGGAAGTATTTGGTCATGCATGTGTTAATTCATCTTCGTTTTTTACATCATTTTACCTTTCAGGCTTTTCACATTGTGTAGTGTAGTGTAGTGGGGCAGACATATTTTACGTAGTTCAAGAGCTACATTTTTTAAAGAACAAGGTTTTACTTTGTTTTGTTTTATGTTTGATAAAAGCCCTGCGCACCTTAAGATGCCCCCAAATACATACACACATCTGTGTGCATGTGCGCACGCACACACACACATATGCAATCACTTATATATATATTTATAATGTATATAAATATATTTATATAATTAAAATTAAAGTATATATAAAGCATATATATATATATATACTTTGATTTTAATTTTTAAAATGTGGGTATAATTGTTTGGTGTTACAGCTCTAAAAATACTATACTCTTATCAATTCTAATTAAACTTTCCTATGTAAAAGTAACAGAATAATAGAACAAATAGACTAATAGGTATGTGAATGAAGCCTTTCCAAGTGATAATTGTTTGCTAAGAACATAGAAAATTTAGAACTACAAATTGTCAAAATCAAAAGAAGACCATTGAATTTTAGATGATAATCTATTGGCAACATGTTAAAAGTTTTCCTGTGAAAAAGATGTTTTTTTTTTTTAATTATTTGAAGGACAGGAAAGAAAAATTACTTGAGAAATGAATTGCCCACTGCATAGTTTTTCTCCAGTTCAATGATATATCTTAAAACTTGAACTAGTAATACACTTTAATATGTCTCATTTCAGGACACCAAACAGTAAATGGAGTGTAATGAATTTTGGCCTAGTCGGTAAAAGAGGCCCCTTGGTATTGCAAACTTTATATGCCCCAGTACAGGGGAATGCCAGGGCCAAGAAGTGGGAGTGGGTGGGTAGGGGAGCAGGGCGGGGGGAGGGTATAGGGAACTTTCAGGCTAGCATTTGAAATGTGAATAAAGAAAATATCTAATAAAAAAATTTTAGATTTTTTTAAAACAAGAAATACTGAGACATGTAATAATTTACATGTACTCCTTAATTTTAATAAAAATCAATGGTATGTAATAAAGAGCTCCTGATATGCTGACATAGAAGATAGCTGTGACCACACCAGTCCTTCATGCACACATAAATGACCTCAGACTTAATTCAGACACTGAGCAGCTAACTTCTTGATATTTATTTCTAAAGTAGAAACTACAGAAATAGATGAGCTGTGACTATTCCTATTTTTAAAATTATAGCAACAGCTGAGAGAAGCTTTGGGAAAGCATTTGAAAGGCATTTGTTTTACTTCTTTTTAAATGTATTCTAAACTTTCTTAGAAAATAAACTCATTAATTCAGATTTTTATTTATCATAGGCATTACCCACTAAGGCTTATATATTCTTAATGGTGCTTAAAATTTGCTAAGAATTACAAATAGTTGGACTAGTAATGACATTGAATATTTACATTTTATATAGTTCTTTCTCATTCATTTAATCAACATATTAAGTCATGTGAGCGGATCTGAAAGCAGCCTTTTGTATCCTTGTATTTCAGAAGAAAAATTATATTTTTCTGAAAGCTAAATAACTGATATTCTGCCTGGCTCAAAGAGTTCCTGTGTGTGTGTGTGTGTGTTTCATGGTCACTGTGAAACTTAAGGAGTTAGGGCATGCTATCCATCCAAACAGGAAGGCATCATTATTCAGGTGGAGGAGGGGATACTTAGGAAAATGAAGGCAGCATTCAGATACACATAGGCAGCCCTTCAGTGTTTTCACAATCTACATAAGCATAAGCTGTCTACTTGGGAGCTGTGTTCTGCCACCTTAAAGATGCCAACTGGGGCTTCTAAGAAGGACTTAAAGGGATTTTTCCCCTATAGTTCAGCCTCTTTTCCTTGCTGAGTACCATTAAAATTAGTGGCTCATTTAAGTGATCCAGAGTAGGAAGAGTAGAAAATTGTTTACATATATAGCCCAGTCTTTAAGGTACTTTGAAAGAGAAAACAGCATCACAGACTTTATTTTGGTGTCTTGTTTTTCTGTTCCATAGTTAACCTAGCTCTTGTTTTGGATTTTTTTTAAGAAAGAAAATAATTAATTAAAATTATTATATATAATTAAGTACATATAATATATAAATATATAATATATAACTACATAATACAATTATATATGATAACAAAATTTGATTACAATAGAAGATTCTTCACATAACATTTCCATTCACCAACTTTTGAATAGACTACTAATCCAAATAGCATGTGTCCTTTCTATCCATATATCGACACAGCTCAAATGGCAGTGCAGTATAATGAACCCACTGTTTATTTTTACATTTGTGCTTTCAGGATCTGTCTGGTTGACATGACATACATACAACTAGTTTGTACTGTTTACATACACCAGAGTGGGAATTTTTATTCCTAACTTTGATGTCCTTTACATTATTTCCATGTGATTCTGGTTGCTCTTGCTCTTAGAAATAAGTTCAAAGATTCCTTGTAAGACACAAGGGCTTCACAAGGGTTATTCTTGATCTTATGTTTTGAACGCACAGGATATAAATCTGCAGTATTTTGAGGTATTGACAAATACCGTTGCAAATGGGATTTTCTTCTCTTTTCATTTTTTCTACTTTAAAAGAAGAGTAATTTTATCTGTTTCCATTTTCAGTCATCCAACAAGCTGGTGCTGAACACTACCTCCCTGTGACATGTCATTTGACACTTAACCTTTGGTGAAATCCCGTATTTTAATTTTTGTCTAACTTTTTCCAAAATAGTTTTTTGTTTTTTTTGACCCTTGTCAGTTTTGTTGTTATGTCTGGTGTCTGTGCATCTGCCCATTTGAACCTCAACACAAGAAAAAAAATTATAAAGATTTTCATAGTCTACTACCCTCTCATCTCTCTCTACCTTTTTCTTCTTGGGTCCCTTGTGTGTGCACAAATTTATAACCCGTGACACTCTTTTCATCTCCAGATATTTAAGTAAGTCTCACTGTAGAGTTCCTTTTGCTATGTAAACACATATTCACAAATGACAGTGCTTAGGACGTAGATAGTTTGAGGCTCTTTACTGCAATTGTATTTTTACTGTATTTTCTATTGTGCCCTTAGATAATTCTTCTGTTGTTGCCTTTGTCTCTATCTCACATGTTTATTTCTTCCCCTTTTAAAAATTTGGTCCGATATTTGTCTGTTTTCTCAGCTATACCAAGATTGCTACACGGGGTTGTGTGTATATAAAAATTGGAAAGGCATGGGCATCGTGATGGGAGTTCGGTCCTCCTCAGTTCTCAGTTCTGAACATATCAAGGTTGCTGCGTTCCTCCTGCTCCCTGTGATCAGCTCTAACTCCACCTCCTGGTAGGATGCTTTCAAAGTCAATGTTAAAGGTAACGGGACACCTGGATCCTTCTTACCTTACAATCTACTCTCTTACCGAGTGAATGAAACCAATGAAGTCTGTTTCTTTTCTGACTCTGCTCTGGGGAATCTAAGACTGTGAATGTGTCACTATTCCCTGGGGAGTCTGAAGCCTGAGCATGCGCACCAGTTGCTACCAATTGTTGCAGATCTCAAGAGGCTTGCCCTTTCTACCTTCTCCTCCAGGGATCCCCGCCTGCACCGGGGGTCCTGAGATCCAACCCCCTCCTTAGTGGTGACAGATTAGGTCGGGTTGGTTGGACTATCTAGGGCAATAACCCATGGAGTTCACGTCCTCCTTGCCTTTAGCCGTGCAGATTCGGCGCCTCCGCCCTTGTTCCCGGGTCGCTCCTAGCTTCCTATTGAAAGCTACTGCGAACGCCTTGAATGAAACGTGTGTGGGTTTAGTGTGTGGTAAAACCACCAGGGGATCCCGTCTCTCCACAAACCAGATGCTCTGCTAGAAGGAGGACGAGAGGGAGGCGACCTGGAGTGAAGCCCGCGCAGTGGCTGAGCCGCTGGGAGAGGCCG